>NW_023458561.1:52700165-52716377 GCF_013731165.1 Rhagoletis pomonella | reverse complement strand
TCATGAACAGCTTTAATTTGATACCCATATTAAACAAATACATCCTAAGGTTACCCGGGTCCACGTTTTGGGGCCACGCCCCCTTTATATATCAAAATATTTTTTACCCTGTGACCATCCCTGGAAGATATCCAGTGCGTGTGTAAAATTTGGTTACGATCGGCTTATTCGTTTAGGAGCCAAGTGTGTCTATAGGTACATACATAATTTGAATTTTATATATATAGATTGAATTTTTTCTGACTTCTTTTCGTCCTTTAGTTCGCCAGATTCAATTTCTGATCTCAGCCACATCAATTTTTTATTTTTTTTTAATAGCAGTCGCCTCTCGGCAGACAATGGCAAACCTCCGAGTGTATTTAAAAAGCTTCTTCGGAGGTGAAGTAATAGTATAGATCCCTCCAGTTGTGTCACAACCACAAGAAGTAGAACGCGAATAGGAGGAGAAGCTCGGCCGAACACGTATAAAATGTTTAGGCGCCAAATAACCTAGGATGTACATAATTTTACCGCTATTTAGGTGTTGTTTCCGTTAAACTGGAATGAGCCTTCAAAACTACGAAAAACTCATAACTTTTATCGGGCGGTCAAGGTTTGCATGAAATGAAAAAACCGGATTGTTCGATAAAAAAAATCGATATTCGAAAAATCTAAATTACAAAAAAAAAGTGGTGGAAACCGGTTTGTAAAAACCGAGTCAACGATCCTTCTTGAAATCTAATAAATGTGATATGTTATGGAAACTTATACATATAAATTCGTAAACTCGCGGAGTTATTGCTGGTCAAAGTCAAAATTTTGTCGAAATCCAAAACTTTTCTTAAAACCTGGTAGCGACTCTGATTTTTTTTAAGTTTTAAATTTTTGCGGATGTCTTTACTTTGTAAGTAGAACAAAAAAAAGGCGCCCGCCGATGATGTTGATATTTTAAGGACTACCTTTATGTAGATACATAGATACTAATCTCCAACTAGATTATGTGCCAGCCGGGCTGTCTGCTTCCCCATCCGTCCATCTGTCCGCCTGTCTATCCGCCTTTTTGGGTGCAAATGCGCGAAAGCGTGAAAAGTTCAACGCTAGTGCAACGCGTGCGACGGCACCATTTTGACATGCCACTCGCACAGAAGATGCGTAGAAAACACAGATACATATGAATTTGACGCAGCTCAACTAAACTTTATGGAAGTTGCAGTTTAAGCTGATACTGGTAAACGTACGCAGTAGTTTGACACAGTTTGTTGCATGTGAGCAGTGGTGTGGCAAGCAAATCGCTGACAGAAAAGCGGCAACACGTCACTACAGCTGTCAGAGCGTATAGTATTTTGCTGTCAGTCAAACAAATCTTTAGCTGAGCAATTTGTGAGAGCGCAAAGTGCATTGTGACGTTGAAGGAGGAAGGCCATACATACTTATATATGTAGGAGCAAGGTGGCAGTGGGTCGGCTAGTGAGTCAGTCTACTATATCCTTAGTGGTTTTTTCAGTAAACGGAATAGTAAGTCTGCTTTGCAGCTAACACTGCATTCTAGGGCAATGTTTTTGCAGGCAATGTTCATTAGCAATTTGTTTTTTTTTTTAATAGAGTACATATTTAATGAGTTCTTCTTTTTCATTTTAGTGCATCGTAATAATTTTTTTTTACTCTGCTTAATTTTATTAACTTCACTTCACTTTCTCGGAAATAAATTTGGTGTCATCAATTGATGCTCCACTGTTTTATCGTCCCTACTAAAGTTTATTAATCTAGGAGAAGCTGACATTGACGCAGAATGGAGAATGTACAAAATGTAGGGCATTGGTGGGAAAAAGGGCAGCATTAACTACTACAAAAGTGAAGCGTAAAACAAAGTAGTAAATGTGATGGCATAAATTCAATATACTTGAAATTTTATTTAATGAAAAGTTGAAATTGACGAAAAACTAGTGGGTTGAAAAATTGATGGTCCATTAACTAAAAAAAAAAAATTTATTGAAAAACAAAAAAGGATTATCGCTTAACCGTCTGAGAGTGTAGGTTACTGGATAAATCTATAAAACCTTTGTGAAATTCAACCTGAAATTCATGTTCTAGCAATTTTGCAGGGTATTCGCCTAAAGCCCTAAAAGTCTAAAAGCCTCAAATACCATTTGCAGACTCACTTGCCCATATGATCCAACACCAGGGGAGTTATTCAAGCTTGATAGTATTTCTGATGGTAGCATTGGGGAAGCCTTTTCTTACTTCACAGTGTAGTTATAAAACACTTGAAATGCATGGATTGCTAGAGAGCAAAAAAGGACACGTGATCAGGAGTAAAAGTGGTTTCACTTCTACACGGGTGGGACAAAGTGGATAAGGAGGTTGATGGTGATATCTAGTCGGTGTATCTACTCGCCCTACCACTTACCGTTTGACAGACTATTGCAATTTATAATCATAACATTTAGTTTTTTCCACGCCAGACGGCTATTATCAAACCATCAGAAAACTTTGGCCATGGGGTAGGAAATCCGCATAACCACTGTAGTACGCAAGGGACTCTGGCCGATAAGTTTACATGCAGCTCGATTAGGTGCGAATGACTTCTGCAATCCTTCCATAGACCAGGATGAAAAGAAGACCAGATCCAACACCTTCTTTATCACTGTCCGGTACTAGCCGAAGGGCAAGCAAAAGCCAAGTGTAGTTTTTCTTTGATGAACTAGTTACTTAGTGTCAGGTAAGTAAATATTAGGAGTTACTCTACATTTTACTGCCGTCAAAGTGATTCTAATAAGAACTCCAGAATCCATGCGATATCCAAGTTAGGCCCATCAGGGGCTTCCACCCCATCTAATTTAACGTACTCAGCTGCAATCTTACAAAATATTCAGTTTATTATTTTAATAAAGCATCGAGTTCAGAATTCATATAAGACTCCATTTCTGATATTGTAGCACGAAACCGTCCATTATTTTATTTTTATTTTTGTAATGCTCGCTATTCCACAAGTAGTAAACACACATTTTTTTTAATGCATATGTATATATGTGGCATTAATAAGCAGGTGTAATAATAGCAACTCCCTCATAAAATTACAAATACTAAAGAAATATGTAACACGAACATGAAGAAACCATTTCATGCAAAGCATTCCATGTTTTCGCCAACTGTTGCAGTCAGGTATTAATTTCCAATTATAAAGTCAATCATTTGATTTCTATTAACTACGACAGCTGTTCGACGTCCAACGTTGTAATCATCAATATCGCACTTATAACCTACAAAGAATTAATAATTACCAGTTTGCCTTCTACCCATCCAAACAAACAGAGCCCTTACGCGTACACTCTCCTCCTACAAATTACCCTGTAGGAAAACCAATTGTATGTGGATCAATGGACTTCAAGTTAACTCAACTTATCGATGCTTGAAAATTTTTAAAGTTGTGTTTAAAGTTGGTTTCAATTTTGCTTTGCCTATAAAATTTTTCCTAAGTAAATACTTGTACTATATGGTAGTATCAGTATTTTGAAATTCATTGTGAAAGAATGAAAGTTCAAATATCTTTCGCCTTCCCCAATAATCTGATACAGGGTTTACTACAAATAAGTTACTAATATTTTTTTTAGCGTTTCCTCAAAAAATTGGTGCGATTTCTTCTCTTCGTAAACTCGAAGGCTCATACTCATGACGTTTATTTTTCTCTTAAGTCTTGCAACTGCAAGAATACCACCTCTTGATTCGGTAGTATTTCTTGTAGTGAGAGAAATCGAGAGGCTTTTTCATATGCCGAGCGACCCACTAGAGCTAGCTTATGATACCAACCAGTTATAGAATAAGGTTATTGCTGAGGTAGCGTATTTGTACATTTCGGAAAATGTCACACTCTAGTAAGGCAAAAAAGGTACATGCTCTCCTCTTTGAAGCTTTGTCAGAAAAGATAGTTGCCCTGGAAATCATATGGTTGTTTAAAACGACAAAATTATGACACGCATGAGACAAGGATAAATAGAATAAATAAATAATAAGAAATAAGTAGAAAATAACCAACAGTTACTTTAATTCAGGAATCGAGAACAAAAGGTATGATCGAAACTAAATGTCATTCTCATAGTTTTGTTCTCAATAACGCTTAAAAACCCAAACCAAAATGATAAAACTATCGCGAACTCTCTCAACGGGAGTTATATAAGAACAAAACTCTGTGGAACGTTCCAAAAAAAAAAAAAAAATGTGAACAATACTATCGAGAATAAATATAAGAGAATAACATGGGAAAAAAAGTATGCGCAACGTTTTGGCAATGAACAAAGCTGGAACAAAAGTCTAAAGAACTTTCTCTCAAAGAACCATTAGGGAACTAAGGTCTCAGGAACTTTCTGATAGAGAACGAACGGGAACAAATTTTTAATGAACTATTCGCGAATAATGGAAGCTATAGAACAATTTTTCACATAGCGTTCCATTAGTTTGAAATATTTGAATTTTAAAATTAATCGGAAAAAGAACTGAAAGATAATTATGCAAATCAAGTCCACAAAAGGCTTCAGGCATGAACTTTTCTTGCTCATAAAAATTAAAAATTGTACGCTACCCATACTCCTGTTCTTATTTGAACCTCTTTGAAAACGTTCTCTTAACTTTCGTTCTCATTTTGTTCTTAATAAAAACATTCCCGGAAAGTTTCGTTCGCATTCTGTTCTTCTTGAGAACGTTCCTGAAAGTTTTTTTTCGCGTTTGGTTCTTTACGGAAACGTTGCCGAACCTGTTGCTCTCATTTTGTTCCCGTTAAAACTGCTCTCAATACTTTTGTTCACATTTAGTTCTTTTGTGGCAACGTTCTTGATATTAGATTTTGTTCTCATGCATAACTAAATCAAAATCGGAACGCGTTCTCGGTCCCTGCTTTAATTTTCTAAATTTCTTACTTTTTTTTATAAAGAACTCTGAAAATCTAAAGAGTCACTCACATCGTAGCTGTTTTTTTTCCTTACGGGGTGCATTTGTTCTTTTAAATAGTTTACACTGGTTTTGTCATGCCGCACATTCTCATTTGTTGGCAATTTGTGTGAAGTATACAAAATACAAATAAAATAAATAGCAAATAAAACAAACCAAACAATGACGAGCAACGCAATTATAATATTGTTATTGGCATTGAATTTACAATAATGCCATTAAAATAGTCATTTCATGGCACTTCTTTGCATGCTGCATCTACACTTAAATACATGCCACTAAATATGTACGGAAGCTGCATGCCACATTTGTGTATTGCCAGTAATGGGCTTAACGGTTGTTTTGTGGTTTTTAACTGCAATTTGCTTCCGATATGTAAAACGATGTATGTGGGTTGCCTGTTGATGATTAAGTGCAACAACTGTTATAATGCCATTACGACTATGGAAATGTAGTCTGAATTGTTCAAAATTCAATTAAACTATTTCTACAAATAAAATAAAACATTTAGTTTAAAATAGCAAATAATTAAGCTGCTTAAGAGTTGTATTGTTGCGCTTGTTATAGTAATTGGAGCTCGGATATTTATGCAAGTGAATATTTTTGTTTAACATCACAGAAAGTCCGGACCTGGGTAGAATCACATTATATTTCCTATAGATAAAGCACTATAATCTCGGCGTGCAACGACATGCCTATCAAATACAGCCGTAACGTACTCTCTGCATTGTTATATTCGTCCTTGTCACGTACTTAATACGTCATAAGGACAATGATATTTTTATTTATTGTAAAATCGTTTAAAGTAAAGTTTGTGTGGCACAGATTTTGGCGCAAAAGAAAAAGTATTCGCCATCGGACTATATTCCGCCCAATCAGCCGTACTTGAGAAGCTAAGATGTGAGGCTCGTGTTCATATTCTCCACCATTTTTAGTGCTGCTACCATCCTAGAGTAGACATTTAAGCACGCTCTGGACATCGGTCACTGGGTCGCCGTGGTTGTCCTTACAGGAATTTGTCCTAGTCTTGGAAATTTCCGTAAGACGCCATATTTCTGTGGACCAGAATTTTAAGTTATTTGCATTCTCGAATTTTGACCTGTAATTTTTTTATTTCGAAAAAAACTATGTCTCGCTCCACTCTTCGTCTACTTATATACGTAGTATGTTGGGATTGCAGCTTTTTGACGTTGAGCACAGTATTTTGACTGCCACAATATAGTAGTTGGAGTCAATGTGTGATCATCGGAACAAATACACTGTAATCGTGCCTTCCTTTTCTCAAACCATAACAAATGTAATTTTTCATCTTTGGTGATGGAGACAGCATTGTTGCTTGATGAGTCGTTTTACGCTGGAACCTGGTGTTGAAAGTTGCCGATATTTTGGGTTCTGGAAAGTTGATCAGCCCGTAATCGTATGCTTCCTCGTGAAGGGTGAATTTTTCGACAGTTGGACCCAAGATCCCTGCCCGGTATACTCGAGCATTAAAGTAGCCTGGTTCGATTTTGATATTGTGACGGTAGCAACGAATGTCGATGCGCCCATAGAACAGATATTTGGATATATATTGGGGATATATAGTGCCCCGCGAAAGTCTTAAAGGCTGTCTGAGCCAGAGTATCAATGTTAATTTATTATATCTCAATTAACAACAACAAATGTGTTTAAAAATTGTTCTTGAACGCCACCAGTCAAGCAGTAAATAAAGTCTCCATTAAAGCAGTCAATGCACCTAAAATTCGTAACGCTGCATTTTGTATTATTTAGAACTTTTCAAGATCACCGATCATCTCTGACATGTTGGAAAGTTCAACTCAGCCAAACATTTATCAAGGCGCATATAATGCAGCGAATGACAGCTTACATATGTATGCTTTAAATCATGCCTTTTGCTTATATGTATGTATGTGCTATATATTTTCAAACGCATGTAGTTTGTAGTATAATCACTTAAGATGCACACAAAAGCCAAAGTCCATTCAAGTTCAGTAGAAGAACACCGCACACGATCAATCAACCAATCAATCAGTCAAACTGTTGAATGTTTAGTTTATCTTCGATGGGCATCTGGAAGACGTCCACTGGCAATTACATACATATGTACGAGTAAGTGTACTGATGTAGATTTATAGCAAGCAACGCATAAATAACTGGCAGGAGGCGCTTACACCTTCCGCATGCGATCACTTAATTAACGATCGTGTGAACATAAAATTTTAGTGCAGAAACCATTAATAAAATACTCAAATGTGAACTTTAATTTTTTTTCGCTTCTGTTATGTTTTCTCTTAAGAGAAATTTACATATTTAAAGTGCGATACACATATAGTCATTTCAACAAAGTGGACTATCACGCAACTGATCGTGCAACATGGCCATGCTTCAATACATCACTGCGTACAACAGCTGCAGCAGCAACTGACAGCAAATACTATACATATGTAATTGAAATTGGAGGTGAAGGGATTTTTGAAATACTCGTACATATAAGTAGTGCGAAAACAAATGAGTGTCTGCATTTGATGTACGATGGGGGAATAGAGGTATTGTTGTGGTTGTTGTAATGTGAAGATTTCGAGCGCGCCGCATGCCTGTTGTTTCGTTTTTGCGTGTTGTGTTGTGGCCAGGGCTGCCTACTTGGCTCAAAGCATGTAATTTTTGGGCCTCTTTTACTTCAAATGGCACTTAATTTTTCAGTTTGGCCAAATTCCCATTTTGAAAAATAGTAATATTTCATTACATTTATGTGAAATCAAAAATTTTCTAATTACTATAGTGTATACAACTGGTTTATCTTACTTTGTTATTGGGCTTTAGTTTTAGGAATGTATTTCTAATTTTAATGCTAAATAGGAAGAATTAAAAAGAATTACACCTTTTTTGGCATTTTTATTTTTCTATTTGGCACATTCTCACACTTTTTTATCCTCAAGGAGGTGAATCTGTAGGACTTTTGACGAAATTCTTTATGAGCACCATTACATACATACATCAGTGTTGACATTTTTGGTACAATTGTACTTTTTTTTATACAATTTCGTTCACAATATACTTTTCCATACGCAAAACTTTTTAGTATAATTTTGTGATGAGTATTAAAAATTCACTGCGAGATTTTTTTTTCTTTTTGTTTTGACCTTTTCGAATTTGCCTTTGCTAGTTTTGATAAAATATTAAAAATGTCTTGGACGAACTATTATATCATAGCACAAGTTGTGCTGTCAGCTTCCCATTCCTGGGAATATTTTCGTTACTAAATCTTAAAACAAAATGTCGAAATAAGCTTCAATTGAAGCTATATCTTCGATAGCACTGGATCACAATTTATTTATTTTTTTTTGTTTACCGGGTGCCACTATCCATTTGCTATGTAGAATTGCTCGGTGATTCCGAAACTCAAGTTAATTTTTTTCTCTATAGATAACTTAACGAGATATTTTCAATTTACTGTTATTCAGCTTAAACAAATTAGTAGTTCCAGTTAATTACGTATATCTTACGAAGCAATTGAACAATCGTAATGCGGCAAATGACATCACTTTTCTATAGGCCTGATAAATAGTTTGTGAGTTATTAAATATTAATAACAGTTTTTGTTTTAAGAAAAAATGAGAAAATTTTATTTAAGAAAACTAAGCTAACGATGAAGAAATTCGATGGCTAGCTAATAATAAATCTATTATTTTTATGTACATAAACAAGTAATCAAATCATTGGTCTTGAAGGGAATGTATGTGTGCATGTACTAAGGAAATATATGAGAAAATTAAAAAGTCGATAGAATTAACAGTCAAAAGGTACAGTTTTTGTGTAGATTTCGTACTGAAGGAATAATTTATTTCCCAACACTGACATACATATGTACATATGTACATAAATATGTAGTTGGTTTTATCGGCTATACGCGGGCGACTGCCAGCAGCGATTATTTGCACCTCGGCAACCAATATACATGCATATGTATACATATACATTAGGGTGCATCACTCAAAAAAAAAAAAAAATTGGTATCGTTTTTCCCCGGAATTATAAAAATCAAGATATTTTAAGACCTCCGCCAAAATATTTCGGGGAGTGTTTTACGTGAGCTGATCCGATTTAAGTCTTTGATAAATAAAATTAGTTTTAAAATTTTTTTCCAAGTATCACCTCAGATGATAGACGGGTTCAAGCTTAAGGTAAAATTTTTTTAAAAGTTTATCTACAGAATACTGTGGTTTTTGCTGGTTATTTAAAATCCGTCCAGATTACGTAAATCTTAATATTTTGGCGGAGGTCTTCAGATATAATAAGTTATATAATTCCGGTGGAAAACCGCAACCTCTTTGGTGAGGCTCCCCAATATACATATTTACCTGCATACAAGTGTATGTAATTGCTTCTTTTGACATACTATTAATGATCTGTTTATTCACTTTAGCTTTTGAATGTTTATGCTTGTAAGTATTTGTTTTTTTTTTTTTACAAAGGTTAGCGCCAGGAGATGTTTTGATTTTCTTAATGATGTATGCGATTGATATAGCTTCTCTTAGTTATTTGTATGGCATTTCTTTTTGGAAAATGTCTAATTGTTTGATACAAAAGCCTCGGCAATTGTTTTCAGTACCATTACGGCAGCGAACAGCAAAGCAAATGGGGATAATCAGAAGGTGCCAGCTATTTAGGTATGACGAAAGTAGAAGAAATGTCTCGAACATATTTTCATAAAAGATGTTTTACCGGGAGCTGCCTGATGAGAACCCATGTTGCTAGAAAAGGCTTGCAGTCAAACGACTACTCTCGTAGCTGCCGTGATGAGGAGGAAATCGAAAGCGTGCCACTGTTTCGCTTTGACGAGGGCTCTTCGACGCTTGTTCCGCAATTATTATTTCGAAAGTTTGGCTTCATCAGAGCTACAAATTGATTCCATTTCCCATTCCCAGCCCATGGTGGTCTGAGTGCGTCCTTTTCCTATGCGGGATGAGGGCAGCCAAGATAACCTAACCTAACCAAACCTATGGTGTGTCAGGCCGCTCCAACTGTACAGCACCGTGCGTAGATTGATTGCTTGAAAGACTCTCTTTTAGAAACGAACTCGTTGGTTATAATATGTAGACATGCAAAAGTGTTTATTTAAAATTTACATAAATATCCAGAAGAAAAGTTTGCCTACAAGACATTTTCAAATTTATTTGCCATAAACGATGCAAGTAACATTCAGACCAGCGCCGCGCAAAGTTCTTACTTCTAGAGAAGCATACGTTAAACCGACACCACCATAAAGCAAAGTATTTGTTGGGCCGGAGCTATTTTTGAATTGATCTTGCAAGTGAATCGAAGTAATTATTTTGCTGTTACTGGAATTCTGTAATAAAAAATAATTAAGAAAGAAATTGTACTATTGTTTATACATATAAGTAGATAAAGTATTTCAACTAACCGCTATGGGTATGTCGAGTACAGCAATCTGATGCTTATTTTTTATTGGTGCCAGAAGGAGTTTTTTCGTAAGTATAACGGCACTATCGTCAGTGCGAGCACCCCATGTGGTGCTTGCCGCGTACGACAAGGCAAAAACGCCGAAGAGCACACATATCAAAGCAATTATTCTCATTTTTAGAAAATTGTTAAAATATAGATATAGTCCTTTTGTATTAAAATTTGTTACTCACTAACTACTGCTAGATACCAACTGTTTGCGTTGCGAGAACTTGATGGATTTTATAGCTGCCGTCAGTTAGGAAATATTTATCAAATGTGCAAAGTACCCTTTTTAATGATTAAAAGTTTTAATTAAATTCGCAGAAATATTATTTTTCTCTAATTTGACCAGATTAGATTAGGTAAATCCAATAAAAAACAAAAGAAAGAAGAAATTAAAAACAACAAACTGCATAGAAAGTCGTTTTGCTGACTAACTAATCGAATCAATTCATCAGTTTCAGTTATTGATAACCCCATATTATTTTGCTCCAATATCCATGGCTTCTAAGCTCTCTACCTCTAGGGATCTCTTTGGCCTTATTCCATACTGATTTGATAATATGTTGGGATAAGAGCAAGAAAATCTTCTCTGAAATTCACAAAAGGCTACATTAGTAATTTAAAGCTGCGATAAAGGCCTTTTACCTTCAAAGTCACAACTAGCTAATATAGGATAGATAGACTTATCTTTAGTTGTCGCCTGTCAGATGATCTGGTAATTAGTTCTTTCAACCTAAAGTAAGAGTAATCAAAATTCGAAAGACTTTTTTCAACTTAAGTAATTTTGACAGACTTCCAGACTGAGTTGAATTTTTTACTATGTATCTGCGTAATTACTTTTTCTGAACCCGTTTTCACTTTTTTAATATTTTTATTGAGCTTTGTACCACGATTGTTTATTAGGAAAAATTGAAAAAGCAACAAAGTCTAAGCGGTAGAAGTTATAGCACTATTTCGGAGATCACCACATCTCCTCATCAGACTTCTTTTTCTAGACTTCAGCAGCCGTTTTCACTACTTTTGGCCGCTGCAGTACCACTGTGCGTCGCCACCGCCGCGACGATATTTTCGTAACTCAGCGGCGGTGCGTGAGGACCGAAGCCAACCTACCCATTGTAACACTTTTTTATAAAAAGCGCTTATATCCACTTAGCTTCATCATTTCTTATCGCGGTCTAAAATTGCTGGTAAAATTTATACGAGGGCAATTTAAAATTCGGTGGCTTTTGGAATAAAATATATATTTTTCGGCATAGAAGCATTTTCTCAACATGGTCTCATTTTAGCTCGATATATTTAGTTCAGCGTTTTTCCAATTTTGCAGTCTCAGTCAAATCAAACAGGTTTTCCAATATCCTCAAAATAAGTTTGTTTCAGTAAGGAACTCTTCATGCAACTCAAATCTCTTACTGTCGATGTACGTACTAAAGTAGACAAAGCACAAAATAAATGTTCAGAAAAGTGGAAAATTTTTGGAATTTTTCAAAAATGTTAATATGTTTTAGAATTCTAACAATTTTTTTATGTTTTATACACGAGTACCATGAACATAAGAATTTTTCGACAATTTGTGATGTTTCATGGATTTCAGAATAAATAAAATTCTCAAAATTTTGGAAAATATAAAAATTTCTAAAATCTTGATAATTTTGTACATTTCAAAATATTCTCATTTTACCTAAATTTCTAGAATCTCCCAGATTTCGATACTTTTTAAAATTTTGGAAATTATTGTAAAAATTTAATAATTTCATAAAATTCAAAATTTTGGATTTTTTTTTTATTTTCTAAGCTTGCGAAATAATTCAAACTTGCTGTGACTTTCAACTATGTCAAATAGTACCAATTCGAAAAAAAAAACAAAAAAAAAATTTAAAATTAAGTTATTCGAATGTTTTGAAAATTCAGTGAATTCGAAGAACTTATAGGCATTTTTCACCAGTGTGTTATAATTACATAATACAAATATAATTTTTCAGAAAAAGAACGAAATTGATCAATAATTGCGCAATTATGCGGACGCAGATACGGCCAATAATTGCACAATTTTGTAAGTGCTCACGATGTTGCAGGAAAATCGCACTCACGTGAGTTCACAGGGTGGCTTAATTCTTTTTTAGTTTCCCCAATTTCCCCCGATCTAAATTCGAAAAGTCACTGATTTTTTAAACTGTCCTCGTAAAAACTTTACATAATTTTAAAATAGTAAAACATATTCCGCCACATCCTACGCCGTAGTCATTGGCGTGAGTAATAAAGTGTCAGCGTAAAAATTTGGTGCGCCAGCTAGGTAAAATAAAAAGTCAAAAGAAATTAGTTTTTTAATTTGAAAATGCTACCAGCTAAGTGTGCCGCCTTAGTAAAATTATCATAACTGATTGATTAAAGTAAAAACGGATTCGATGCATAAATTAACCGATAAAGATAAAAGGAAGATCGAATATTTCGATAAGCTAACCGAATTAATATTTGTAATTAAATAATGATTAGTGTGGGCTAGAAACATTTGAAAGGTGCTGCTTTGTTATTTAAATTTTTATAAAGACACATGTATGGTTAATTAAATTGTACAATGAAATTTATGCTTTTTCATAAAAACAATGCATGTATGTATGTATATTTACTTACACACATGAAAAAAATACCCACGATTTTGTGTTTTTTTGTTGTTTTTTAAATTTTCTTCTAGCTCAAATATCGTGAACTTTCGACTCAACGCCACAAAAGTATAATCAATCCATTTGCCGCGTGCACCCGCGCTAATCGTTGCAGCTGTTTTGGTTAACCCAAAGTTGCAAACTGCTCGCTTATGTACACATGTGTGTGTGTGGGTATGTGCGTTTGTGGTGTTGGTGTACAAATGGAAATGTCAGTGCAGGGCATTAACGCTTCAGCGGGATTCCATCGCTGCAATTTACCCGCCTAGCACTTTCAATCGCTTGATCGCTTGATCATTGTGGGTTGCGCTCTCATAGCGGATTGCATGCTGTGTTGCAAAAATGCCTCGGTTTTTTGCCTCGTTTTCATTCGATTATTGTATTGTTTGCTTTTTGATCGTTTGCGTGGGCGGTAATACATATGTATTTATGTATGTATATGTGGGTATATCGGTGTGTTGCATGCCAGGCCAAGCATTTTGTGCCAATAAGTAATGAACGATTTGCAGCTGGGAAGGTGTGTGCCTCGGCCCTAAGAGGCTATACTAGATGGAGAACGATTTTAGATATCAATTGAAATACATTTCGAAAAATAGTGTGCGAAAACCGTTTATATGAAACTACATACTTAGAATGGAAGGAGGGATATGAGAAAAATATTTTATCTTATCTTTATAAACAAATGAAAGGCAGCTTGGGAGAACAATCTATAACGTAAAATGTAGTGTCTTTTCTGTTTCCGATCCTTGCTTCGAAAACATTGCCATGCTCTGGACCCTAATACACAGGTTGAATGAAAGATCTTACCATATTTTTCGCTTCAGCTGCTAGTCATTCGTCTATAAGGCTGCAGAATTATCTTTTAGGCCCAAGACCGAATCGAATTCCTTGTCATTCCTAGAGGACATGTTTGTTTAAAATTGGTTCCTTATATTCAAGGTCGGTGAATTGTAGTCTGTGGCCTTGAAATTTTCGGAGGAATGTACTTGGTAAGAATAATGGTGGTGTGGAACGTAGTGTTTTCCTATTTTAGTTGAAAATACGATAAGACGTACGACTGCTAATACACCACCCAGTGCATTATGTTGGCAATAATTTGCATTCATTTCCTATAGCGGTACTCAAGATTCAGGACAATTTGATGATCAAGTATGTTTGCCCGTTATGTTGGAAGTTTGTAGTCTGTGAGGTTGAAATTTTTTTACCCAACACAAGTAGTTAAATCGATTTTATTTTTAATTTCAAAATTTTAAATATGTAAAGAGGCGGTCGCTTTGGCTGAGTGGTTAGAAGTGCATATGTGTTACCACTCCGTAGATGTGAAAAACGTTTTTTCTAACAGCGGTCGCCCCTCGACAGACAATGGCGAACCTCCGAGTGTATTATATGAAATAGCTTCTCATAAAAAATCCGTTTGCCGCTTAGAGGCCCCTCCATTTGTGTTATAACTTGCGAACGGGGGAAAGGCTCGGCCAAACATTTAGCAAATGTAAAAGCGCCAAAATATTGTTGTATAATATTATTATTAAATATTCATGTTTTAAATGCATAAGTTTTTCAGTGTACTTAATACAATAACAAATACATATATACGAGTATATTCAAGTATGAATGCACGAGTACGTACATATTTAGTTGCCAGTACGAAAACATAGTTGCGAGTCATTGTGAAGCCAACAGCAAGCCAAATGCAACATGCTGTTTTGATTGAAATGATAAGTTTCGTTTTTTTTTTAAGCTTTTCTATTGTGTGCTATTGAAATGAAAATAGGATGAATAATAAGCGTACATACAATGCTACTCGTAGATGAAAAAAGTAGTGTGGTGAACAGACGATTTGCTACATACATTCGTACTGCGTTGCATGAATGTTTGTTGGCACATAGTAAATATGTATGTAAAGAGCTATAGATAAATTTAAATATTTGCAGTTAATCTTCAGTGTTTTAGAATTCAAATTGTATGCCTTGTTAAATACATATGTATATGTAAATCTTTTGTAGGTCAACAATGCCTTGTATAACTAAATGATATTTATTAAACAGCTGAAGCAATTATTGCGTGATCCATAAATATTACAAAAATCTAATAAAATTGTTTCGAAAAGAGTGCTAACAAGAATCACCAATGCATACCACTGCTTATTCGCATTTGGCACTCCACGCGCCATCAATTTTGCTTTTAATCAAATAGACACTGCATAGCATATCTACACGTAAACAAAATTGCATTTGACTTGCAACATAGCTGACAGTCATACAGTAGTTGTGCATGCAACAGTTACACTCAATAGTCAACGAACCAATCAAGCGAACTAAGAAATATTTATCGTGCATGAATGTACATGCCAGGGTGTTGTTGCGAATATTCGCATTCGCAATAATCAATGCGAAGCTTCTGCGAGTTCGAATTTTGTGAAAAAAATAAATCATGAAAAAATTGTTCAAACCAGTCACAGAAAAAAAAGAAAAATGAATTATAGAAATAAAAACTTAAAAGAACTGATGACGTTACAGCTTCTCGTAATTCTAAAACAACAAAAAAATACGAGAATGAGGAATTCTTTGGAAAAACCTGAAGCATCCGGTTCGGCTAGTAAGCGGTGTTAAAAGAATGATCTCGCAATGATGCTAGATTCTTCAAGCGAAGCTGAACGCCAGGAGAATACATCTGGCATTAGCAGCCCCGAATAAATAAATAATAAATATACTTGAAAGTACCCCGAACTGGTGGAGCGTCAATCGAAAGGAATGTAGAATGTTGTCAAGTTCCTCACACAGATATTTGTCGCCTCCAGCAGGAAGTTTTCCTAGCAAAGAGTTATTTAGTGCTGCAGGTTTGATTTGGGACCCTTTAAGAAACAGGCATTCGCATTCGCGGATGTCTAAAATTCCACATTCGTAACATCCCCAGTACATAAGTACGTACAAACTGTTTTAACAGACAACATGCGCTCACAAACGTGCCACAAGTTTCGTGCCACAGCGGCATTGTGTGCCGCTTGCTCAGCTCGATAATCAAATTTAAATTTATTTTATTTCTAGTTTTCCTTTTTTTTGTGGCATTTACTTTGTTTGCTAGTTTGTGTTGTTGCTGCTGCTAGTGGTTGCCAATCAATCAACGCAAAATCGACGCGCGTGACTTTGAGGTGAGATGAAAATCGAAATAA
>NW_023458561.1:52689215-52700065 GCF_013731165.1 Rhagoletis pomonella | reverse complement strand
GCAAAATCGACGCGCGTGACTTTGAGGTGAGATGAAAATCGAAATAAAAGATTAATTTGCAAAAAAAAAATTGCAAAATAGGTAAAAGTAGTTTAAGTGCTCATTGCGAAGAGGTTGCGACACGCAGCAACAACACTAAAAAATTTTGATTGCTTTCACAATCGCATGCAGTTAAGTCCTTAACAAAATTGTAGGCAAACATGCGATGAGCAGGAAGATATGTGCATCGTCGAATAGGGTCATTGCTTAGAGTATTTAGATACAATTCAGATTGGGCTCTATTAAAAGAAGACATGAAGACATTGTAATTAAAAAAGGTCTATTATGAAAAAACGCTTATTGGTTATCAAGCATTTCAAATTTTCTTTTCAACGAATTTTAATACATATGTACATACGTCATTTGATAAAAAACGGCAAATTATTAAGGGTTATGCTTTGCGATCGAAGTCCCTGGATGGCGGATTATTTGCTTCTAAAATTATTGTCTTGATGTTTTTTGCAGTTCGATTTTGCTCTTCACAAATTGTTTCGCCTTGGGTCGCCGATCTCACCTCCACCACCTCAGTTGGCTACTAGCACTGCGCCTAAAAAGTATTTTTGTGTTGTTACTCCTTCCCAAAACTCGAATGGCTTCATTAAAAAAAATAAAATAAATTAGATTTAAACAGCTTTATTAAGTGAGATTTTCAAAAAAATTTTCGGTTTATGAAATATACATACTTTCCTCTTTATGAATAAGTGTGATAGTTAATATATTTTCGAAGGTATTTAAACCTTGAAATTTTATTTTTACTCTTATAACTCGATTCTGCAAGTGTACTTTCTTTAAAGATGTATTGATTGAGTATTTACCATATTTTATCACTTTAACTGAATAAAATTGCGGAGTGGCAACCTGCTGCAAAAACATTTTCGACAATAAATTTTCTTAACTTCTTTAGTTTGACTCCAACGTTGTAATATTTCGTTTATTTTATCAATTTAATAACTGGATAAAATTTTTAAATTTTTTCCCTCAAAATATTTTTGGCAGTAAACTTTCCTAAAACTCTTTGGTTTGGTACCCATAATGCAATATTTAACTTATATATCAATTAAATCAAATTAAATTTTCAATTAGGTGGCAACTTTTACAAAAATAATTTCGACTTTAAGTCTTCTTAAATTTCTTTAGTTTGACAGCAATATTTACTTTATCTTATCAATTTACCTACTCTGCCATTTTTAAAAAGGTGCCAACACTCTAATTATTTTTTTCTTAAATTTTAAGCTAGGCCTCATGCAATGCATCGCTGAAAACTTCATTCGATTCTATGCATTGGTTTTCGAGTGATGCGCGTACAAACATACAGACGAAAATTAGAAAAATTGTTGATTTGTTTTCTGTTGCTCTAATAAAGACCCCTAATATTAATTTTTCTTTAATATCTATAATGTAAAGACATCGGACTGTTAGAATTTTATTGTATGTATAGATTTAAAATTTTTGGTGAGAATTTGCAGAGTTTTTATATTTTGGAATTTGGATTTCTATATTCTTTGTTAGACAGTGAGCTAAATAGGCTTTTAATAAAAAATAATAAACTTAAATAAACAAAAAAAAAAAACATTAAAATCGTCATGCATTGGAGTGCCTTATACTTTTGGCCAAGGCTGTGTGTACTTATGTATGTATGTATGTATGAGTTTTTGTGGCTGCATTGAACTTAGTCTTATTCTGGGGCTTGTCTGTCTGCTCTCTAATTGGCCTAGTCTTCATTTTTTAGCTCATTGCAATGCTTTAATTACCAGCCAGTAATTTTTTTTTTGTGCTAAGAAGTTCAACTTCAATATCGTACTTTCTCTAACACAATTGAGAGCACTTAAGAGCTAACTTAAGAATTAGTACAGACATGAACTTGTACAACTCATATTTTTTATATAGATACATACATAGTATTCTCTTTCTATAGAAGCTAAGCTGTAAAATGGGAAGCAAATGGAATGCAAATCATAATTAGGTGGCAGCAGCAAGTCTATAAGCTTGCAAACTACATATTCACTTATATGCATACATTTTGGTGTAGCTTGAAGTTGTGCACTAATATTCAAATATAAAGTGCTTATCATAACTATACGACGCTCACATATTGACAAGTTTTGACTATTAATTTTATTATTTTTTAGTTTTAATTGGTATTTTTTTACTCAAAATATAGTTTATTTTTTAAAGAAAACGGTATAAATCCAGGTTTCAATCTTTGTGCAATAATTAAAAAAAATCATAAAACTTTCGTAAAAACGTGTACCCCTTTTTATTCGATTTCTTAGAAATATTTCTGTATATTTTAATAGTATGTAGTTTTGTAGCCCATTCAATTTAAGTATCATAAATTGCAAGTTTGAAGAAGCTGGGACTTACCGTTGATTGAAATTTTTTTTTTTGTGAAAGTGTTGCTCATTTACTCAATATAAAACAAGTAATCTAAAAAAATATCAAAGACAAGCTTTTATTAGTGGTTAATAATAAATAATTAAAATAAAAAAAAATAAAAAATAGTAAAAATTTGTCAATATATGGGTGTCATATGGTTATGACAAGCACTATATATGTATGTACGTATGGACATTCATTCCGATTTTCATGAGTACCCTTCAAGTGCTGGCTGTGCAAAGAGGCGTCTGTCTGCGCACTTCATTAAAATTTACTGCATAATTGCCTTTGATTGATTTGTGTGCGCTTTGTATTGCACTGGTAACAACAACATAGTGCAATAACAGAAAAAAGCGATTATATCGGACAGAAAACTGAATAATATTGCTCATAGATGCTTATGAAACTGTGAATGCAAATAGGATCGTTTATACCCATAAGTACACATATGTATGTATATGAAAATATGCCTATTCTACTTGCACTTACACATACCTATGTAGTTATGTATGAGTACTTCAGTATGCATGTGGCATGCAGCAAACTATAGAAATATGTGCATAGTTCTAGTAGTTACTCAATGGTAAGCTACATACTGTCTACGTGATTGGCAAATGAACTTTGGTCGCATAAATAAAAATTATTAAAGTACTCGTAACAATTGATAGTGTAAAAGAGAGCAGAAAAACAAGAATCGCATATAAATTCGCTTATTCGAAGTCAAATGAGCCATATACATGTGTACATATGTATGTTTATGATGACCTTTTTAATTAAGTGCAGCATATTGTTGTTGTACTTTTATACAGGCATGATGTCCAAAACGTAACCATTTTCGAGATAATTGATTTTAAATATCAGGTATACAGGTTTACAAAAAAAAACAAGTTTTTGCATATTGAACTGAACCTCTATATTCTTATGTCATTCGATGCGCTAAATGCAAGTCCGAAGTCTTTTGACCTCTATGACGTCGGGTTCGAGGTTATTTGAAGGTCAAACAGCGAAAGATTCATTGAATAAGCCTGAAAATTCATATATATGTGTTTTTCGACTCGCTTAACCCGAATCCGAGGTCCGTTATGTCAGGTTCGAGGTCATTTAAGGGTCAAATAGGGAAAACTATATTGCCTAAGGATAAAAAATCCTTTACATAGGTTTTTGTTGTCGCTGAATACGAATATTTGGAGTCCTTGATTCGTCAAGGTCATCTAGAGGTCACGCCGGGGTCAAGATAAAATTAAGAACAATTGTATAAAATTTTCATGTTAATTTTATGAATTTTTCCCAACTTGACATCCAACTGACCTCGAACCGGATATGATTGAGGCTAAAAAGCCGATCTTAGATTCGCATACAGCGCGTCGATTAACATAGGGATGTTGTTGTTGTAGCAGCATACAAATTCCCCAAAGACTTTTTGGGGAGTGTTGCTGGAGTGACAGTCCTTGGCCAGATATTAATCTGGGTCGTTCAGGTTACGTAGACCCGACTGTCGTGGGAGGGATATAAAGGTTTGATTCAATATGCAGGATTTTTTTATCCTGTGTTATTTAAAAGAATATATATATTTTTTTGGTTGGTCCACTTTTTTTTTAATGTTAGTTCAATGGTAAATTTTTTTTTGTGTTTTTCGTTAAAGGGCATGTCAATTATTCAAAAACATTAACAACACTTGAACCCAGCGCTGACACCTAAAAATGGCGGCTTTATAAAATTTTGAATTAACGATTTTTCATTAAGTGTTTGCTACTTCATATCATACAAAAATTGTATAAGAACATTTTAAAAAAATGCGTGACTAACGCGAAATTCAGCCTCATTTGGCCAGTCGCATCAAGTATCTTTTATTTTATCGAAAAAAGTAGACTTAAAAGAAAAAATATTATTTTTTAAGCATAATTTTTAAAATCGAATATCTCAAAAACCGCTAAGTTTCGGACATCATGTCATATAACCAAAGTAATCAAAAATGACCCAAATAATAATGTCCTCCAGTATTTAGCATGACTTTCCCGGTAGCCCTGTATATGCACAATGAATGAAGAATCGGACTATCACTCAACCAGCTTTTGCCTACAACCTTCTGCACGTATTGCTTGCAACGGCGACACGCAACAAATTTATGCCTTTTCCACGCTACTCTGCCCATCTGACTCACTGCAGCAGTGGGATGCATTCTTCACAGCTCGTTTGGGGAAAATATCGTAGTACAATAACAAAAAAAAAAAAACACCAAAACAGAAACCAAAACACAAGCTTTAACAGTTCGTTCTTGTGGCCACAGTGTTGTACCTACTATGTTGCGCTAGCACAGCAGTGAAGAAATGCATACGAACACCATGAATTGGTTGGTAGGAGGTGGGAATCCACACACAAACACTCACACATTGCCATCTGGGCACGCAAACAAAAAAGCCTACGTTCATACATTCATATCTATGCCAATGGAAGTGCAATACTCATTCATCGTTGCAACAATGCGAGGAAAAAATCATTTTTCTTTTGTTATTGTCATTGCCACTATGCTCATAAGTTTACTCGTCAATGGGTTTGCGCCTTTCATCCTCGCACTGTACGCATTTTCTTGTCACGCATGCATAGTCCAAATGTGGTGCGGTGACTATTAATTTTTGTCAGTTGGCGAAGATTTATTTTTCGAGGCCTTTGGGTCACTTTGATGGGCGCACTTTTCTTGTTTGCTTGTGTATTTGTAAACATGGCATGCAACAAATAAATAACAACAACAAAAAAAGAATGTGAACAATTTCAAATTAATTCACTTAACTTGTTTGACAGTTGTTTTTATCTTGTTATTCGTATTTCGTTTTGCTTTTTTCTTCCTTCTGCTGTTGCAGTGCATAGTACCAGTGCGCGTTGGCAGGCGGCGCACAGTGGGAAATTTTGTATGGAGGTAACTGAAGTAATAATTAAGATACCGCAATAAAACTTAAGGAATACGTAAATAGAATACCAAGAATGGATGGTGTGGAAAATGGACTAAATCTGACAATAAACACGCCTACTTTTAGTAAAAATTAAGGGATCTCAACAAGACTTAGGGAATATGTTATTAGAAGACCAAGAAACCTATTGGAAAAATGAGACTACAACTCAAAGGAGGCAATTCCCCCTATTAAGTAGAAGCAAACGAGAGGAAAAAAGCCAAAATTAAGAAATTAACCTTGCCAATTACCCCATGTTAGAATTATCGGAACTTATCTGAGCTCTGAACTGCATTTAAGCCTTTGGTGGAAATAGGCTATAAGATAGGGTTAACTTTTCACTGCATCGAAGGTGTTGGATCTGCCACTTCCTCAATCTCTGATAATGCACCACGATCTCTAATAGTGGACACCGTAAGGCTATTTGCAACCCAATCTTCGTTTTTAGAAAAGAAAAATTTCTTACATCGTGATCTGCATAGCCATTTTTTTTTTTTAAACTTAGCTAGAAAGGGTCGGTTCACTTCGCTAGATATTCGCTAAGAAGATCCGGTTCTAGGTCCTGGTGCTTCTGTTTCAATGTTTCAATGCACTTATGCACATCCGAATTGCTTGAAATGACCGCATCACTTATTCTGTATAAGAAATGCTGAAAGTGGCCATGATTTCGAAGAAAATTTCCTTTTAAATTTTTAAGAAGATTTCTTACGAACTCAAGAGAATATTCATGTATTTACATGCATACATCTGTTATGAAATTTTTTTTATGAAATAAACTTCTAAGAAATTAATAAAAGTGTAAAACAAAAGGAAGGAAAGGAAAATTGGACTTTCAAGAATGGTTACTAAAGTTTGGACATAGTACGGTTGAAGCCCGAAAATTACTGTTCCCCTGAGTTAGAAATACTTTGGCCAGTCTTGTTCTCAAGTTGGCTGCGATTCTACAACTCATTGGTCACGTAAATCAAACTTAACATTTCTTGCGACTTGCTACCCAGTATTTAAAACGAATTGACCACCATTAAAGAAAAACTACTGGTTCAGAATTTTTCAACTAACATAACGAGCCCTAACCATCAAAATAACGTAAGCGACTTTTTTTTCAAAAGTTTCTTTCTGATGCAGAAATATTCCTAGACCATCTAGATGCATTTCTGTGCATCAGAAAGAAAATTTTGAAAAAAATGTCGCTCACGTTATTGTTGTTTTTGGTTAGGGCTCGATATTTGTACACAAAAATAATTGCTATGTAAATTGCAGTCTTTTGTTAATTTATTCCTCATTTCTAATGATGCAGATCAGATGCAGATATAGGCAGCCAAAGATGGTTTAATATTGATCCTAAAGCTTCAAGGAATCATCAGTAATGAAAACCTTCTTCAGAGTGATATTGTCACAAATCAAACTTTTAACTTTTAATATGCCATTCAACACGGTATAGTATGTCCTTTTATATAACGTAAATAAAAGTTTAGGACTAATGTTAAAATCACTTATTAAGGGTTAAATACTTTTACATATTATATTCATATATTTTATGGCTTTTTTTTAAATTAATTTTCACCTTGAAAATCTTTGACGGTTCGAATTAATTTCACTCATTTCCCACTGTGCGGCGCCTAGCTGCGTTTATTTTGAGTGCATTTTAATTGAAGCTATAAAATCGAAATTACCAGCGATTAGAAAATTTCATAAAAGGAAGAGCTGATATTTGTAATCCTTCCATTTTATTAGCGCTTGTCAGTTATGGTATTATCTTATCTGCTTCATTTTCTGTAAGTGGATTTTCTTGTTAATATAATCTTTGATCGTTTACTTTTCCACCTTATAATTTTCTCACTCTTTGCTTTTTAAATTGGCATCCATTCAATTTTTGTTTAGTTTGTTTGCTATAAAATTAAGTGACGATTAAAATTTGATGTCTTTCATTAACAAACGACTGGTGATAAGAATTAGGCTTTTTATATATTTCTAGATTTTTAATTAACGTAAATAACCAGTTACATTTATTTAATAACCCAATGATCACTAAAGCAAGCGATTTTACCTCCTATAAAATTTTATAGCTAAAAATTCAATTAGTTTTAGAGAAATTGGTGACATTGATAAAATTCCACTGGGCCAATATGGTTTCAAATAAGTTGGTTAATTGACTTGATTTCCTCAAGCCGAAAATATACTTTAATCCCATATAATACCATGCAACAAAAACCTAAAAGGGTTCAAATTTAGTAAAATTACGGTTTTAGGTTTTCTCTCTGGTGTCATGATTTTTTAAAAGGACTTTAAAATTTCAGAAACATGATTGTTTTAAAAAATTCAGTGCAATGTAGAATGACAATGAGTGCGAAATGAAGAGAGGATTTTGTAGAATAAAAATAAAAAATAAAGATTTTGGTTCGCAAGGACGAATGGGTATTTAAAATGCCTTTTTTACTATTTTTTTTATCTAAAACTATCAAAGCTAGAAATCCGAAATTCGAGGAAGTTGCCGTGTATATATTGCTGCCCCTTAACGTATAATTTTTTCCAGGACATTCAAGGATAACATTTTAAAAGGACATTCCCTATACCTATACGTCCTTGCGCACCAAAAAAGTTCCTCTTTTCCAATTCTATAGAATTTTTTCTTTCATGTGTTATGCACATTTTTATATTAAATTGCACTGACTTTTTTTAAAATAATTTTTAGAATTAATAAAATCTTTGAATTTTCGAAGTTCTTTAAAAAAAAAAATCCTGTAGTCAGAAGTAAAAACGCAGTTTTATAATATTTTGCTCCTAGTTTCGCGAGTATATTGATTTTTGTGTGTGTGTAAATTTTACTGTCTCACGCTGAAGTTAACGGTAATTAAGTTTCTAAAATCTGTAGACTTTTAATTTTTTGAGCTTTATTTATTTTCCCTCCAAAATAATTAGTGTACATACATACATTTTTGAAGTTTCATTTTTATGACGGTAATAAAAACGGATTTCTTGAGCGTAATTTTATCGCTCAGAAAGAAAAATTTATTTTTGAGGTTTATTGTTTTAGCAGATCGAAACCTTCAAAACGCCACACCGCTTCTCCTTTAAGGATTATTCAACGATGTTCGCTTTTTTCTCAATTATCTCGTTCCTTCTCCAATCATACCCCCTAAAGATGCGTGGACGGGAGGTTTGGAATGAGCCACCAGTGAATTTTTTCACAGAAGGAGTCTATCCCAGAACAGAATTATGTATGTATGTACTGGTCAGGAAAGGCACATTCGAGTCGCTATCAACTAGAAAGACGGGATGATAAGTTACCTTGACTATACGTAGACAAAAGTTTAATAAACAATTATTCAATTCTCAGATATATACTAAGAACTTGAGGTCAATTCAATGTCAATGCTCTTAAGGCTAGTGAATATGTTATTCAAAATGGATTTTCTGTTGTGAATAGAAAAGAGCCCTGGTTGTTCTGATAAGTTAGTCAGTAGTTAGTATGAAACAAATCGAGTCGCTTCCAAACACGTAAAGTAATTACATTTTATTACCTTCTCAACTATGTTTATGTACATAAATAAACATCTGCGCATGCACAATGCACATTACACATATTTGCATACAAATACAAATTAATAAATCACATAGTCTCATTAAAAAGCAATAACATTCAATTAGCATTTATATCGAAGATGTAAACGAGCTTAAGTTAAAACAGTTGCAACTTACGCTAATCAAAGTTAGTTTTTTATTACCAAATAAAATTCTCATAAAACTCTGTCACATACTTAGAAGCACATTACAAATCTATGCATGAAGATGCTGTATTGTACTCCTAGCACTGGTGTTTAGTTACAACTCGGTACATTCCCTTGAACAATTGTATGTATGCTGTAGGTATTGTTTTCGCTAGCCGTGTATTTAGTTTTTGCTCTAAAGTACCACAGTGGAGTTAATGCCGCAATTAAATTGACTCTTAAAATTTTTGGATACAAAACGATAGCCTATACCGCCGGACTGCAAAGTAGAGTGAGCGCCAGTGCCGTAAAGTGGAGTGATCGTAAATATAAATGCCTGTAATTGTGCCGTTGTTGACTTTACCCTGTTGGTTGCAAGGAGTAGTTGACAGAAAAATAAGTGATAATGAGTTAAGAATTAAAAGTAAATTTGAAAAAAAAAATAGCTGAGGATGAATGAAATGCTGGACAGTCCAGCAAACAAAGTTTTTTACACATTGTACGACATTTTCAGTTTTTTTTTCTGGGGAATGAATTAAATTAAGTTTTTGCAGGTTGGCGATTTTTAGCGTTTTTGTTTTTCAATGCGAAGTTGGTGGTCGCAGAGCAGCACTTAAAAAAGTTAAAAGTAATTTAAACAGTTATAAGTTTTATTGTAAAAACGTTGCTCCATAACAGTTATTAGATGAGAAATATTTTTTACGTTACCTGGTAGCTGTTATGCCGGAGAAATATTTTATCCGTTGCTTGACAATAGTTATTTTACAACGTTTATTTTTTACGTTTTCTGATAAACGTTGTAAGATTAGGATATGGATGAAGATAAAGATGGAGAGCAAGATAAGGAAGATGAAATAAAAGTGAGATGGTGAAATAACTCTTATCAGACAACGTAAAAATACACGGCGGGCAATAACTGTTATCAAGCAACGTAAAAAATAAATGTTGGGAAATAACTCTTATCGGAACGGAAAATATATTTCCCATCTAATAACTGTTATGAAACAACGTTTTCGTTAAATTTCGCAATTCGGGCAATGTTTCCAAATTCGAGATAACAGTTATTTTTGGTCCCTGAATTTAAATGCAAATATTTATACCATCAAAGGGCCTTTCTTAGGACTTTTGGGGTTTTGGGGTCCGAGGAATCTGAATTTGCAATTTATTTTTGAAAAAAATGGCCGCTGGGCGTACTATGATGCAAAAAACATGGAAGGAACATATTTCTTTTTAATAATAAAGTGCACCAAGGCGCCCCTAGCAGCCAATTGAACCTCAAAACCCACCCCTTGTGTGCGCTTATGCGTACGAATATTTCGTACATTTGTGAAAATTTTACAATTGTTTTCCGGTTTTATCTGTGCGAGTGACAGTTATTTCGAAGTGACAGTTATTTCGAGTGAATACGGTATACGATCGTGTAAGAATGATTCGAAGTGAACTACTTTGCTTGATGAATATTTAACTTACAATAGGTGAATTGCATGGGCGAAATGAAAATTCATGGATCATTTCAATATAAATTGTTGTATTTATTCGGCAATAAAAGTGCGAGTACTATATCTAATAACTATTTATATATTTAGCTGATAGCCCCAGCAGCTAGCGCTAACTTAAATACTCTTTAAATTTATTAATTAATTATAAGTGTAGTAGATTAATTAAATAAATAAATTAACGATTTATATCTGCCCAAATGAATTAAATCCAACTATTTATTAGACACTTGGTGTGCGAATTTAAGCAGAAAGATGTTGAAGTGATCACTTAAAAAACATATTTG
>NW_023458561.1:52677665-52689115 GCF_013731165.1 Rhagoletis pomonella | reverse complement strand
CAAATATGTTTTTTAAGTGATCACTTCAACATCTTTCTGCTTAAATTTGCACACCAAGTGTCTAATAAATAGTTGGATTTGATTCATTTGGGCAGATATAAATCGTTAATTTATTTATTTAATTAATCTACTACACTTATAATTAATTAATAAATTTAAAGAGTATTTAAGTTAGCGCTAGCTGCTGGGGCTATCAGCTAAATATATAAATAGTTATTAGATATAGTACACGCACTTTTATTGCTGAATAAATACAACAATTTATATTGAAATGAGCCATGAATTTTCATTTCGCCCATGCAATTCACCTGTATTGTAAGTTAAATATTCATCAAGCAAAGTAGTTCACTTCGAATTATTTTCATACGATCGTATACCGTATTCACTTGCGAAATAACTGTCACTCGCACAGATAAAACCGGAAAATAATTGCTAAATTTTCACAAATGTACGAAATATTCGTACGCATAAGCGCACACAAGGGGTGGGTTTTGAGGTTCAATCGGCTGCTAGGGGCGCCTTGGTGCACTTTATTACAAAAGAAACATGTCCCTTCCATATATTTTGCATCATAGTACGCCCGGCGGCCATTTTTTGCAAAAATAAATTGCAAATTCAGATTCCTCGGACCCCAAAACCCCAAGAAAGGCCCGTTGATGGTATAAATATTTGCATTTAAATTCAGGGACCAAAAATAACTGTTATCGCGAATTTGAAAACGTTGCCCGAATTGCGAAATTTAACGAAAACGTTGTTTCATAACAGTTATTAGATGGGAAATATATTTTTTCGTTGCCAAAAAGAGTTATTTCCCAACGTTTATTTTTTACGTTGCTTGATAACAGTTATTGCCCGACGTTTATTTTTACGTTGTCTGATAAGAGTTCTTTCACCCTCTCACTTTTATTTCATCTTCCTTATCTTGCTCTCCATCTTTATCTTCATCCATATCCTAATCTTACAACGTTTATCAGAAAACGTAAAAAATACACGTTGTAAAATAACTATTGTCAAGCAACGGATAAAATATTTCTCCGGCATAACAGCTATCAGGCAACGTAAAAAATATTTCTCATCCAATAACTGTTATGGAGCAACGTGCAACGTTTTTACAATAAAAATTATAACTGTTTAAATTACTTTTAACTTTTTTAAGTGCTGCTCTGCGACCACCTACTTCGCATTGAAAAACAAAAACGCTAAAAATCGCCAACCTGCGAAAACTTAATTTAATTCATTCTCCAGAAAAAAAAAACTGAAAATGTCGTACAATGTGTAAAAAACTTTGTTTGCTGGACTGGCCAGCATTTCATTCATCCTCAGCTATTTTTTTCAAATTTACTTTTAATTCTTAACTCATTAACACTTATTTTTCTGTCAACTACTCCTTGCAACCAACAGGGTAAAGTCAACAACGGCACAATTACAGGCATTTATATTTAGGATCACTCCACTTTACGGCACTGGCGCTCACTCTACTTTGCCGTCCGGCGGTATAGGCTATCGTTTTGTATCCAAAAATTTGAAGAGTCAATATAATTGCGGCATTAACTCCCCTGTGGTACTTTAGAGCAAAAACCAAATATTCGGCTAGCGAAAACAATACCTACAGGATACATACAATTGTTCAAGGGAATGTAACGAGTTGTAACTAAACTCCAGTGCTAGGAGTACAATACAGCATCTTCATGCATAGATTTGTAATGTGATTCTAAGTAGTGACAGAGTTTTATGACAATTTTATTTGGTAATAAAAAACCAACTTTGTTAGCGTAAGTTGCAACTGTTTTAACTTAAGCTCGTTTACATCTTCGATATGAACGCTAATTGAATGTTATTGCTTTTTAATGAGACTATGTGATTTATTAATTTGTATTTGTATGCAAATATGTGCAATGTGCATTGTGCATGCAGAGATGTTTATTTATGTACATAAACATAGTTGAGAAGGTAATAAAATATAATTACTTTACGTGTTTGGAGGCGACTCGATTTGTTTCATACACGGTTTGCAATAGACTCCTTCCGTGAAAAAAATTCACTGGTGGCTCATTCCAAACCTCCCGTCCACTCATCTTTTGGGGGTATGCTTGGAGAAGGAACGGGATAATTGAGAAAATAGTGAACAGCGATGGATAATCCTTAAAGGAGAGGCGGTGTGGCGTTTTGAAGGTTTCGATCTGCTAAAATAATAAACCTCAAAAATAAATTTTTTTTTTCTTAGCGATAAAATTACGCTCAAGAAATTAGTTTTTATTACCGTCATAAAAATAAAACTTCAAAAATGTATGTATGTACACTAATTATTTTGGAGGGAAAATAAATAAAGCTCAAAAAATTAAAAGTCTACAGATTTTAGAAACTTAATTTCCGTTGACTACAGCGTGAGACAGTAAAATTTACACACACAAAAATCAATATACTCGTGAAACTAGGAGCAAAATATTATAAAACTGCGTTTTTACTTCTGACTACAGGATTTTTTTAAAAGGACTTCGAAACTTCAGAAGTTTTATTAATTCTAAAAATTATTTAAAAAAACTCAGTGCAATTTAATTTACCAACGTGTGTAACACATGAAAGAAAAAATTCTATAGAATTGGAAAAGAGGAACTTTTTTGGTGCGCAAGGACGTATAGGTATTGGAAATGTCCTTTTAAAATGTTATCCTTGAATGTCCTGGAAAAAATTATACGTTAAGGGGCAGCAATATATACACGGCCACTTCCTCGAATTTCGGCTTTCTAACTTTGTTAGTTTTAGATAAAAAAATAGTAATAAAGGCATTTTAAATGCCCATTCCTCCTTGCAAACCAAAATCTTAAATTATATATTTTTTTTATTCTACAAAATCTTCTCTTTCATTTCACACTCATTTTTATTCCACATTGCACTGAAATTTTTTGAATAATCATATTTCTGTAATTTCATAGTCCTTTTAAAAAGTCGTGACACCAGAGAGAAAAATTAAAAACGCAATTTTACTAAATTTGAACCCTAGAATTTATCGTGGGTATATTAATTGCTTCGCGTGTTTTGAAATTTTTAGGTTTTTGTTGCACGGTGTTAGAGTATATTTGCGGCTTGAGGAAACCAAGTCAATTAACCAACTTATTTCAAACCTTGGCCCAGTGGAATTTTATCAATGTCACCAATTTCTCTAAAACTAATTAAATTTTTAGTTATAAAATTTTATAGGAGGTAAAATGATATGCTTTAGTGATCATTGGGTTATTAAATAAATGTAACTGGTTATTTACGTTAATTAAAAATCTAGAATCATATAAAAAACCTAATTCTTATCACCAGTCGTTTGTTAATGAAAGACATCAAATTTTAATCGTCACTTAATTTTATAGCAAACAAAATAAACAAAAACTGAATGGATGCCAATTTAAAAAGCAAAGAGTGAGAAAAATATAAGGTGGAAAAGTAAATGATCAAAGAGTATATTAACAAGAAAATCCACTTACAGAAAATGAAGCAGATAAGATAATACCATAACTGACAAGCGCTAATAAAATGGAAGGTTTACAAATATCAGCTCTTCCTTTTATGAAATTTTCTAATCGCTGGTAATTTCGATTTTATAGCTTCAATTAAAATGCACTCAAAATAAACGCAGCTAGGCGCCGCACAGTGGGAAATGAGTGAAATTAATTGGCAAGTAATTATTTAGCTCGAAAACCAAGTCATAAAGTATATGAATATAATATGTAAAAGTATTTAACCATTAATAAGGGAGTTGAACATTAGTCCTAGACTTTTATTTACGTTATAAAAAAGGACAGCGAAGTGAGCCGACGCTTTCTAGCTAAGTTAAAAAAAGAATGGCCATGCTGATCAGGATGTAAGAAGTTTTTCTTTTCTAAAAACGAAGATTGGCTTGCAAATAGCCTTACGGTGTCTACTATCAGGGATTGTGGTGCATTATCAGAGATTGAGGAAGTGACAGGTCCAACGTATTTCAACTATATGAAAAGTGGGCGTGATTATTGTGCGCTTTTGCCAATTTTCTATAACATCCATTCTTGGTCTTCTATTAATATATTCTAGGGCTGTGCGATTAATTGATTACTCAAAATTTTAATTAATCATAAAGTAAATAACTCAATTATTCGATTAATTGGAAATTATGATTACTCAAAAGTTCAGTTACTCGAGTAATCAAGATTTTTGATTAACCAAAAACAAAAATATTTGAGTAATTTGCTTTATGATTAATCAACATTTCGAGTAAAATGAGTAATCAACATTTCAACTCTTTACATATGTATAAAGAAGTTAAAGTTCCTTGATGCTTTGAAAACAACGTTTCTGTTTTCAAAAATGTAAACGAAAAATTTGTTCATATACAGAATGTAAAAAAGAAAATAAGCATTTTCCAAAGGAAACTCTTTTAACGAGCAAAGTTATTTTTTTTGAGTAATCATATTTCGAGTAACTCGATTAATCATCGTTTTGAGTAATCAAAATCTTTATTACTCGAGTAATTGATTAACCGAATAATTGATTAACCAACTTGCTCGAGTAATCGAATAGTCGCACAGCCCTAATATATTCCCTAAGTTTTGTTGAGATCCCTTAATTTTTACTACAATTAAAAATTAATTCGCCCCCCCCCCCCATTTTTCTGAAAATTATACTTGTATGAAAAGTAGGCGTGTTTATTGTCAGATTTAGTCCATTTGCCACACCATCCATTCTTGGTATTCTATTTACATATTCCTTGAGTTTTATTGCGGTATCTTAATTATTACTTCAGTTACCTCCATACAAAATTTCCCACTGTGCGCCGCCTGCCAACGCACACTGGTACTGTGCACTGCAACAGCAGAAGGAAGAAAAAAGCAAAACGAAATACGAATAACAAGATAAAAACAACTGTCAAACAAGTTAAGTGAATTAATTTGAAATTGTTCACATTCTTTTTTTGTTGTTGTTATTTATTTGTTGCATACCATGTTTACAAATACACAAGCAAACAAGAAAAGTGCGCCCATCAAAGTGACCCAAAGGCCTCGAAAAATAAATCTTCGCCAACTGACAAAAATTAATAGTCACCGCACCACATTTGGACTATGCATGCGTGACAAGAAAATGCGTACAGTGCGAGGATAAAAGGCGCAAACCCATTGACGAGTAAACTTATGAGCATAGTGGCAATGACAACAACAAAAGAAAAATGATTTTTTCCTCGCATTGTTGCAACGATGAATGAGTGTTGCACTTCCATTGGCATAGATATGAATGTATGAACGTAGGCTTTTTTGTTTGCGTGCCCAGATGGCAATGTGTGAGTGTTTGTGTGTGGATTCACATCTCCTACCAACCAATTTATGGTGTTCGCATGCACTTCTGCACTGGTGTGCCAGTGCAACATAGTACAATACTCTGGCCACACGAACGAACTGTTAAAGCTTGTGTTTTGGTTTCTGTTTTGGTGTTTTTTTTTTGTGTTATTGTACTACGATATTTTTCCCAAACGAGCTGTGAAGAATGCATCCCACTGATGCAATGAGTCAGATGGGCAGAGTAGCGTGGAAAAGGCATACATTTGTTGCGTGTCGCCGTTGCAAGCAATACGTGCAGAAGGTTGTAGGCTAAAAGCTGGTTGAGTGATAGTCCGATTCTTCATTCATTGTGCATATATAGGATAACCGGGAAAGTCGTGCTAGATACTGAAGGACATTATTATTTGGCTCATTTCTGATTACTTTGGTTATATGACATGATGCCCGAAACTTAACGGTATTCGAGATATTCGATTTTAAAAATTATGTTTAAAAAAATAATTTTTTTTCTTGTAAGTTAACTTTTTTCGATAAAATAAAAGATACTTGATGCGACTGGCCAAATGAGACTGAATTTCGCTTTAGTCACGCATTTTTTTAAAATGTTCTTATACAATTTTTTTATGATATGAAGTAGCAAACACTTAATGAAAAATCGTTAATTCAAGCGCTGGTTTAAGTGTTGTTAATGTTCTTGAATAATTGACAAACCCTTTAACGAAAAGTACAAAAAAAGGTTACCATTGAACTAACATTTAAAAAAGTGGACCAACCAAAAAAATATATACATACATATTCTTTTAAATAATAAAGGATAAAAAAATGTTTATGCATATTGAATCAAACCTTTATAGCCCTATGTTAATCGACGCGTTGAATGCGATTCCAAGATCGGCTTTTTAGCCTCCATCATGTCCGGTTCGATGTCATTTGGATGTCAAGTAGGGAAAAATTCATAAAATTAACATGAAAATTTAATACAATTGTTCTTAGTTTGACCTTAAGATGACCCTGGCATGACCTCTAGATAACCTTGACGAATCAAGGGCTCCAAATATTCGTATTCAGCGACAACAAAAACCTATGCAAAGGATTTTTTATCTTTAGGCAATATAGTTTTCCCTATTTGACCCTTAAATGACCTCGAACCTGACATAACGGACCTCGGATTCGGGTTAAGCGAGTCGAAAAACACACATATATGAATTTTCAGGCTTATTCAATGAATCTTTCGCTGTTTGACCTTCAAATAACCTCGAACCCGACGTCATAGAGGTCAAAAGACTTCGGACTTGCATTTAGCGCATCGAATGACATAAGAATATAGAGGTTCGGTTCAATATGCAAAAACTTGTTTTTTTTTGTAAACCTGTATACCTGATATTTAAAATCAATTATCACGAAAGTGGCTAAGTTTTGGACATCATGCCTGTATAAAAGTACAACAACAATATGCTGCACTTAATTAAAAAAGGTCATCATAAACATACATATGTACACATGTATATGGCTAATTTAACTTCAAATACGCGAATTTATATGCGATTCTTGTTTTTCTGCTCTCTTTTACACTATCAATTGTTACGAGTACTTTAATAATTTTTATTTATGCGACCAAAGTTCATTTGCCAATCACGTAGACAGTATGTAGTTTACCATTGAGTAACTACTAGAACTAAATACATATGTATTTCTATAGTTTGCTGCATGCCACATGCATACTGAAGTACTTCTACATAACCGTGTAAGTGTAAGTGCAAGCAGAATAGGCATATTTTCATATACATATGTATGTGTACTTATGTGTATAAACGATCCTATTTGCATTCACAGTTTCATAAGCATCTATGAGCAGCATTCAATATTTTCCATTTATCTGTGCGATATAATCGCTTTTTTTATGTTATTGCACTTTTTTGTTGTTGCCAGTGCAATACAAAGCGCACACAAATCAATCAAAGGCAATTATGCAGTAAATTTTAATGAAGTGCGCAGACAGACGCCTCTTTGCACAGCCAGCACTTGAAGGGTACTCATGAAAATCGGAATGAAAGTTTGTATGTGCATATGTGCACGCAAACGTACATACATATGTATATAGTGCTTGTCATAACCATATGACACCCATATATTGACAATTTTTGACTACTTATTTTATTACTGTTTAATTTTAATAATTTTTGGTGGACTGTTTTTTTATCAACCACTAATAACAGCTTGTCTTTGATATTTTTTTAAATTCCTTCTTTATATTGAGTAAATGTGCAACGCTTTCAACAAAAAAAAAAAATTAAATCAACGGTAAGTCCCAGCTTCTTCAAACTTGCACTTTATGATACTTAAATGGAGTGGGCTACAAAACTGCATACTACTAAAATATATAAAAATATTTCTAAGAAATCGAATAAAAAAGGTAGACGTTTTTACGAAAGTGTTATGATTTATTTTAATTATTGCACAAAGATTGAAACCTGGGTTTATACCATGTTCTTTAAAAAATAAACTATATTTTGAGTAAAAAAATAGTAATAAAACTAAAAAAGAATAAAATAAATAGTCAAAACTTATCAATATGTGAGCGGCGTATAGATATGATACGAACTATATATTTGAATATTAGTGCACAACTTCAAGCTACACAAAAATGTATGCATATAAGTAAATATGTAGTTTGCAAGCTTATAGACTTGCTGCTGCCACCTAATTATGATTTGCATTCCATTTGCTTCCCATTTTACAGCTTAGCTTCTATAGAAAGAGAATACTATGTATGTATCTATATAAAAAATATGAGTTGTACAAGTTCATGTCTGTACTAATTCTTAAGTTAGCTCTTAAGTGCTCTCAATTGTGTTAGAGAAAGGACTATATTGAAGTTGAACTTTTAGCACAAAAAAGAAATATTACTGGCTGGTAATTAAAGCATTGCAATGAGCTAAAAAATGAAGACTAGGCCAATTAGAGAGCAGACAGACAAGCCCCAGAATAAGACTAAGTTCAATGCAGCCACAAAATCACATACATACAGTGACGAGCAAAACTGTAACATGGTGTAACACATTTTATTTCAGCCACCGCTATATTTCCAAGTTCTAACGGCTTTCATCCTTTTGTTGTATATTCCTGTTGGTACATCGCTACTCCCTCTTTCATAACGATTTGAAGTCAATACAACAACAATAAAAAAACCAGCAGACAAAAATGTAAATTAAGGCAGATGTTACAGTTTTGCACTCACTCTCAGTTTTGCATTTGACAGTTATCTCTTACTTAGTTGGAAGTCAGATGACTTTTTTCTATATTGTATTGTATTGAAGAAGTGATCACGAGTAAATAACATAGTTAATCAGAAACCATAAATGTAAATAATAGATTTACTGTGGAAAGGTGGGACCGCACGAAAAGTGGCAAACAATTTTGGAATTTGATACTTGAAAATGTTAAGACTGAGAGCAAATATAGCCTGATGTGTTCCCAAGGACAAAGGAAGTCTGTCAAAAAATATTACGGTACGATATCTTGTGAACTTAGCAGCAAGCAGCGATGCAGCCACTATTACAGAAGCGCTTAAGGTATTAAACTTTAATGCAAATCAATAGACAGCGAGGCGAAGAATTGCCAAATTGAGCGCAAAGGCATCATAAAGAAGAAAAAAGCAAATTTGATCAAAATACATGTGCGAGTGTGGCAGCATTTCGCTGCATCGCACGAAAACCGAACCGTTGCCTATTGGGATATGTTAGGCCTTACAGAATGCAATAAAATAACACATTCTTAAGTTTCAATTGAAGGTTATTTGGTCTGACAAGACTAAATTAATCGCTTTCAATCAGATGGCCGGGCATGGTATTGGATCAAAGACCCAAATTAAGCCCATGCGCATTATGTAAGGAAAACTGTGAATCACAGTGGTCGGTCAATAATAGTTTGGGGTTGTATTTGAAAAAAATTTGTTTGTCCGTTAGTACGTATTATGCGTAAGGAACAGTATCTGTTCATATTTCAACAAAATTTGCAAGGTTTAGTCGAAAAAATGAGAGTTTCTGCTGAAAAATCACTCAACACACACTGCACATGTTCACAAAGCCTGGATACAAAAGCAAAGATTTGCTAATTTCCAATGACCTCCACAATCCGCGGACATGAATCTCATCGAGAATTTGCGAAATCAACTAAAAGCACAGCTTAATAAGTATCAAAGTCCGTAATATCGAGTACATGAGCTGTGAAAGCAAACTAAGGATATACCTCCAGAGTTTTTACAAAGATACAAATAAGGTATGCCAAATCGCATCCAGGAACTGAAACAGGCAAAAGAGTACTGAACATTGTGTTAGTAGTTCTTTTTTTCCGTGAAGATTGTTAAAAAGTTCTTAAAAATATATGAGTGCAAAACTGTAACATCTGCCTTTATTTACATTTTTGTCTGCTGGTTTTTTTATTGTTGTTGCATTGACTTCAAATCGTTATGAAAGAGGGAGTAGCGATGTACCAACAGGAATATACAACAAAAGTATGAAAGTCGTTAGAACTTGGAAAGATAGCGATGGCTGAAGTAAAAAGTGTTACACCATGTTACAGTTTTGCACGTCACTGTACATACATACATAAGTACATACAGCCTTGGCTAAAAGTATTAGGCACACCAATATATGATGATTTTTCAAATCTTTTTTTTGTTTATTTAATGTTTAATATTTTTTATTAAACGCCTAGCTCACTGTCTAACAAAAAACATATAAATCCAAATTCCAAACTTTGTGCAGAAAATATAAAGATTCTGCAAATTTTCACCAAAATTTAAAAGTTTTTATTCAGAATCTTTATAAAAAAATTTAGTATGCAGTTTGGAGCACGTTAAGTTGCTGGTACTTCGCTAAGAAGGGGACATCAACATTTTTTGGTTGTGACTACTTAATAAGAAAATAATAAGGAAAGAAGAATAAAGGGAAATATTGATATAGGTTACATTAACCTATACATATAAAAAAATTCTAACAGCCCGATGTCTGTGCATTATAGATATTAAAGAAAAATTAATATTAAGGGTCTTTATTAGAGCAACAGAAACCAAATCAACAATTTTTTTAATTTTCGTCTGTCTGTCTGTCTTTTGAGTGAAAAAATTTAAAAATTGTATCCAGTTAATAAGTAAATTGATAAAATAAATGAAATATTACAATACGGGTATCGAACTAAATAGGTTAAGAAAGTTTATTGTCGAAAATATTTTTGCAGCGGATTGCCACTCCGCAATTTTATTCAGTTAAAGTGATAAAATAAGGTAAATACTGAATTAATACATCTTTGAAGAACGTGCACGACTTGCAGAATCGAGTTATAAGAGTAAAAATAAAATTTCAAGGTTTAAATACCTTCGAAAATATATTAACTATCAGACTTATTCATAAAGAGTAAAGTATGTATATTTCATAAATCGAAATTTTTTTTTAAAATCTCACTTAATAAAACTATTTAAATCTAATTTATTTTATTTTTTTTTTTAATGAAGCCATTCGAGTTTTGGGAAGGAGTAGCAACACAAAAATACTTTTTAGGCGCAGTGCTAGTAGCCAACTGAGGTGGAGGAGGTGAGATCGGCGACCCAAGGCGAAACAATTCGTGAAGAGCGAAACCGAACTGCAAAAAACACGGTTTATCAAGACAATAATTTTAGAAGCAAATAATCCGCCATCCAGGGACTTCGATCGCAAAGCATAACCCTTAATAATTTGCCGGTTTTTATCAAATGACGTATGTACATATGTATTAAAATTCGTTGAAAAGAAAATTTGAAATGCTTGATAACCAAGAAGCGTTTTTTCATAATAGACCATTTTTAATCACAATGAGTTCATGTCTTCTTTTAATAAAGCCCAATCTTCAACCTGAATTGTATCTAAATACTCTAAGCAATGACCCTATTCGACGATGCACATATCTTCCTGCTCATCGCATGTTTGCCTACAATTTTATGAAGAATTTAACTGCATGCAATTGCGAAAGCAATCAAAATTTTTTAGTGTTGTTGCTGCGTGTCGCAACCTCTTCGCAATGAGCACTTAAACTACTTTTATCTATTTTGCATTTTTTTTTGCAAATTAATCTCTTATTTCGATTTTCATCTCACCTCAAAGTCACGCGCGTCGATTTTGC
>NW_023458561.1:52645593-52677565 GCF_013731165.1 Rhagoletis pomonella | reverse complement strand
AATTTAAGCAGAAAGATGTTGAAGTGATCACTTAAAAAACATATTTGAGGAAAAATCGGGGCTTTCTCTTTATCTATTTATATCTAGTTTACTAATTACATAATATTTGTTTCTTGATATTTTTCTTGCTGCCCAATTTTTTCTAGTGGGCTAAAACGAAATGAGTAATTATGTACAAATTTCCTCTCTTTTTTTGTATAGGCATTTGTTTTGTTTGTGCTATGTAGATAATCTCGTATTCTCTCTGCAATTTCCAAATCTTTGTAAGTGTTCTCACAGCTTCCGTTACACACACTCAAACTGATGTTTCATTCAAAAATTTCGCTTTTTACTGATAAGAAATGTGTAGCAAAAATTTTGGTTTCGTTTCTACGTCGCGAAATGAATGAGAAAGGCCCATCTAATATGGGGGGAATGCTTTAGGGACAAAAATTATTAGTTATTTTGATTATATTCATAAGAGCGCCACAATCTCAGAAAGTCAATTTAGGCAATTGTTTTCATTGAGCAGATGGGACTTCATGCTACTAGAGGGTTTGCCGACTGATCACTTCTCGCGGCACTAAGACAAACCATCGAGCTCCCTGACACTCAACTGTTTATTCTGCACGTTTTTTGGATAAGATCCAACAAAAATAAAGGATCAATTTATGTAGCCTAGTTTGCTAAAAACTGTTAAATTCAGAAAACGCAGAGATCTTCAAAGCAGTTCGGGTTAACATTGTTGTTTGGAGCTAAGGCCCCAATTATTTTACTAAAAAGTACCCCACAAAACATTTCTCAGTGTACTCGTACTCGTACTAGCGTGTCGAAGTTGGCGATGTCCCGCTCTGCGGAAGTAGGTACAGGAACACTGGAATTGGAAAACCAAATGAAATTCGCTTGAAACACTCCAAAGCCGCATACAATTCACAATCGAAATCAGTTTGAAACTCGCAGCGTTCATAAACAGACCACTACCTCTAGAACACGCTCTGTTAAGTCAACGCCATACATAGTCGAGATTAAATTTGAAATTGTAAAAAAATAAAACTACAAAACATCGAGAAAAAAATCTAAAATATTTGGTTACAACAACTATAGCATAGAGTTCATTGATTTTTTACACGATCTTACGAGTACAAGAGAAACGTTTCAACAAAGTAGTGTGTGGCGATAAGCGAGGAGCAATACACGAGACCAACAAGCATCTGTACAATCGGACAACACAAATAAGCAGCCTCTACAAAAGTAAAAATAGATTATTACATAAATCTAAAAATAGTAGCTGTAATCATAATTAGTTGCGTATTGGTATTTGGTTCCAACAAGGCAAGACACGCCAAGCCACGCTTATCATGAGGAATAATAATCTTCTACTCAACCTATCCACTGGCCTAACAATTGTGGCGTGCATTATGGCGACCACGTACGCCATCTCGAGCACATGGGGCAACATCTCGAATTCGGCGCAATTGTTGCATGTGGAGAATGTGTTTAATGCGTCATCGCCAGGAAAATATGTGAATCGTGAAATTAAGTTTCCCAAAAATGTAAGAACATACATACCGAACTTTGCATATCAGCTGTGAAGTGAGGGAAAAGTGAAATTATATATTTATTTGTGTAGTTGTTTTTGGGTTAAGGCCACAATTTGGTGTGTGTGGAAAGATAACCAGATAGCAGGCCAAGAGGTGGCACGTAGAAAGCGTATTATTGAAAAAATAATTAATGAGATTTGAGATTATAACAAATTATTTAGCTGGTCCCATTGGCAGGGGATTTTTTGCATTTTATTTATTTTTAAATGTTTGTTGTTCAACTAAAGCGCTTTTTCCAGAGAATTGTGAATTATTGTTTAATGATAAGGGTTTCATGATTAACAAAATGACATCAGTGACTAAATATTTCGCTTATGGGCAAACGTCATACGCTGCTTATCACTGCTTTTTGTGAAGAGCTGTACAGGGCGACTTTGAAGCAAATGTATACATAGTAATCTCAACTGCTGAACTGCTAAAAGTTCAATTTCACTTGCATATATGTATGTATGTACGCATAGGCAAGTAGAATTAATTTAAAATATCAAGGCTATAAACGCCTTAAGAACTCTACAAATGGATACACTAAATCATGATTCCAAGATCTAGCTAATCAACGTGAGGAAGTTACTCAGAGAGTTGAGCGCACGATATATGTACATATGATTCTCGGGCTGGAACTTCTTCTATAAACAATATAGTAGGTGGAAAAACATAACTTCTAAATTTACTTAAAAAATTATTTTACAGGGCAAAGGTCACATCGTTTAGCTGTGTGTGTGGTTAGCTCCCACTACAGCTTTTCGATATGATATAGACAGGACTGTAGTATTTGATCAAATGTTGAAAATAGAATTCTGCAGCAAAGCAGCGTATGGTTTCTCCTTAGGAAAGGCACCTCCTGTGGTAGAACTAAGACGCCGAAAGTAACAAAAACTGTATATATTTGGCGGCCGCACTATTGTGAATATTTGTCCAAGCTGCTCCTCGAATTTGTGGTGTGCGTCTTAATTTTTGCCACACATAGAGATACCTACAGTTTACCGCCCAATTACGATTGCCAAATACTCCTTCTTTAGAAGATGTTTCATTATAGAACTAAGCTCGGAACTTGCCCATTACTTGCCGGGGTGTGAACGCCTATTAGTATGTGAAATTACCCGAGTATACTTCCGATGGAAATTCCCATCATCACTCTGTGTATGGAGATATAAGGTGTGAATATAGAAACTTAACTCCCTTGACAATTAGGGTATTAATCCATGAGGTAGCAAACAATTAGCCGGGGAGGTCAAGACAACCAAGTAAGGGCTATACTAATCAAAGTACTTGAAAGGATGGGTTCCAACTTCAAATCAAACTGCCTATGGGGCCATTAAAAATTATTACATGTATTTTTACTGGGTAATTCAGATCGAGAGGTTTTCTGCACAAAGTGGGAATTTGACCCAGTAGGCTAAAGCGTCGCCATCATATCTTCTTGTCGAATTTGAGGTTATCTCAATAAGACGAGGATAAAGTGAACGCTCAAGACACCGCTGTGGAAGAAAGGAAGAATCCTAATATATTTTTGCATAGTGTCTACATTCGATTTTTGTATGCCTTTAGGGGGTTTCAATATTTCAAGGTTGCAAATAGATCTTCATATTTTGAGCAAAAAATATTTCCTAAACTAAGTTTTTGTTAAAAAACACAAAAACATTTTTTGGTAGATATTTTCCAGAGTTGGTAGATTTTTTTCAAGTGGATGTTAAGTATTTTTTTTTCGTCAGAGGCAACCATGGTCGCGGACGTCCACAGAGTTCTCGACTAAGCTAAACACCGAGAGCATGTTCATTAAAAATAGCAAGTCTTGATCTTACCAGATCGGGAAAGTGGCAGAGATAGTATTCTATACTCTTCACCTCCTCTACGTCCCTGCAGGCACGACGGAAAACGTTAGCGGGGTAACCCATTCGCCTAGCATGCGCTCCCATTGGGCAGTGTCCTGCAATTGCATATACCGACAACTGTGCTAATAATCGGGCAGTCGATTTGTATAAGAGTTTTGGATCGTTTCTCATTAATATATGGCCAGATCTATTTTTGTAATGGAACATGTTGTTTCTTTCGACCATCGTTCGTTGGTCAATACAATGGAAATAGATTTCAGTCGGTGCTTACTCGAAGACAGGGGGACGCCTGCATCGAGCGCAGTTTACTGAGCGTAGTTCAGTTCCTCCCTCTCAAGCTCGTCTGCCCGGTACCCGCCCATACCACGTTAATGGTAACTTGCATTCGGCAACCACTTTTGAGGAAGTCTTACTGCACTGTAAAGATTTAGTCGCTGCTTGGATTGTAGACAAATTGCGACGTTGTTTTAAAACCGAATCTGAAGCGCAAACAAATAGGTTACCCATCGTTTGACGCTGTTTTTTTCGCTTAAACAAAAGTATATATTTACACACATATATATGTATGTACTATATATTGCGTATAGTTATAAGTAACATTTTTTGATTTGATTTATTTTTTTGTGAAATTGCGAACCGGAAACGCTTCGCAAAAGTCGGTTGCCTGATAAGCTGCGTAATGGCGGCGGCGGCGGCTATGGCGGCGTCTCTCTAGCTGGCTTGATTTTGCACACGCGTTTTATGAAACTATAAACATCTATTTTTTATACATTTGTTGTAGTTGCAAAATTTTAATAAAGCACAACGAGTGTCAACCTTCAGAGATCGCAAAAAAAAATAGCAAAACTTATGCGGATTTTTTTTTTGCAACTCTAAATTGGCATGGAATATACTTTTTCTGGTTTAAATATTTGCTGCTGGACCGCAAATTCGCAACATATCGCTAATTTTGCTGCATTTTTTTTTGTTTTTTAAAATTATACAAAAGCAGTTTTCGCTGTTAGTGATAAGAATTTTTGAGCATAATAATAAAATTTGCAAACAATTATATGAAATGAAAAGAAAACCAAAGTTTAAATATTTAATGTGTCATAGATAGAGCCGAGATCAGCGTACTAGATCAGTATGTACAATAGGGTGGCCCAAAATAAGTAAAGTCGGAATTTTACTGCTCTTACCCCTAGGATCGTTCTATATCGAAAAAATACCCCATTTTTTATTTTGAAATCAATAAATATTTACGGGTCGCTCAAAGCGATCAAAGTTTTCCAAGTATTTTATATGGGGGAAAAAACTTTTCGCAGGAATGGTAAGGAATTCTTGAAAATGAATATTTTTCGATCGGAAAACTCTGGTTCTCTTCGGGAGACTTCCAAAACCAAACTGAATTGTTTATTTAACCATCGGCTAACGTGGTCCAATATACATAAAAAAAACGAAAATAAAAAATATTCCCACGAATAATAAAAATTTGAGAAAGCAGCGAACATTCAGTAACACTAAACCGCCGGTTTTAATAAAATCTTGGTTTTTTTTTCAGTGTTGTAACTAGAAAATAAACACTTACAAAAAAAAAAACAAATAAAAAGTATCACGCTCCAGGCTCACTAAATTTCCAACACACACCTCAAAGTGCCTTCAACTCAACAGCTACTTATTTTAAAATGTGTATTAATTTCGCCTAAAAACTTATATTCCTTTTTCCAACAAACAGGGCATCGGCAATGGACGCATAATTACCGGCATACGCGCCTTCGATCAGGTGACAAATGGCACCGGCGGTCATGCCACCATCTACTCGGGTGGACCAGGCTTCAATAATGTTACTATCAAATTGCAATCACAATACAATTATGGACTAATATTTCGCGTGGAAATTTACGGCAAATAATCACCAACAGCGGATTGCCATTATTCATTAATCTACTTATTATTTTTATTTAGTAATAATTGTTTTTTTTTATGTTTGTTTAATTATAAGTTAGAGTACTTATTTTGTTAGCACTAAGTCAAATACAAACAAAAAAAAAAAAAACTGAAACAGAACATAAGAGTAGCGCTAGAGAGCACAAGAAATTAATGACTTTTGTCTTTTAATTCTAAACTGCTTAGATAAGGAATTATACGCAAGTACTAGTGCTAGTCTGCCCATTGAAGAAATAATGAAGAAAATAATGAAAAGTCAAATAAATTAATTAAATTTGGGCTTTTTATTTTCTTGGGAAACTACATATATTGCTAACGATAATTACGTTAATAAATCTAAAATCAAATGATTAATTTTAATTCGTAACAGACACGTGTGGTCAAATGATTACACACGCTTACCTTGCCTTGTTGTCCGTCCATCGCATTTCTTGTATGGCGGTGATACCGAGGACCTTAGTCTTCCCGAGGACATCAAAAAGCTTGCTATGCTTGTCTGTAACATTTTAAATAGCCTGGCTGGCGATATGGGGATTTCACTAGTACATAAAATAGTACTTGCAGAATACCATAACATCAATAACTTAATTCTTTCTTAAGTCGACTTAGGTATGCTTATGACCACGGATATATGTAAATTTCTATTTTCTTTTTTTTCGAGTTTTAACTTCCTTTTGCATAATTTCACGAAGAGAATATTTAAAATTCCGCGCTAGATATGTCGATGATGTAATATGTCTAATAGAGGGAAACAAGGAGAAGCAGATACTCGACTATCTCAACAAACAACACAAAAATATAAAATTCAGTATGACAGTCTAACAGAAGAAGACCGCAAGAATGAACTGGATACAATTTATGCCATTGCGGAAAATAACGGATATAAGAAAAGCTTAGTTGAAAAGTTAAGTAAGGACACAAAATCGAAAAAGACAAGCAAAGAGGAAAATAATAAAAAAACTTGGGCAGTTCTAACTTGCACGGGAAAGACATCGCATAAACTTGCCAAATTCTTTCATACGACATGCAGACATCATTTAAAACAAGGAATACTGTGGGAAGAATATTAAAAGAGATAACAAGCGAGGAAGACACGCTAGTTAAACAAGGCGTTTGCAAGTTAACCTGCGACTGCCGATACAGTTACATAGGGAAAACAGGATGAAATATAAGAACAAGGTATCGAGAACACATAAGGGATCATAATAAAAAACACGAAAACCAGAGGCCACAACGGAATCGAACTTGGCAAACCACATGATCAAAAATGAATGCGCACCAATGAGGATTGAACAAAGAGCAGAACTTCTCCATATACAACATAAAGGACAAAGATTGAATATATTAGAAAATATATAAACAGAAGACCTTCAAAGGACAAATAATAAATGAGCAAATAAATACTGTATCGGACGTACTATTTGAACCTCTAAAACTACTGTACGAGAAGAAAAACGACAACAACAAAATATTAAGGATGGACATGGAAGGGAATATACTAACTACAAAAACAAAGAAGGTAAAAATAACGCTAACACTAAAAACAAGCCGCAGTAATTCATCTACCTTTGAGCATCCCATATACTGCAAAACTAACTATCCAGAATGAAAAATGACACTGAAGATGGCACAACGCCGAAACCGGTTTGTCTCCAAAGCAAATTTGACAGAGGATGACGGAAATTCGTTCCAAAATATATCATACACCCACCCTGTCGGAAACAGCAATAACCAAAAAAGAAAGCATATTTACATTTAATGTGTGGGCTCATATTTTTTGTAAGTTTTGGACGTCATAGCGATCCAGTTCTCCACATACTTAATATTTGGAGTTTTCTAATAAAATAGAGAGTACAAACTAAATTTCATCGAAATCTGATGAAATTTAATGTTTCCGTCCACGAGAGTGGAGGGCGGGCAATTATTCCATTTTTATCAAATTTCATAATTCCCTATTCCTAAGTAAAATAAGAGCACATGTAAAATTTCAGCGAAATTGGTGCAGGATAACATATATTTTCACCTGCCTTCATATAGACGAAACACTGGTCCTTTGCGGGATCCAATAATCAGTGTTTAGGCTCCTGAGGTAAGTAAATGTTCTAAAAGCGGGATTTCAATCGCTTTTTTAAAGATTCGCATTCTTTCTTTCATTGATATTTGAAATATTTCTTAAGCGAAGATCGTTTCAATGAAAATGTATGTATGTATCATTGTTTGAACAAGTTTTATTTATATTTAATTTAAAATAACCTACACCCAGTTATAGTTAAAAAAAAGGTCACGTTCAGACGCAAAATAAATATTTTCATTTTCAGAATTTTTGTTTATTTTAATTTTCGCTTATATAATCGACTGTGTAAACAATAGCATCTATGTAGTTATGTATATGATCACAGAACTGTTTTCGTATTTAAGTTTTTGTTTAGAAAAATTTTACTTTTATTGATATTTTTTCTTCTCATATTTATTCGTCAATTTCCCGCATTCACAATAACTACACAGTTACTTAGTTGCCATAGATCTGAATCGTATAGTTTAGTCCATGATTACGTTCGGATTTGATGTGTAGAGTTACATTACGGTAACCGGGACCACCTTTGCGTAGCTGCGCATAACCGCCATCCTTACGCTTGTGATCGATGGCAACCACCTGGCTGATGGTGTAGGGATTGTAGGCATACTGTGGAGAAACATACATAAAATGTATAATTAGATAAGAATAGTATTTCTTTAGAAATCACTAAAAAGTAAGAACAGATAAAAGCATTTGTAATTTCTTATTTCCGATTTGAAGTAAAACGACTAGTAGTATGTATATGTAAATTGTAAATATTCACCTTTGCTGGGTATTCAACATCCACAGAGAACTTGCGCATAAATTCGGATGCCCTCACCACCTGTGTGCTAAAGAGTAATCGATCGTAGTAGCCGCGTTGTCCCCAAGTGCTGTTGGTGGCCATGCTGGTGGCAACCAGCGCTGCCACAACAGCGAATGAAACGAGTGCGATTGTTGTGCAGGTCTTCATTGTTGAAATTAATTTATTTTGTGTTTTACTGCAGTTGTGAATAGTTCAACGGCTGGAATATTACTGTTTTTCCATGGCGAGACAGCGGCTTCTTTTATACATATCGAAATAAGTACCAACTTGTCTCTAGATATCGACACGCGTGTTCGAGCACAAGTGTGTTTATGATATTTGTTTTTCACACTCGTACATACTGAGCGACATTGTTTACTTATCCACTTGAAACATATTTAGTTAATTTTGATTAAAATTTTTTTACAAATTTTTATAATTTTCTTAGATAACTTTCCACTTAAATGTTGCCAATTCGTTTTCACTTATTATTTTCAAGTTAATTTTAATTTGTTAATTATCGTAACATTTCTGCGAATTTATGCGCCAACGTAGTTATCAGTAGGTAACTCTTTTATATGTAAGTACCACAGACAGAGTTGAATCATTTAGCCTTTTCAACATTGCTGCATCGCCGCTTATCTTATCACCTTTTGTTTTTTCAATGTTCTTGTAAGTGCAGGTGCTTACACAGTGTGCGAGTATTGTGCAGGGGATTCATCTGGAAAGCGTTTATTAGCGAGCTGCAGTAACACTCTGTAAGTTATATATTTCTTTATGAAACTCGATATTGTCTTACTTAAGCCTAAAATTATGTGTTTTCGATGCTTACTTTATATGAAATGCTGTGAGTTGGTTTGTTTTTTTCTTGAATATGCACATTAAAACATACATTAGTATATATGTATGTATGTACGTACACACCTACTTAAAAGTATCGGAAGTTCTACTTAAGCAGTTGTTAATATAATCAAGATAGTATAGTTGAATCAAGTGGCGTTGACGAGGCAAGTGAAGTGTTTTTTTGATTAAAATCGACTATGACTTCTTCACCAAAAACTTAATTTATAATCTTAACAATTGTACAACAATTTGTGAAATAACTCATACTGAGTTTATTCGCGAGAACTCTTTCAACATTTATTACACTGATTTTTCTGGTGAACGCAACTGATCATGATACAAAAATTTGGTCATCATTATCAGTAAAAATTTATCATAAAAATTGTATCTCCGAAACTTTAGTGATGACATTTGCATTTTGATCAGTGACGAAAGTGTTCAGGTGAATACACCTATTAATAACAGAGTTTGAGCTTATATCGGAGCCTCTTCCACATTATAGTCTAACTAGTGAGCCTGCGTGGCCTTAAAACGCCAAAATTTAATTAAAACTTTTAAAACAGTGAGAACCCTTATCAAAAATCTCAAATATGTTGCAATGATAGTCAGAGTTATAAGCCAACTTGGTGCCAAATTTCGTGTAAATCCGTTCAGCCGTTTCTGAGTAAAGAAAATTCTTGAACGATGCCGGATTTTTCATGTCATCAAACATAAAGCACTCTGTACCGCTAATAAAGTGCGAAGTTCAAAAAATAATAGCATATTGTGGAATATTTACAAACAAACAAAAAAAAACTTACTTAGAACTCTTTCGTTTGACACCCATATTTTAATAACTTGTGTATAAGTTAAGTTAATTTGACGTTTTAAACAGATGGCGACCTTCCAAGAAATAGTTTATAAATGAAGGATTTTTAAACCCATTCCGATTGGCACGCGTATTTTAAAAATTCATTTAACTTATTACATGTATTGAATTTAAATTTCTTCCTTTCGTTCGTTTGACACGCCTATTTTAATATTTCTTATAACTTGTGTATAATATCTATAACTTTATTCGACTTTTCAAACAGGTGGCAACCCTATTCAAAATATTTTCAAGCTACTACCTTCTTGAACCTCTTTCGCCTGGCACCTTTATCAGATGAATTAATTCCCATGGTTGAAATTTAATTTGATTTTTGATACAGGTGGCAACATTTTCAAAAACATTTTGATGGTTACTCATATTGTACTGATGGATTTAACTTTTTAAAGTATTTGAATATAGTTTCTTAAAAGGTAGCAACTTCTTTCGTAAAAGTAAAACATTTATGCACATTTACAGCCCAAGCTCTTTAATTTGACACCCCATTTTTGAAAATGGAATTAACAATGCAGATCTGATGGCATTGATTATTAATTAATTTGAATTTGATTTTGTAAGAGGTGGCAACTCCTTTCGAAAAAATAATCTAGAGGCCAACTCCTTTATTTTGATACCCCCTTGCCAAAAAATCCCTTCGCGTTTTATATATGTATGTATATAGATATTTGTATCCCCGATTAAAAGTCTTATGTTAGTATCCGCGAGTTGAAGGTAATCTCAAGATTAAGTATGTGACTAAATTTTTAAATTATAGACTTGCCATAGCAGGGCTGTTGAGAAGGATATGCTGAGATGAGAAAACCTCGTCATTCTCCAAGCCGCTGAGGCAATAAGGCAATAAATCCTATTGGACAGTGCTTTGTCAGGACTCCTGCTGGAACTGTAAGTTTGTGCTTAGCCAGCTAAAGATGCAGCCATTTTTGCAACGCCTTATTTTCGTGTCGGAATTTTCACACAGCGCTCGTTGAGCCATTCAAAAACCCAAATATCAAGGCGCAGTCCACATAAATCCACGACGAATGTAATTTTTCGAAATATCTATCACAAAAATATTAATTAGTATTTAGCGAACCCAAAGATGCCTTCAACTAAATTAACGATTTGGATGAAAATCACAAGCTGTAATATTTAATAATAATTTAACTATACCAACCAAACCCTGGAAATAGTTCCCAAATATTGCCACTATTCGGCAAATTAACTAAACTCTTTTCTCCCTGTAGTAATAATAAATAAATTTTTGCTTAAAGCGTATGTATACAGACCAGCGATGTATCAATCTATTTTTGCGTCAATTGCCTACGGTACTACTTTAATAAATTTCAAAGCTTTGATTTTTTTTATAAACAAAAAGAAAACAGACACCACAAATGCATACAAAAGATAAATATTTTATGAAATTGTAAGTCTTCATGATTTTGAAGTATCTAATCAGATATTCTGCAAATATTTCGTATTCAAAAACCACAAAATGTGTTCGCAAACTGCTAGTATGTTTACAAGAAGCTACAACAGATGTTCTACAATTCTCTTTACTTAATCCATTCATCCATTCATACAAATGTTTTTTTTTGCAAATTTACTGCACTTGAAACACATTTGCAGATTCACTGCGGTGATTTGGGTGTCTAAAACCACAGCATTGTGTCTACATAGTAAATGCAGTACGAGTATGCAACTCTGCATGTTAGTGATTTTTTTGTATGTACTTGCTTGTAGCCTACACCTGCTGACAATTTATTAACTACCAAAAAACTAAGTTTTTTACATTTTCCACTTGTCATGCTTGTCTAATAAACACAAAATTACATTTATCAAATATCGTAGAGACAGTCACATCTGGAGAGTTGTACACACAAGGGACAAGGGAAGGATTGTGCAGGAATCAGACAAACTGCCTCTTTTTGTCTAATGCAAGAATCGTTCATTGCTGAATACACTGAGTTCACACAAGGCTGATTTTTTCGATGTAATTTTGCAAACTCTCTATTGGTGTTGCTCGTCACGTTCACTCACAGCATACTATTTATGCTCGTTATTTAATTTTTTAGTTAACTTAATATAGTACAACAAGATATCGCAATGATCTTTTTAGTACAACTTCATAGGTATGGAAGTAGTTGTGGTAGGGTAATGGAACTTGATATGGAGATATATAAAATGAGTTACATACTCACAGAGGAGGGATACCACCATTTCCAAAAATTAAATTCTATTTGAATTAAAGGAGTTATTTGAACTTTGTTTTACAATATGGATGTCAGATAAAAGGGGTTTAAAAATATTGTAGTTTGAAAATATTTTTAAAAGAGTTGCCACCTGTTTGAAAAGTCGAATTTAAATTAATTATGCCCAAGCAACATATTGTTAGGAAACTCTTAGTTTGAACATTTATAATAATATTATTCGGGTGTTTTGCAAAGTTTCACACTTTTCAAAAAATTTAATACAATTAATTTAAATTAATTATTACAATATGGGTATCAATTGAAATAATATTTCTAAACTCATACTTTTAAAAGGGCTGCCACCTGTTTGAAAAAGCAAATTTTATTTGAATTAGGGAAATTAGGTGTACATACCACATTATGGGTGTCAGAAAAAGAGGTGCAAGATTTTGCCACCTGTTCAAAAAGTTTAATTCCAATTAAGGGATTTAAGTAATTGATAATGTATCACTAGAGGTAGGTTAAACCATTTTTATTTGAAAATACTTTAAAAAGGCTTAAAAAAATTTCAAAATATTCAATATTTTCGACTGAAATTTCACACACTTAGCGCAGTTTAACAAAAGACTAAAAGAAAAATCACAAGTAGAGCGTAAGGAGAAAATATAAAACAAATTTATTGAGTAACTTATAACTATATACATAGATAGCATACGCAGCATCGGTGTGCAATCGAGGTAGATTTTTGCTTTCTCTCCAGCTACTTAATGACAGTATCTTTATACTGAGCGCTCCCATCATCAAGGACACCAAAAAAATTAAATTGGTTCAGTTATAGTCTCGTCAGCGCTTTCCAATGCACCCTTTCTAAACGCATAAGAATACACAATATTCGGCTTACTGTAAAGAATAAAGCCCAGTTAAAAAGCACCCTTATGATCTTCATAAAAAAAATTGTAGGTTAACTGTTAAAATTGGATTAATATTTTTCAGACCAAATGTAACTGTTATTTTTTATTTTTATTTTTTTGTTCATCCCGTAACCGTTGCTTTCGGATACTTTTTCTTTTTAATTATATCGGAGTAGTAAGGCTTTACTAAGCCCTGCACGGTGTATTCTAAGAAGAAAGTTGCAAAAATTTTAAGATACCTTTTTTGAAATTTTTGATACCAAATATCTCGAAAACAGGGCCAATTGGATAATGTAACGGACATAATCTTAATCAACGGATAAAAAGGATCTCTACGGAAAGAATCAGCTCTCAAAAGCTATGTCGCAAAATTTTGTTGGCCAAGTGTTATTTTTATGAGAACCGCTTTCCTTCAGATCGAAATAAGGCGAGTTGAATATGTATGAGTTGAGAAATAACCAAAACAAAAACCTCGCTTGTTACACATTATTCCCTACCAGTGTATGTAAAACCGCTGAAAGATTCTTAAAAGATTGTTCAATAAATGTGTAATACAATTACTTAAATATGTATGTATGTATAAAAAAGTTTATACGAAACCGTAATTTTATTGATAATATTCCGTTCTTGTTTACCTCACATCTTAAAATCTAGGTGCTAATATGAATTTAATAAAAAACTGTATTCAATGAAATCGTTATTTTTTATGTTGTGCCATAGAAGGTAACTAGGCTATTAATGCCCAGGCCACGTGTTGATGTTAACCTTATCGAGACAGTACTTGTGCCTAGTGCACCGGCTGTTATTGTGACAGCAGGACTTTTACGCGGAGGTCTATTGTCATTTATCGTAATGCCCCTGACCACAGATGTATTCGATGGTCCCTTGAGAACAATGAGAAAATAAAATGATTAATAAAGTAAAAGATTTACAAAAAAAATTACACAAAATAGAAACACAAAGAATGAGGGGAGAATGAAGTATGCAACTTTGGAAAAGAAGAAAGTGGAATGAATGTAAGAACCATAAGGCGAGGCACTACAAACAATAGTATCTATGTATACATTTATTACCGGATCATTCTTATAAGATTTGTGTAGCGAGCTTAGCAACCCGTTGATGATTGAAAAGAAGGAGTTCGAGATAATGGAAAGTAGGGATGCAGCGGAAAAAAGAAGGTTGTATGAAGTGAATAAATAAAATGAAAATAGTGAATTGAGTAGATAAGTGAAATGGTTTCGTTTTACATTATATTTTTTGTACCACTAAAACTCTTTCTAAAATTTGCTTACCGTAAAAGTATAGTCAACCGTTACCACTTGACCTAAACGAAAGCGCTGAGACAGCGTTGTCATGCCCAAAGTGGCATCAGTTGTTAAAATTTGGCCAAGCTGTTGTTGCGATGCATTTGCATGCGCTAGGATGGTGGCAATGAGCAGCAATACCACAAAAATATTCTTCATTTTTTAAATGTATTTTTTTGTTTTTTTTTTACAAAAACTAAAAACTTTGTACAACTCTAACTTTTTCGGCAGCGCCCAACACCTCACTGTGTGTACTCAAAAGTTGTGTGATAATTTCTTTGCGTTCACTTGTCAACTGTGATATCCGCTATTTCAAGCTGCACTTTTTATAGCAAAAGTTTTTCGATACTGGCAATAATATTTGACTAGAATTTTTTGGTATCATTGTGACCCAGTAACCTATTTATCGCTTGTAACACAAATTTTTGACTTACATGCTTGAAGTTTCGAAAAAACAAATCGTTGGAATTTTTGTTGTGCAAGCCAAGGCATTGAAATGCATACATATTCTGTAAAGTTGGAGATGATTTCCAATCTAAATATCTTAACATGTTCTTTGGTATCTTATCTTCTTATTGATTAGTTGGCATTGAGTTTGTCTATGACGGATGTATGTATGTATGTGTGCATTTGCATTTGCGACTATCAGTTGCATTTTTAGAGCAAATTCATTTGACGAAAAAAAGTAAGTGCGCCTGGGCCACACTGGAGAAGTGAAACTTACGTTACGTATCTATTTTGTCTCATTACCAATATACATACAAACATACATCTGCGTTTGCTTAAGGTTATATTTTTTGCCTTTTTTCTATCTAGATCCCATTTCTACCCCTGTTCATTCTAATTACAATTATGCTATTCTGTTTTCCTTTATCTTAATTTTTATCTTTATACTCCATCGATATCAAAATCGATAGTAACACTCAACAAAATATCGATAACAAAACCGATAAAAATATCGAAAACAAAATCTATAAAACCTCAAAAAAAAATTCGATGGCAAAATCGATAATAATATGGTAGAAAAATCGATTGTAAAATCGATAAAAATATCAATTAAAAATATCGATAACAAAATTGGTAAAAATATCGATAACAAAATTGATAAATAATCGATAGCAAAATCGATAAATAATCGATAACACAAACGATAAAAAATTCGATCATTATATCGATAAGTTCTGAAGATATTGATAGCAGAATCGATAACAATATCCATCAAAAACAAAACTTACCTTTACTTTCATTCTTGTATTGGTCTTTTAACCTTTTATAAGCAAGTTTTTGTTAAATGGACACCATGTGCATACACTCAAGAAGCACTTGTTCAGCCGAACCATTTCCGTGTGCAATTTCCGTTGAACTTGCCAATTTACTCCCAACAAACCAACGGCCCCTAAAGAAGTTTCACTTAAAAAACAAAAATTAAAAAAAAAGTAAAGTAAAAGCCTTAGATTAGTCATGCAATTACACTTGTAGTTGTCGGCTTTTAGGTACATATTTATTGAAGTATAAATGGATAAGCATTCTCTTGCTTCCTATTCTTATGATACCACAAGCGGTTACAGCATTGAATACGCAAATGGGTTGCCACCCGGTCAGGTGTTCAAAATCGGATGGAATATTATCTGACGAACGCCTAAAAAGTGATTTTTTCGGGATTAATTTTATATTTAGTACCTTTATCTTTGAGCGATAGGTTGGATATAAAAGAGGGTCGGAAGGTAATCGAAACAATTAAATAAATCTTTATTCGAAAGGTCTGGAAAAACTCTGTACAAAAACTTACCCAACTTTACTTGCAAAAATCAAAATTCATTTATAAACAAAATTTTTATTCGTTTTCCACTAACAACATAGACTATAGTTATGTATCATCAAAACATGCATTTAATGTCCATAAATTTCTACAACATCCTTGATGCCTTTACCACGTTTCGACTTAAAGAGTAGCGTAGCTCCCTTCCAACCAGGACCACCATTAACCAAAGTCACACTAGCACCACTTTTCTTCTTATCGATTACTTTGATGGCGGTGATTGTCAATGCGTTTAGATTATCCTTCAGTGTTAAAAAAAATAGAATAGAAAATATACTCTAGTTTTGCAAATTTTTTAGCCAACCTTTTGCTTAAAAACGTATTTCTTTGTTACTCTGAGGCCCACGACGAAGCCCTTGCTGACTCTCTCCTTCGAAATCAGATGGTCCTTACTAGTGATTTCACCCCATAGATAATCATTGGCAGCGAAGGAATTGGCAACAAAAGCACCCACCAAGAGCGCGAATACGAAAAGGTACTTCATTCTTTAACGATACTCGTAACAACAGCTAAGGAATCCGACCAAACTAGTAGCGTGTAAAATATGAACTGATTTGTTATATTGACCGATATCATTCGAATATTTTCATTACAAAATATACACGTTTTTATCAGCTAAATATAATATACATATGTAAGTACATACAAAATTACATAAGACATTGCTTAAAGGCTTTAAGTTAAAGCCATAGCTTAGATAGCTCAACATGGGTTTCGATCGCATTTGTCTTATCAACTAGCAAACTATTTCTTAAGCCTATTAAATGTATTTTATCTAGGATATACCACTATACATATTAACTTACATACTTCACCTTGCGCTTTACATTTTCTCATTTATTTTATTTTTGTATACACAAATTGTAACGCCATCATATTAATTGTTATGTCAATAATGCAATTGTCTACTTTGAAAACTTAAATATTTTTGTACAAATGTACGATTATGTGTTTAGAATGCCAACTTACCACTTGCATATATATGTATATATACAAGATCTCTGGCCGTAAAGAAATTGGATTTCGGGCAGGCGATGTTTAGTTTTCTTATCAACATAGCGAGCCACTAGACAAAAAAGACTGACTAGCTGACTAGCTATAACAAAGCGAGTTTATAAATTTATAAGAATAAGTTTCAATAATATGTCATATTTATCCGAATTAATGCCATAATTTTGTCTAATTTTTGCAGAATTAAAAAATGTAGCGAAGATGTCTTTATTTTGTACATGGCGAAAAATTAAGGCATGCCCCATACAGAATTTAGCATACAAATAGTAAAAGTTCTCACAGACGGACGCTGTAATAAGCGAGCGTCTCCTATAAGCGAACACATTCTTTGAAACAATTTTTGGTTTTTTTCCACACAAAATCTCTCCCATACACGGACTTTCCAATATTTTTCATTCAATCTGTTTTCGTCTATTGAATAATAAATATTATTTTAATCTAGAAACCGGCAATTTCTATTTATAAATTTGAATTCTACCAACCGTGACACTACAAGTAATAGTGTTTCCGATCGATGTGACTAAATGCGTAAAATATTTGCATGCTCAAATTCGAAGTTGGTCTACGTAGGCTCAGTTGCCTAAAAGTTTTTACTTGACTAGTTCATTTGAGAACAGCGCACGTAGAGCGTGTCCCCTGCTGTGTATAGAGAGCCCTTACTAGGGATACGATGTGTTTTTTGTTTATACCATCATCGGTAAACCGAGCTAAGATTTTGATTTGTCCCAGTATTGAGGAATGAAGACAACACAAGAATTGGTTAATTCAATAAATATTTTATCGCAGAGACTAGCCATGCTCTATTGAGGCCAACAATAGTGGAGAATATACTTTCTTGCATTAGCTTTTCCATGCCATCAACTTTCTTGTTTCTATGAAAAAATCCCAACTCAAAATAATTTTTTTAATACAATGCGGAAATTTTGCAACTGTCTGCCAATCGGTGATCACTATTAGAAAACAAAACTTAGATAAAATGTCATATGGGACCTTATGAACAGTGTGACCAGATGATTACACCAAATGAAGCTAAGTTGACTTGAATAAAAGGTTAGAAAAAGTTAAAGGGAATGAAACAATTTTCTAAGTGCTTAGAATTATAAGTCTAAATAGAGTCTTTCTTATGTCATAAATATAACACTGAGACCAGTTAACCAGATTGACTCATTTCGGACTCCTTTGGTGTCATACATTCTGAGTTCAACAAAAGTAAGAAAGTTCACGTAGAAATATAAAGACTCATAGCATGCCATTTCAGGCTCTAATATGACTCCTAACTTGGACTCGTATTGGCGTACACTTCTAAGAAGGGAAATATGCTTTTTTCTTACACTTTCTTGAGCTCATAAAGAGGGTTACAAGTCAGAATTCTGAGACTTTTCTGACTCTCAAATGTGTCCAAATGTTTACAGGGATAAGCCAAAAAAGGCAGCACTTTTATGCCGAAAAATTTAATATTTAGCATCTTCACAAATTCAAACGAATGGTGCTCATTAAATTAATATTTAAATTTCGTTGCCCAAAACTTTGCAGCCGAACTTAGGGGCCTTTTTCTGATGTCTTAAAGCGATAGCACTTTCGTGATCGACGGAGTAACAATTTAACTTTGTTCCATAGACACACGACACACATGCACCAATTCTTGCTCTATTTGAAATCTGTTTCATTAAAAAACAAGCTTCTTGTTTTCACAATTTACTTGAAACTCAAACGGACCTCAGATTTGGGTTCAGCGGGTCGGAATAAATGACGGTAGGTGTCGGTCAGGTTAAGAGCACACACCCACTCTTTTGTGTGTGTTTTTAATCTATCAGTGCGAAAATGTATAAAAACCTGGTTGTGAATAAATGATACGTCAGGCTTCAAATTATTTCATCCGGTCTAATATAGGGCGTGCTTTTATTGTCCATAAATATCAATAGTAAAATGATAACCATGACCACGTTGACTCTTCAAATGTATAACAGCAAAATCCATTCCTGGGCCACCGCTCTTTAGTGTTGCATAGCCACCATCGCCATCGGTATATTGATCAGTAACGACTATCTGGGTAATAGTGCGTGGATAAGGATTACGATCGGACTAAAAAAGAGATCGTTGAAAAGAACAAAAATTAGAATATAGACTGCTTGAGGGAATGTAAAATTTGACAGCAAATATTTTAAGCTAAAGTTTTATTTAGTTGCATACATAGTTAGATATTTTCATTTTACAAACCTTCTGCTTGAATTCATAATCACTCGAGACAATACGCAATGGCTTGAATGTTTCTTTAACTATCTCACGCTTGATGAGTACGTCACGTGAGCTGCGCGCACCCCAAATCACATTATGACTCTCCGGTACTGTAGCGGCCGACTCGACCAAAACTGTGTCACTTATTCCAATCGAGACGCAAACTAGTAATAAAAACTTTTGCATATTTACTCTATTTTGTAATTTTATACACCAGAGAAATAAAAAAAAGAAACATAAGCACCTTTAGCTGCATCGACGAGGCTTCAAGCGGCACTAAATCGAGCGCGATTCGCAGCGCTAGCTTAGAGTTGCTTAAATTGTGGCTTGACATTGCTTATCTAAATAAACTTAGAAAAAAATATATATTATAGTAATAATCATGAAATTGCGCTATTGTATAAAAATTTCGTACGCTGAATTCTACTAAACGAGAGCGCATTTTATGAGAATTTATTTCTTATTTAGCTTTGCAGTAAACTGATGAAGTGATTAAAAAAAATCACACACATACTTACAGTTTGTAGTTTGTATTCAAAGCGAAACCCATGCACATTTCAATAGGACGCCCACAAATAAAAAGCTTATAGGAACATCAAGTATACCTTTCGCTATGACGTTCTAACTGAGCCCTGTAGGGAAACCGCGAACTAGTGAATCAAATTTCTAGTTCCGTAATAGATTTTTTTCGCCAAAAACAAACCAGTCCGATAGCAATTAGATCTACACCAGTTCAAAATCGGCGAAATGTGGTTCTTTTAAAAAACTATTTTATTTCACTTTTTTCATTAGAAATCTATATCTTAGGTGGCGAATTTGGAACTGGTTCGGAACTACAAAATTTAGGATTAGTTCGAAACTATCGAAAAAGGTATGTAGCGAGGACAAATTGACACTTTCTACGACATCGCCGTGTTAAATTCGCCAGTTGTTAGCATGAAAATGAAATTTATTCTGAACCAGTACTGGGTCTACATGTACTAGAAGCGCACCAGTTCAGAACTAGAGACTTTCCGCACAGGGACTACACACAAGTACATACAAACGTACAACATACATTTATATAGATTTATTTGTATTGTTAAATGTAATTGAAATATAACTGAATATTCTGTTTTAACTTTAATATTAGTATAATCGTCTATAGCTTATATCGGAGGCCGATGTAGGCCGAGAAGATAAACCTATCCCGGCAGCCCTATTCAGGAACGCCATATCTCATTAAAAACGTCAAAAAGGCGCTTTCTCAGCTGCCGATATATTGAATTTATATAGAGATAGGGCGTTTTCGAAGTGGCAGCCGAAACTCGTTGTTAATGTTTTTTTTTTTTTTGCTGAGACCCCTGGAAAAAACGCGCTGTTGCGAAATTTTTCATACAAAAATACTCTACATTAACGTATAACAAAGAAATTTCGAAAACCTTCGGAATATATTGCCGGTCAGAGAACCTTAAACAAAGGCCTCTGTGAAACGAAGGGTCCTGAATATGTTGACGGTTAGACTCCTGAGCATCTGCTCCTCAAAAGCGTTGCAGTATCTATGAAATGAGACCTAAACAGTGTTAGATCGCCGAAACAACAATCCTTGGCCGGGTTATACTCGAGTCTTTCCGGTACGAAGAGACTAGAAAAATTAAGCAGGGGTCTCACAGTCCTTTCACGCTTTTAATTAATTACTATATTTCAAAGCTCCCTTAGCCACCATAAAGAGTTTATATAGTCTCTTATGCTGACGACTGCTCGATAATGGCGTACGGGAATTGAATTGATGACCCGTGCTCGAAAGTAAACGGTTACTTCTCCCAACTTTCTCACTTCTTCATTGCAATTTACAAGGAGCCTAGCCATTTCTCCGATTCTCGGCAACCCTTTTTACCACTTAGACGAAGATGCCTTCTGATGTCGCCACAGCACCACCTACATCACGAAGCTCAAATGCCCCCTGTCAATGAGCACAATACAGTGCTTTGCAAGCAATTTCTAGTAGGGTGACACAGACGTGGGCACCCGAACAGACACCTGCCTAGGCACGTCAGAAAGCATCTATACAAACTAACGGACATAGTCCAAATGTTCATAAATGGCATCCACAGGTAGTTGGTCGTTCCATACACCGACTACCGACCTCTGAATGCCGTTTTGGGAACACGGCCACCAAACGTAGACGAGAGAGAACTTCGTCTGTCCGACATGCGGCGAGTCACCTCAGGACTCGGAACACCTTTTCTTATGCCCCTTAAACCCCACTCAACTAACTCCCCTCTCCCTATGGATCAACCCGGTAGGGAGTGGCGCATTTCCTGGGTCTCCCGTTTGTTGAGCTTGACGACAAAGGTGATGAGCAAAAATAAAAGCCAATTACAATTTTCAATCATTATTTTTGAGAGTCAGTAAAAGACGCTTGAAGACGAGAGTTATATTTGATTAAACTTTCTTTAACTATTCTTCTACGGCAACGAATAAAAATTTGAAGTTGACCAATCACAGAATTGTTCTGCTGAATTTAAAATGTTTCTAATTGAGCATTGCTCACATTATTTTAAGTGTCAGAAGTTTTCGGCTGAATCGTAGTCAAAAGAGAGCAATTATCACTTGATATCGATTTGCTGCGACATGCGATAAGGGTTCCACTTAAAAATTATTAAAGATTCTTAATCCATTAGGTATACAATATTTACCAACACACAAGTAAATTTCGGCGGCATCGCATTTATCATCTCTCCCTCGATTACAATGTCATAGCACTTACATATATGAAGACCTTTTGTTGAGGTCATAAATATAACTCGGAACATTGATAAATTCGTTCACTTCAATCATAGCGCCATATAATCGAAATATCTGTATTTAGCTGAAAGCGCATTTACAGACATCTCTTCTATGTTTGGAACTTTAAATGGTAAATCATTAATTTATTTTATTTTTTTATTCGATTGATATTTCTTTTTACCACACAACAACCAATTACTTGGCGTAGAGTTATAAGCATGAAGCAGAAGAAAAGAAGTAATAAAAATATCTAAAGGCGTAAATATTTAGTATCTCAAAAGCTGTCTAAGGAAAATTTATAAAATTCATTTACACAAATCGAATTCGTGCTGCTATCGCACTGTGTGAGGAAATGGAAGAACGAATGTGGACTAATTAATCATATATGTATAGACAACAGCCAACAGTCCTATGGACAACAAGAGTAAATATATTTTTTTTATATAAATCTGTATATACAGTGAAAATGAAAATTAATTATAGTAGACATACCAGTGATGGGCAAAAACGTAAATTACCAAGTACAGTATCAAGTATAGTATGAGTAAATGTATTTAGTTATTTTCACAGCACTAAATTCTGGATATAGAAGTATGTATTTAGTTACGTTTATCGAACGAAATACTGAACAAAATACTTAGTATCTATGGCTTCACTATATATGGACAACAAAAGTAGTCCCAAGAAATTCCGTAAATATCAAAATAATCCCGAAAACCCAGAAAAGTCCTAAAAATCCCTAAAAAATACCAAAAGATCACGAAAAATATATCATGAAGAGTACCGAAAATCGCTTAAAAGATAAAGAAAAGTGCGAAATAATTCAAAAGTTTAAAAGTCCTGATAAATTAAAGACGAAGAAGCCCCAAAAAATTAGAAAAAAAAACGTAGAAAATCTTGGAAAATTTTGATAAACTCCAAAATTCATGTAGCATTCGGATATATGCAATATTTAATTCATGTTTCCATTTAGATTAAATTAAATCTTTAAAACAGGTGGCAACCCTCCTCACAAATATTTCCACCTGTAAGCATTCTTTCTGCCCCCATATTGTAATATATACTTTATCTCATTAATTTATTTAGATAAGTATACTGAAATTGTTATACAGGTGGCAAATCTTTAATTTTTTTGTTTTTAAACCATCTCGAACGCAACTATTAAAAAGAAGAAATTTTCAAAAACTGCCCCTTCGGAACTTTGGTACAACACTATATGCAATGGCAACATGTTTTTTCATGTTCAAGTTAAATGACTTTTTATCAAAAATTCCAATATCTAATTAAAATTTTGTTTTAAATTTCCACAAGAACTGCCAATTCGTGCATGATTTCGCCCCAGCAGCAAATATCCACTCTATTGTGCGTATCATTTCGTTTGGAAATTTTCCGATAAGTGTGCAATTTATTTACCACTCACAAATGATAAGCAGCACTTTGTTATTGTTATTGCTTTGTAACTTCCTCATCTGTGACAAGTCAACTTCAACGTCTGTCTGTTACACGCCAATTTTTTTCTCCTCGAGTGGCTTCGGTTACAAATGTGGCATACCAAAATTGCGGCAGGCTCACTCATACCTACATATGTGCATATCGATGGCCGTCTGCAACAACGACATAACCCAAAATTTCATGTTTCTGAGTTCAACCATTAGGTTTACAAATACCCAAATTTACACAAAACTTAAAAACTGTCGATAGTTTAGTGATGCTCTTATTGGGAAAAAACGACATTTTTGGTTTTGAGTCGTTTTTCAGTAATAACAGGGGAGTTATTTTCGTTTAACTACTTAGGAGATGTTACTTATTTCGATTTTTTTTTAAGTCCAACCCTTACTAAATCTTTAGAAAAAAAATGATAATTTGAAAGCTTAAAACTGTAAATAGTCCGGAATAATTACGTTCCCAGACATATTATTGCTAAATTACGAAACACAAACGCTTTAATTGTCTCTACTGAAAAAATTGAGTTGTGTCGTTATTACAGACATATAACAACTTTCTTGAGTTTTCCGCTTGGTTAAGTTGTCAAATACTAACATATGAAGATATTTCGGTACATTAGGGTGGTCCTTAAATGTATGAAGCAAATTTTCACATCAGATTTCCTAAGCCTCAACCTTTACGTTGATGCTACTATGTCGAACATATCACATATAAATTTTGGCCCCAATTGGAGTCCGTCAAGACGTGGCGCACAGGGGTCAAAATTCAGATTACTCTATGACGACGTCTCAACCGACTCTAATCGGGACCAAAATTTGTATGTGATATCTTCGACTTTAGTAGTATCGATTTGGGTATTAGTTGAAAAAAAAAAATATTTTTAATTTTTTGAGTCTCCATAGAGGCATCTGGCTTTTGACCCCTTTGCGACACGCTTTAACCGACTCCAATAGGGATACAAATGTATGTGTGATATCTTGGAGGATGTTGGTGGTATCGATTTTGGGCACCAGATAAAAACAAAATTAACTTTAACGCCTTACCCGTCTCCAATCGGTACCAAACTTTGTATTATTATTATTGGTATTACCGATTGAAGGGGCGAGACTGACAAAAATCCTTTATCCTTATATTTTTAAGGACCACCCTAATGTGTATATCTATGTATGTTTACGCACACTTACATGCATGCATATGTACCCACATTTGTACTTTTGTACTCTTTTTTTATTTTGTAACCAGTAGGTATGTAGCTCTTTTGTTCTCTTGATTCGATTTTTAATATTTCGAGGCGATTAGTTTCACTTGTCATTTCTAAATTGACGTTTACACATTCGAAAACATTTGTCTACATGAGTTTGACATGAGCTTTGTTGTGTTTTTTGGTCCGTCTGCCATTTGGTCTGTAAAAATTTTTCTGGTTGTCTGCTTACGCCAATTGATTGCGTCGTTCATAAAAAATCTATGTACTTTCATATCGCTCGTTTGCTGTAAGAACGTCTTAATACATTTGTAGTATGCAGAAATGGTCGGCAGCCTTTATTTTATGTTCGGTAAAAAATTAATTTATGCATTCTCTTAATTGTGTCTCATTAGAAATAAATGTTTCCTTCTTGCGATTTTACTCTTACTAGTTTTGCTCAGCGACTAGTATAACTACAAAGCAATCGACTCTTCGACCAAATTAACTAATCAAATGAAAGCTGCTTTGCCCTTTAAAAAAAGCTTTACGATAATATCTATTTCGTTTTTATCTATTACTTAAGCTGCCTTTACACCGGTCGCTTTCTGTCGACTGGAAAATCGACTGAGAAGTCGGCCCGCCAAAGCACTTACATTTTACAATTAAACTGAATGATAAAGATCTACTAGAAAATCGACCTGTGTAAAGGCAGCTTTAGTTTTGTGCAATCGGGAAACCGAACTATGAACATCAATGCTTTTTAGTCGCATTTTTGAGTTACAACGTTCTTCTTCGAGCAAACGAGTGATATTTTAATGTAGATGGGAATTCAAATCAATTCGTGTATTGTCTGTTGCTCATTTATTTACTTATCGACCCTGTCGAAACTTTGTAGTTGTAAATTTTTCAATAAATTTTGTGCCTGCCGATGAGTCAGGCAGGTTGTGTGGAAAACCATAGAACTAGAAGTAAAGAACGGGTTATACAATATTTCATGACAATATTGCCGCGGGCCATCGAAGCCTCGCAGAAAGAGATGCGCAGTTTCATTCGGTAGGACCAAAGTTCGACCACAAATGCAAGCTACATACATCTAAAAAAGCACTCATTGATCTTCCACCATGACAATTATCGGCCGCATGTCGCACAAGTGGTCAAAACTTATCTCTATGGTACCGCATGGAAAGTCCTAACCCACCCGATTTATAGCCAAGTATCGCTTCTAGCAAACACTCTGTCGTCAACCTTAGGTGGAACTGCTATCAGAGTCAGCAGCCTGCGGTTTGAAGACTATGAGATATCGGTGTGAATGCTGCGCGATTTTCCGGCCAGTTTCATTTCATTTCCTCTACAGTCGTACGGGTTAGAATTAGAAATATTTCCATCGAGACCCATTTGTCTTTTACTATTTTGATACTAAGTATGTTCTGATATTTTAAATGTAATTTTACAACTCATATCTAAGTATATTTAACTACATAAAATATTTTTATCGCGAGTCATCGTTCTTTCCACACGACTAACTCAACATCTTTGCATCTACTTACAGCTGCCTCGGCATCAAGTCGCCTTTCATCGAATTCAGCAACAATATAGAAGTGCTGGCCAACAACAGTGTGCCCCTCAACATAACCAAAGATGAGCAGGCGCTCATGCATCAGGAAGGCCTGCGCAAGTTGGGCTCTTTCATAAAACCCGTTGACTTGCGCGATTCGACGACGGGTTTTGTGAAAGCCGACTTAACTAAGAAAATACCTAACTTTGCTGCCAGCACAAGCAGTAATATGCACTATGGCGCTGGCGGTGGTCATGGTGGTGGTGGTGGAGGTCCCGGCGGTGGTATAATAATGGCACAACGACGTCGTCATCCAATACAAGAAGAAATGGATCAAAAACAAATTATATTGCTTGATGAAGACACAGATGAAAATGGTTTGCCCACAAGTCTGACGGATGAAGATCGAAAATTTATCGTACCCATGGCGCTTAAGAATGCTTCCCCGGACCCACACGCGCTAATGGCTACGCAGCGTCTAGTAGGCATGACGACGCGGCGCACCACAACGACGACGACGACGACCACAACAAAGCGTCCCACTACACCTGTCACACCAGAGTTTGCATCGAATATCGACGATCTCAAAAAGCATATATTATTTTTGCAAAATCTCACTAAGCACGATAGCAATTTTCAGTCGAAATTCGTTGTATTCCCAAGTCTACAAAAAGATCGGAAAAATCCAGGGCCAACAGTTGTAATAACAACAACCACTGCGCGCCCTTTTCGCTCAATCTTTCAATACTCTGCGCCCGCTACACCACCTACGCGCAAATCCGCTTTTCCGAGTGGCGCAAAACTGCCAGGGGGTCAACCTTTCGGCGGCTACTATCACAATGACGATGTAGATGATGGCGGCATGTCGGTGTTTCTTTCGAAAGCCGGTATGAATGCGCGCGAAAAGATCACAATTGTGCCACAAGTGTTGTTGCTAAATGATCAAACGAGTAAAAACGAAACTGCTGGTGGCGATGTGAGACAACGCAATTTCGATAACTCACCCGCTGGTATGCCACAAACTATTGCCGCCACCACAACAACTACGCCAGAGACTACCACACCCATGACGAGTACGACGCCTAAGCGTCCAACCAAGAGACCATTGTGTATACGCAATCCTGACTCGCCGAAATGCATACGGCAGCGTAAACGCGAGGAGCAACAGCGTCAGCGCCATCGTGAGCAATTGTTGCGCGAGCAACGTGAATATCTACGGCCGCACTACGAACCCTACATCCAGACGCTGAACAACACAAAACGCTTTGCGGTGTCCATCGAAATACCTGACTCCTTCAAGATACCGTACAATGAGAGCAGGGAAACGACTCCGACGCCTTCAATGCGTGCCGACGAAGGCGAATTACAATTGCTTTCACGTTCCATACGTTCGCATCATAAACGACGCAATATTGGTGCCGGTATACAAGGACGTCGCGCGAGCAATAATGATAAGTTTGCCGCCAAATATGGACCGAGCTATTTGGAGCGTGATGCGGTCATAACGGGTAATCGTGATTTCGTCGTTTCGAGTGGAGATCGAAGTGTCACATCTTCGACAAATAACAGCAGTACGCCAAGTCCGACGGTGCCGGCGTATTCGGAGCCAATAGATTTGAATCCCGACAATTGCTATCTAGTCGACGGCATGACATATGGGCAAAAGAAACAATGCGTTTTGCATACGAGCGTTATGCCAGCGATAAGTCGTGGAGCGAGAGCGGCCATACAGGTGAGTGGACTTGATTATCTATTTGATATTCATTCTAACTATCTCTATTTCCAAGTATCCAAATTATTCTCATGGAATGTAATCTTACATATACATTCCCAAGTATGGTCGGGATTTCGATTTTTCGGTCTCTGTTATAACCCATTAAATATTTCGTATTTCGGCAATACCTATTAGACAATGGGCAGTTTTTAATCGTGGCCGTATTTTCTAGGAACGGCAGGGTCTTCTTGTTTAGCATCAATACCACCTGATCGCCTTTGTAGTAAGTAATATGCTCTAACTTTGATAATAGGTCTTACCGTAGGTACGAGCACAACGATGAGAGGCTGACAGAACCGAAAAAACTTAGCCATGCCAACAGGGCAATTTTGCCAACTGGCTTTCAGCTCACCACAGCCTTTCGAAAGACGTATCTGGCATCTATCTTGAAAGCGCTATTTTCTGTATTTCGAAAGACTAATTGAAAGCTCTGCTAACGAGGGGGTCTTAGCGCTAATCTGTTTGTCTTTTAGCAATAAGTTTTCTAAAAATTAAATAAATTGCATTTTTTTCCTTTACAAAAACAAACAAAAAGTTTCCAAAAATTAAATGAAAAAAAAAATTTAAGAACAGAATCCAAAGATTAACACAAAACGAAATTTAGAATGAAAAAAAAAAAATATTTAAGAAAAAAACGAAAACAGAAAATACAGTTAATTTTTTTTTAAACAATAAAATCTAAAAACTAAACGATAATTAGACTAAAAAAAAGAAAAAACTTAAATGAGTTTTTAAAAATTAAATTATTTAAATTAAAATCAATATTTTTCGTTTAAAAATCAAAAGAAAATTAAATAACAACGCAAGAGAAAAAATAGAGAAAAAATTAAATAAGTTTCTAAATATTATACCAGAAAACAAAATATTTTTTCTCCTTAAAAAAATTAAATCTAAAACTTAAAAGAAAAAATTAAATTAAAAAGGAAAAAGTTCATAAAATAAGTTTCAAAAACGTTAAAAGCTTAAAGATAACTAAATTTAAAAACAAAAACATAATTAGATTTAAAAACTAAAATATAATTCAATTAAAAAAAAGAAAAAAAGTAAATAAGTTCTTAAAAGTCAAGTTAAATTAAAAATAATATTTATCTATGTAAGAATTTATTTAATCGACCTTTAGTTATAGATATTTTTTCTGGTTTCTTTTCGAGCCTGAGGTCAAGTTTTTATTTTTGTTTTTACAAGTGTCCGATATTTCGGCTCTCAACGAAAGCCATCTTCAGGGACTATTAAAAGAAAAAAGAAAAACTTAAAAGCAAAACTAACATAAAACACAAAAGACCAAAGTAAATATAAATTATTTTTGCGTAGATCATTTCTTCCTATGCTGTCAAGTGGCTGGACTTCGACAGACTGATAACAGAAAGATAATACCGAAAAAAAATTAAATAATTGTCATCCAAAATCCAAACCGAAGAGACTGCGATTTCATGGCGTCACATTTTCAGTAGTTTCTAAGAACAAGATGCGTGCCGTGTTTACTCACGATTGATTGATGATCACAAGGTCATCACGAAGTTGCAGAAACGCTGTGCGAATTGTTTGGTTAGACATCAAGGCAAACTGTTTGGAAATATGTAAATAGCTTTTAAGCCTATGAACAATCCCTTATTGAAAAAGTCACGGCCCTACTGGCCGGCCCTAGTACATAGATAGTTTAAATTAAAAGGCATTATTCCTTCATATATTTTCCTTTATTTCAACACTTATCTATTTACCATAAACAACAACAGTTACATTAAGACCACTATTAGATTGAGTTCTCATTTGAATTGTAGCATACGTCCAACCAGGACCACCCCAAATCAAGGAGTTTGTTGGACCCGAGCCATTTATGAATTGATCTTGCAAGTAAATAGCGCTGATTAATTTGTTATTACTTTGGTACTGCAAGAAAAGAAGAAAGTTTAACTGCTGTGATGAATTTAATGATATTAAAAAAAATATTGCTCAGACTTACCGATTGAGGAATACTGAAGTAATGTGTCTGTGCAGTATTGCGAATAGCTGGGTAAACTACATTTTTACTGAGTACAAGCGAATCAGTAGCGTTTTGTACGCCCCATGATGTGCTCGCTGAGTAAGCAATGGCAACGATGGCAAATATAACGCAAGCCTGGACAATGATTTTCATGTTTTTTTTTTTTAATTTTTAGTACTTTTGACCAAATGAAGCAAAATTTCAAGTTATTCACTAATAGTGGACCGCGGGTAAATAGATACTGTTGATTTTTAACCAGTTCGTCCGGTTTTTATACTAAAAGAAAGTTTTCATACAGTTACTTCCAAAATTGAGCATACGGCTCTTTTTCGTTAATATTCGCAATGTTTTACACACTAAAACTTTTTCTTTAATTTCGTCTTAAAATATGGCTTTTTTTTTAGCCAAGTACATTTAAATCCAAGAATGATATTGTGTACAGAAATTACGAAAAATCTGCAAAGTTTTAGCAAAACGAAAAAGCGAACTTTTTAATACGAATTTTCGAAAGGTATAATAATGTGCAAATTTCAAATATCTAAAAACTCGCGTTGATTTATGAATTTTTTTTTGCTGGCTGTCCTACGTATTTTTTTCATAAAAAAAAATTTTGAAAATTTTTACCATCTAAAACATTGCGAATATTAACAAACAAGAGCCGTACGCTCAATTTTAGGAGTAACAGTAATTGTTTATCAAACTAATATTTCTGGGAAATGTATCCGCATACACTATATTGGTCAGATTAAATTATCACTATCAAGTCTTAGAGTGTATACTTACTGCTATTGATTTGATAAGAATTTTATTATACCTTACGGATATTCGGAACTTTTTTCTTATCAATCACAGTGTTTCGGCAAGTTCTTAGGCAGGGCGATATTATATGAACCAAGAAATAATTTGTTGACAATATTACTACTTTTTTATTGCCATTATTACCGCCAAAGCAATATTTGCTGGCTACTGTAAAACGCTGCAGTAATGCCTTAAATCTTATCATTTGTTATCAAACAGTTACACATTAAATGGCTCGGCTACTAATTCTGACGGAAGTGGTGGTATTAAATAAGGAACTTGGTTAAGTTTCTTTGGATCCGTTTTTGAATAGCATGACACCAGTTTACGTCAGCCAAGTTGCGAAATATTCCATGCACTTGGAAAAGAGTTTAGTTCAGTGCTTGACGTACTTAAGAATGTATACTCTATCGACGTGATAACGATGTTTATCCTGCGGTTAGTGTTAACCAGAGATGGTGAAAACGGCCCTTAGACTAAAACAATGTCTGGTTATCACTTACTCCTCGTTAAACAGCGTTATCGACTTTTTCGATGAAGCAGTCGTTGTATTTAACTGGAGCTCTAACCTCCGGTTTGTGTTAACCGGACATTTAATAAGCGTTTATAAAGTTTGAATAAAAAAAAAATTTATTAAGAAAAAATTTCTCATGTATCTCCTAAAATTAATGGTTACTGCGATTGCATATGAATGGTCAGTTTTGCTAGGATTAAATACCTATTCAAAGCCAGCGATATTTATCATCTTTGGAGGACCAAAATTGTGCTGCCCTGCAACAAGTCACCAATTGTGGCATTAATTCTCTAGCGCTTTATTGGAAAAAATACTAATCTCTGCATAAATATTTATTTCGCTATTTTTTTTCTGGCCAATTGCAGTTAGCTCCGAAGTTTCGAAATTAAATTTAGCTTCAACTTTATAATTCCCAAAAGCCAGAGAACGGAGCAAACAGACTGAAAGAATTCTTACAATATTTTACAAATAAATTTCGTAAAAAAAGGAAGCACTTAGAGTGCGAGCAAAAGGCGAATAAAGCCGCCAGACAGGTTAAGGTTAAAAAACCATTAAAGAAAGCGCAGCGTTTTCGTATGAATAGAAAGAAGCGGT
>NW_023458561.1:52633048-52645493 GCF_013731165.1 Rhagoletis pomonella | reverse complement strand
CTCAAGTATGAATATTAAATACGACACTTTGTGGTTAATTACAAGGAGGAGGTGGAAAAAAGGCGAAAGGAAAATGCAGCAGCAATGGGCGAAAATATACATAGTAGAGCTGCAAAAGATAGCGGTGGTGATCAGCTCAGCTCAGCAGTGCACGAATAACGGCTGGGCAAACGGAATGAAAATTGAGGGAAAACAAATCAGCAGAAAACGAAAAGAAAAAAGAAATAGAAATAGAATAATGGCGGAATTGAAATGCTCGTAGCCAAGTTTTGTGGTCAACGATGTTAGCATAATTTATGCACGAGCGGATATCATTGCTACAGTCGCACCGCAGCGGTGTTTTACTTACAAACATACTCGTAGGTTAAAACAAGTAAAAAAGTCTACGTTCGGGCGGAGCCAAAACATTAAATACCCGGCGCAAGTATTAAATTAATTGTTTTTTTTTCACTTTTACGAAAACAACCGCTACACGGTAAGCAGCGATGCTTTCACCCCTATTTCAAACAGCTTCGATAGAAAGTTCAGTTAGCTATAATGAGATAAACTTATATAGTTATACATATGTGGGCGGTGTCAGGCCCATTTTCCAAATTTATGTTAAGTATCTTTTTTGAGTAAATTAACGATTTTAAATTTCGAAATATCAAAGTTTCAAGAATTTCTGAAATTTATGGCGGTCGTAATTTTAGTCGGATTTCAATAATCTTCAACGTTTTGCTTTTATGTGGCAAGCAAAATAATCGTACCTGTAGTTTGGTATAAACTGATCTAACGGTTACCGAGATACACATATGTGGTCACCAGTGCCAAACCTAGTTTTTCCAAAATTTTATCATAAACGTATTTTTTGCTACAGAATTACTGAAAACATATATTTTGATTATCTAAATTAGTTTCAGTATTTACCAGGGACGTGAACCGGCTTTGAACCGAAAACTAGATTTTTTTATTAATCAACTGAACCATTAACCGAACCGAAATTTTCCATAAATGTTTGATCCGAACTGAGAACCGAACCACTTTGCATAAAAGTTTAAAAGTTCGTTTAAACAAATTTTCAATTTACATACATAATTTACATTTACTCCCTTATATGGGATGTGGGCGTGGTTGTTGTCCGATTTTGCGCATTTTCAATGCCATCCGTCTTACGCTCAAAAGAAGTATACATATCAAGTTTCGTTAAGATATATCACTCGAGTTATCGTGCACACAGACGGACGGACAGACAGACATGGCTTAATCGATTTCTCTATTCACTCTGATCATTTATGTATACATTTGTCTATATCTATCTCGATTCATTTTGCCTGTTACAAACAACCGTTATGTGAACAAAGTTATAATACCCTTGTGCACAAGTGCGCTCGGGTATAAAAAGCCAGCTAGCTAGCCAGTTAGACAGTCAGTCAGCCAACCAGTTAGGTAGTTAGTTGGTTAGTGTGCGTGTTAGTGCAAAGCCGTCAGCGTTGAGGATGAATGACGCGAGGGAAAACAAATTACAATGTGCAAATAGTAGTGAAGGCAACAAACCGCAGCGCCGCAGCAGCACCAAAAGCTAAGAATAAACAAAGTAAATATGCGCACTAGCGACTAAATGAGCGGCCAGAAAGCAGCAGCAAAAACATTGAAATTGAACGAAATGCAAATGCGAGTCAAATTGCTGCTGCAACATAACCTAAGTGGTGGCATTTAAAAAAAAAAAAATGCTAGGTAAAGGAAGGAAAGAAGGTTGAAAGGATTGAGCCACAAACCGGTGCAACAAAAAAAAAATTGCACTAAATAAACATGGAAATGGCTATAAAAAATGCTAAATGATGTATAGAGCGAAGTAGTGGAAAATATTATGCGAGATAATGGGGGAAAAATCTAAGTGAATGGAAAATTTCAGGAAAGGAAAGCAATTAAAAGGTAAACAAATGTGAATGCGAATAAAAAATTAAGTAAAAACTAGTGCAACATTTTAGATAGCAACAGTCCAACTGGGGCAGCAGCTAGAAAATAAAAACTGAAAATTAAATAAAAAATAAGCGTAATTTATAACTTAGAATTTGCATCAGCGCGCCAAATTTAACCAAAATCGCAACCCCAATACTTTGCCAGAAATGAAATGTGGAAAAGTAGAACAGGCAGCGAGCGTAAAGGAAATGCCGAAAAGAGTGGATACATAGTAGGCGACTGAGGTGAACGTAACCTTACAGTCAGGGACGCAGGAACGTAACATGCCAAAAAAACAGAAAATGAATAATTTCAAAAATCTTATAATTTATTACGACTTAAAAGTACATAAGTAGGCTATGGTAGTACCAATTTAGTGCTGACTATTTGCTAATTTAGTATTGTGACGCTAGCGATACTCGGAAGCTTGCTAGCATGAAATTTGTGCTAGTCAACCAAATACATATTGGTATACTATATTAAATTACAAAAAAAAACAATAGCCGATTTAGAGAAATGTAAATAAAACAGTAATATTTATTAAGCTTTAAACGCTTATTACGGCACACAGTGGTTGAGACACATACATTTTTTGGAGAAAATTAGAAGGAGCAGTAGGGACGTTATTTTTATCTCGAAGATTTACAAAATAATTACCCCATGCTGGGGAATGTAAAAACCGAATTTTCGGTCTTCGGTTAAAACAAAAAAAGGATTAACACCTAAATTAAAAAAGACAGGAAAATATCATTAACCAAATTAAAAAAAAAAAATGGTTTTTGGAAACACCAATCTTATTTGAACATTCCTAAGGAGTAGACGTAGGGCTTAAATTTTTCGTATATAACCTCTAAGGACATAAATCAAGAAAAAAATTCAAAAATGGGTGTGATCGGTTTATTTTAAAGCATACCTCCCATACAAACCTAACCTCAAAAAAGCCTTAAAAATGTCAATCAAAGGGCGCCAAGGAATGTAGGACTCCGAAATTTCGTCCATATATTCACATTTGTAGTAATAGTTATGTAAACATACAAAAAATTAGCAGACTCGATTTACACAAACTCGATTTATGCAAAAAGGAAAGCAGAAACTCTATATATGTTTATAAAAATGGTGCCTAGCGGTGGATAAAACTGTTTAACCATCAAGGTTAAAATCAAAACATGACACGTTTTGATAAAAGTAGGCAAAAAAAATTTACTTAGCCCAGTATGAATTTTTTAAAGAAATCTTTGTGTAATGTTTGGATATTTATTTTTAAGAATTTAAGAATTGTTGAATAATTACAAAAACTCCTTTCCACATCCGTAGATGTAGCTGGACAAAACTTAAACAAATGTAATTCTGCTTCATTCATCACTCCTAGTTGTGCAGCCAGTAAACAATACAACTTTTATAGCCAGGGTTTCTGGTCAAAATACTTTCAAGTTTTTTGAATATACGTACGTATATGTATTTGTGCTCAAGGTTTGGTAATCCTCTTTTATAGTTGTCACAATTTCCAAACTTTCTTTCAATGTCAAACCCAAGGCGAATACATATAAGGTGGTATCGATTCAACAAATACAACAATTACACTCTCACGTTTTCACTCACTCGCTAACGAAATACAAAATTTTGACAATCAAACGCTACTCACAGCTGATGAAACAACACCACCTTATATAAATTCGCCTTGGTCAAACCTTTTGTTTGAAGCTTAGTATGTATAATATCAAAAAGCAGGCAAAATCTGCCTTAATGAACGCCAAATTTATTCTGATTTCTTCAAGATCTAGCAGTATCAAGGCGAATCCATAGAACTCAGCTTGTTTCACAATAGATAAATAAAGGAATTAGTGGTCACATGAAAGTACGTCAAGCGTTTTTGTATGAAAAAATGAGCAGGAAAGAATGGTACTCATACGCCATGTTGACATGAGCAACACTCTTCCAGCTCATATTTCAAACAAGAAATCCACGATAGGTTCAACACGGATTGGTTACTGAAACTCATTGCCCAAGAATAACAATAGATTGACGTAGTAGATTGACTTTAAGTAAGTGTTTGACTGAGCTTCTCCTCCGATTTGTGACATGGGCCTTATGTTGTCGCTAAAAGGATAGGAACCTAACAGTTTTAAGTCGACTCCGGACGTTGATTGTATTTTTATGGAAAAAATACTCTCGCAGGTTTACCACTAGGCTGAATAACTTAGTTATTCAGCTAGAGGGTAGAGCTCAAGCATAGTAATCAGAGAAGTGACGAATCGAAGGCGGTTTCTAACTTACTGAATGGCCACGAAAACCACGGAGATGATGCTTATCTGGGTCTGCCAATCCACGTTGAAGAAATCGATGCCCCGTTAGACCGCGCACTACGAAACTCAAAAAAAAATAGCATAACTCAAAAAAAAACCTGTCGTCGTCTATGGTCTGCGCTATTTACTGAAGCATCGCAGCGAGTAGCGGCTAGGTTGCATTCACCAACTCTTTGTCGGATGAGCGCATGCCTTGACTACTCGAGTTTAAGTGAGTTCTGCCCAATCCACACGATGGGCGACTCTGCCATTTACGCACACTACCGAGAGATCAGCCCGCAAAGCATCGACGACTGAAGGTCATATCGTGGATATTGTATCAAAGCTATAGCCCACCGTCAATGAACTGATTGGGCATTATGAGTGCGGCTTTATATCTGGTACATCCACCATAGACTCGATATTCACCAGACGGCAAATATTTGGCGAGCCTCGATGGTGGTTATCGATTTCAAAGCCGCTTCGATAGCATGAAAAGAAGTTGCATTTATGCAGCGATGTCTGAATTTGGTATCCCTGATCAGTGCCATATACTCCGTCAGAAATGGGAAGAACCGCTCCGAGCCATTCGATGCCAAATGATTTATTTTAGCTTTAGTTGGAGAAGATTATAAGAAATGCCGAACTGAATTGCGCAGGCACAATTTAATACAACGAAATTGGGCACCCTGGGGAAAATTTAAGCTTGGGCGTGCCTTCCTTAGACGTTCGAACGTATTCACTGCAATCATTGCAACCAGGAAGAAGCTGCGCATAAACGATGTCTTATCAGTGCTTCTTCCTCCGAGTGTGCTAATTTCAATGAATATATAAAGCCAGATTACGCTGATAGCACTTCAACAAAATGAGAAAAATCAGCTAAAAATTTAAATGAAATGAGGCATGTGTGTGAAATATGAAGCGTTCGAAAGGCAGATGTGACTAAAGCAGTGTGGAGTAGAAAAGCTAAGCATTCACAAAGTACCTAACTACGAGCAGATCAGCAGAGCGAAAAAATCCGTTATATGCACGCATATCGCCAGTAATAGCTGTTGCTGTTGGTTGCTTATTTTATGCGGCCTGCATTCAAAACTGCTGTTATGAGAGCTTTGAGACTTTTATGCAATTGCAGATGGTATCGCTGGATGTTTTCATTTGAATGCAGACTCACGTGCCATTCAGCCATTTCACATTTTCTCATATATATTCAGATGTGTCGCGCATGTTGTTTGCAACATACATACTCACATGGCATGTGCAACAAGCATGGAAGGACACTAAGATCTACAACTGATAAGAAGATTTTTTGATGAAAAAAGCAGCTAAAGCCAGATTCCCTGGTGTACTTGCAAGTGAAAAGCTACAAAAACAGACACAGCAAAATCGTCTTCACTTATATTAGAGCGAAATGAAGCTTCTAAACGTTTAAAAATATACAGACGATATGAATGAAAGGACGAAGCGACGAATGAATGCAAGCTGATGTGTGCAGTCAAATGTAGCACATGCGCTTGCGCCTCGAAATATGCAACATGCGATGGAAGCTAACGCATATGCAACTATTCTACATATGCATATACCTACATTAGGGTGGGTAAATTTGTACTGGAGATTTTTGCGACTATGCGCGTATAGCACAAAATAAATCTACATGTAATTCTAAGAAAATTTTCCGAACAAACCATGGATCTAAAAATCAATTTAGAGTTTTCCAAACTGCGATAATAGTTTCCTTAGCATTTTGCTGTCGTGTCGTAAAGAAGTGCTTTAATATTGAATTAAAGCATACTTTAAGCGGCTTTTCGCATGAGATATCCCTTTCTGCACTTATCTTCCACCAGAGGGCGCAACAGTGTAAATTTTAAAATTTTCTTCGAAAACTTTTTACGCAATTTAGCAGACTCCAAATTGATTTTAGGCCCATGGTGTCTTCGCTAGAATCCTATACGCAAATAGTAAAAAAATTTAACCACCCTAATGTAAATTAGTACATACATTTGTGTGTGTACATGTATTTGTATGAGTGTGCATGTGCGTTTGCTTACGTGGAAAAGTGAACGCATATCGGTGAATGCCGCATTCAAAGTCGTGCTTTCGTCCCCTCCGTCCCTTGCCCTTGCCAGTCACTTGTTTATTCAAAGAAAAGCACTGCAATACAGCTGCAGCGATTGCAATGTTATCACGTGACACGAAAAAGTGAAAACACATGCCACTGCGACGTGTGGCACAGCCAGAGCTCACATGTGTTAGCATATTTACGCAAACGTGACAAATATACATTCATACATATGTACATACGTCTATCTGCTGTAGTCTGAAAAGCGGATATCCTTTATGCAGCCGCTATTGAAACGCTTCCGCTTCGTGGCTTCGTTTCGCCTCACCTCGCCTTTTCTCTACTTGGTGCCTTCACTGCAGCACTTTTACTTGATTTCCGTCGCTACCCTGCAAAATCGCGACTACGCCATGAATGCATGTAAAGAGTATTGCCTAAGGGTCAAGGAGTACTCCCAAAATTAACCACGATTCATATAAAAAATGTGGTGCAATTAACATTGCGATGTCCTAGGACTGGACCATTTACTCCAGCTCTGCATTATATCAGAGTAGCACCCATTCGTTTGTACACGCATTTGTTCTTCACTTCACTGATGCTTTTTCGCAATTAATAAAAATCAAAAACAAAAATAAAGATAAAAAATTCCATGTTGCCTCTGACGCAGAGCTGTGTAAGTGTGAAATCATTTTCAATTTTAAATCAACAATTTTTTTCTATCCAGTTTTCATTACTTATTCTTCGCTTAGGATTGAGGTTTAAAATTTTTGAATTTTCCATTCTCTCAAAGCAGTTATGAATTCACACATCAACATATTCATAGCAAGATTGAAAAAACCAATGCCCAATCAAAAAAAGGTTTAACACTGAATGAGTATTGAAAAGGCTGCAATCTTTTATGTGTGTGCATTCTTTAACTCAGTACCAATCATTAGTTCAAAGCCACCCTGGTAAATAACTTTTTGATAAAAATGAAGATTTTTGACAATTGCTCAATTGTAAAAATTCAAACCGGCGTTACCCAATTTAAGTTTTTTGGTAGAGGGGATTTTATATCATATGTTTGGGATTATATATAAAACAGTTGTATTAACATTTACGTTTTAAATATAATTCATGTTTTATCTTGAAAATGTTTAAAATTTACATTAAATTAGATAACTACTTCGCATAAGTTTAACATTTAGGTTGATAAAATTTTAGTGAAAATATTTTAAAAATCTTAGTGTCTTTAATAAAAAAATAGCTCATCATAAAAATTGTATCGCCGTTCGGCGTCGGCGTAAGTTTGTAGGTCCCTCCCATTTGTGTGACAGCAAAGGCGCACGCTACAAATCGGAGGAGAAGCTCGGCCAAAACGTAGCAAAAGTGTCAAGGCCAAAATATGATTATTATAAATAAATTTAGTTTCAAACAGGTCGCAACCCTCTTCAAACACCTCAAAAGTATTCCCAATATTATTTAGTTGTGAACCCGCATGAGTGCGAAATTACCATTTTTTACCAGAATTTCCAGATTTTACCGGAAATCATACTTGGTTTTCTAGCAACTGAGAGGACAAATAAGAGAGTAAGTAAGGTCATCTCTTTGTCAGAAGCTACCTGGTGGTAAATTCTGGTAAATGTGTCAAAAGATCCGATGTAGTGTGTTTGACAACCAAATTGTAAACAAAAGAGAAGTGCACTCTGCTAATGCATGTTGAAAAGTAAATAATTCCTTGCTTAAGTGGATGCTAATGAGTTTTGGTTAAATTACAAAACGCTTAAAAAGGTATTAGCCGTCATTTTACGTTTAAAAACTTTAAAACTTTAACACATTACCACCCTATACTCTATGTATGATTGACCATTGAACTAAATCGTTGTTTATTTGGGTAAGATTAAAATATGTTTTACTATTCAATATTGGAGTTAGTGTGAAACAAAAATTAATAATTTATTGTTATGTATGCAAATGAGAACTACAATTCTGAGCTTATTGAGCATCTCTTAGTCAAAAACAAAGGCAATTTTGCTTGATCCCGTTTCGAATCTAAGAAGAAAATGTTTTTAACAAACAAAAGGTTAATAATAAAATTTGAAGGATTTAAGATATTGCGTATGGTAGCATGAAACGTCACAATCTTCTTAATTGTCAGGCTGTTGATATGGCTACGAAAAAGTGACAATGGAAACACATAGCTGAAGATTTCATACTTACAGTGGGATAAACTTCAAACCTCTAATATAAATTAGTTAAATTTAGTTATTATTTTTTTTTAACAATTTTAAGTTTTCGTTTGGAATAGTTTTCATGAACTTATCTATTAGGAGATCTCTTTGGAAAATTACCGTACATCCGATATCTATTGAAATTTTGACATCCTCACTTTTTGGAAAAAGAAGTTCAAGATACAAGTTTATGTGCAAAAAATAAATTAAACAATAAAAGTCTCCTTATTTTTATGGAACTTATAATAGAAAAATTTTTATTTCATTACCCAGACTTTATGAATAGCCTACTCTATAAGTAATAGTAGAAATTCCGAATTAGTAAGTTCAGTCAAGACGTCATTCAAAAGTTTTGAAGAAAATCACTTTTCTCTTTTGTGAAAATTTGGGACTATCTTATGCGAGTATTGTCGACAAAATGTTAGTCTATGAATGACTAAAAATTAACGAATAAATGGTTAATCGCGATTAATGATTAAAATTAATTAAGCGATCGCTGTGGTGTAGTGGTTAGAAGTGCGCACTACCATTCCGCAGGGTGAGCGTCCGAGCCCAGTTCCGGCCAACAAAAAAAAGAAAATGTTTTTTGTAATAGTGGTCGGCCCCCGGCAGGAGTCGGCGTAAAACTGTAGGTCCCTCCCCTTTGTGCGACAACATCAAGGCGCATGCCACAATCGGAGGAGTAGCTCGGCCAAACACTAACATATGTCGATGGTCCTCTGCAATAACGGCACAATTCAAAATTTCAGGTTTAGAAAAATACATAATTTGAAAGCTTACAGTATGACTGCATATAATCCGGAATAATTACGTTCCAAGACATATTATTGCTAAATTACGAAACAAAAAATCTTTAATTGGCTCTACTGAGATATATGAAATTTTTAGTTGTGTCGATATGTAAGCGCGTTTCTATTATTATTAGTAATCATCAATACAATTTCAAATTACATAAACCCAGTCACAGCCCTTTTTTGTATTCGACGCTTCCAGAAATCACATAATACATAAAATAAATAAAAGCTGTTTTGATTAATATTACATAAACTGGAAACTGTTAAAAATAAGTGCGCTTGTGTACAGAGATTTTAGAACCTATTTAGTTCCTAAAATGTCTGTTTGCAACACATAACAATAAAAATGCACATCAAATTGCTAAGAATGATGAAGGAAATCGATTCAGACATGCCTGTTTAACTGGCCGTGCGTGCTCAAAACAAACACATGTTAATTAAGGAGCTATTCAAGTATTATGTAACCACCAGGGGAAAGCGGGGGTCTTGGTTTGGCAACGGGCAACATTTCTTCAAATAAGTAAAACATTAATTACACACGCACAAATTTTGCCTGCAATTTCCATCACAATTGAACACTGCACTTCACTCTCGTTTCGAATTTTTGAAAGCGTTTTTTAAGCTATTTAGTGGTTTAACACTTCTTGTGGGCACTTGATATTGTAAAAAAAATATGCGCAATTCGATCACTAACTACATTTTTTTGTAAAGAACGCCCGTTTGCTTTAAATTTGAAAAATACAATTATTTTTTTATTTTGTATACATCTGTCATTTGTTACAAATGAAGAAAAGTCCAAGAGTTGCCAAGTATAAATATCTTTATATCTATTTATTAAAATAATAATTTACAATAATAATTTATTTAATTAATACTTTATTAAAATACAAATTTGAAGTGCAAATACATTTGTAAAACTGTTTATCACAAAATGTTATTAATTGTTTGCAAGCATACTATAGTTTTCATGCATTTTGAGAATAAATAATCTAATATGTGTACATATATATCGTCGTTTAAAGTACAAAACCGCGTATCGTCATTCTTCAAAACCGTGTGACTGACATTGGCTTCCAAAAATTGGATTTGCTCACAAAAGCTCTTGGCTCAATTCTTATCCATTCGTCCTGAAATATACTAGCCAGAAATACGTTTGCTTTATAAAAAAGATAACCATTTTGAAATATGGGTGACTTTACTCTCTAGAAAATAATTTATGCAATTACGCAGTTTTGCATTTTCTTGATACGCGGTTTTGTACTTTAAACGACGATATGTATAGCATGTACTTACGGCGGCCGCCGTAGCAGAGTGATTACATGTGCGTACTTCCACTCCATAGGACCATGGTTAAATACCTGGTCAGATCATAACCCAAAATAGCAGTCGTCCTTCGGCACGCAATGGCAAACCTTCGAGTATATTTCTGCATTGAAAACTCTTCTTATAAAATCAGAACTCATGCCTCAAGTTTGAGCAGAAGTTCGGCCAAACACTTAGAAAAATATTTTAGCACCAAATATTTATTTGTTTACTTATTTTAAGGGAGATGGCAATCTTCTGGTTTCACATTTTGGGTACAAAAATTTCAACCCTGATACAACAAATAGTATTAGTACTGAATGATAATGACAGATTGCATTCCCATAAACGTCCAATCATACATGATTGAGTTCTTTTTTTGCATTCACATTCTCTATGTGAATGGGTGTCAACCATTCCATAACACACTACATATTTTGTGTTTACAATTTGTAACCAATCTCAAGAGTGGTTGTTAAATTTTTTAAATCAAACAATCACATTTTTGAAACGAAAAAAATGAGAATGCACACTCAATTGATTCAATCATTACACAGCTCTGCTCTGACGGCATGCGAACCCGAACCTGCTGGGGCTAACAAATAACAGCAAGCATCTCTACACGTCTAGCTACGGCCATACATGCAACTGTGCTTTGAAAAGCTCAACTTCAATCATATTTCGTTAAAAGACGAGCAGTGATTGGATAAAAGCTTAAACAGACGGCAGCGTTGATCCGGATTAACTCGGACTTAATCCGGATCAACTGCATTTAATTCCCGAGTTGATCCGGATCAACGCTGCCGTCTGTTTATGCTTTCACAATAAGCTGGTGCAGAGACACGAGTTGGTCCGCTACAGCATGACAGAGGAGCACTTTTGTAAGTACTCCAATACACCACAAATAGACTACATGGTCCAACGATGATTTTTGCAGGAAGACGCCACCCAGAGCTTTTGTTGTCTTTCCTGCAGTGCAACACCTACAGAGATACAAATACTCTATGTCTACTATATGTATGTATGTATGTATGTGTGTGCGTTCCGGCTCACTCCAGCACCGCTTTCTTTGTTTGCATTTTTATGCTGTTTGCCACATATTTTATTTCAAGCGTGTTGCAGCTGTGCTCACCACTTCTTCCCTAACACTGTCCTGCTCGCTTGCCAAGAAAGTTGGCTTTCATTTTTTATATGACGCACCGCTCTGGTGCAGTGAATTATGAAAATACGCCAGCGTTAAGCAAAGGCTAAACTGTGGACTCCTTCCACAAATATTCGTGCAAACACAGAAGTAACCGCTTTGTATTCTTTGTTTAGCTTCTTTGTAAGCAAGTAAAAGTAAATCTGTGTTCTTTCCTGCCGCAAATTTTACGCTCGACCCTCGCTCGCAACCTCGAGCAAACACACACACTCACACACCCACACACATGCAAGCTTACTCAGTCGCACCTCCTCCACCTTTGCTTACTTTGGTTTATAAAATTTCCGCTTTGGCGGTTTTTAGTGTAATAAAACTAAAAGTAATTTAATTTTTTTATAATAATTTTGTTTTTCTTCAGCGTGTCTTTCCACCCCTGTTGTCCACCCTGAAACCCTTCGCTACCTTCAAATTCGCATTCATATGTACTTACATACATATGTATGTGTGGGTGTGTCGGCTCCTTGTGCATTTTCGGTTGGTCGCCTTGCGGCATTCAGTTTGTAGAATGTTTTTCAGATAAATTTTCGGTTTGCTTTATGCATTTTGCTAGCTGGCTGGCTGGCTGGTTGCTGCATTTGTTAGCCGCAGGTGCAGCCAGCTTCCAACTAGCCAACCGCTTCTTTCTATTCATACGAAAACGCTGCGCTTTCTTTAATGGT
>NW_023458561.1:52582890-52632948 GCF_013731165.1 Rhagoletis pomonella | reverse complement strand
ACCATTAAAGAAAGCGCAGCGTTTTCGTATGAATAGAAAGAAGCGGTGCTTACGCTCACTAGCAGTACGGTTGGCTAGTTGGAAGCTGGCAGCACCTGCGGCTAACAAATGCAGCAACCAGCCAGCCAGCCAGCTAGCAAAATGCATAAAGCAAACCGAAAATTTATCTGAAAAACATTCTACAAACTGAATGCCGCAAGGCGACCAACCGAAAAGGCACAAGGAGCCGACACACCCACACATACATATGTATGTATGTACATATGAATGCGAATTTGAACGGAGCGATGGGTATAAGGGTGGACAGCAGGGTGGAAAGACACGCTGAAGAAAAACAAAATTATTATAAAAAAATTAAATTACTTTTAGTTTTATTACACTAAAAACCGCCAAAGCGGAAATTTTATAAACCAAAGTAAGCAAAGGTGGAGGAGGTGCGTCTGAGTAAGCTTGCATGTGTGTGGGTGTGTGTGTGTGTGTGTTTGCTCGAGGTTGCGAGCGAGGGTCGAGCGTAAAATTTGCGGCAGGAAAGAACACAGATTTACTTTTACTTGCTTACAAAGAAGCTAAACAAAGAATACAAAGCGGTAACTTCTGTGTTTGCACGAATATTTGTGGAAGAAGTGCGCTGGCGGAAAGTGGTGTGCGGATTCTACAGCTTTAGCCTTTGCTTAACGTTGGCGTATTTTCATAATTCACTGCACCAGAGCGGTGCGTCATATAAAAAATGAAAGCCAACTCTCTTGGCAAGCGAGCAGGCGGTATTAGGGAAGAAGTGGTGAGCCCAGCTGCAACACGCTTGAAATAAAATATGTGGCAAACAGCATAAAAATACAAACAAAGAAAGCGGTGCTGGAGTGAGCCGGAACGCACACACATACATACATACATATAGTAGACATAGAGTATTTGTATCTCTGTAGGTGTTGCACTGCAGGAAAGACAACAAAAGCTCTGGTGGCGTCTTCCTGCAAAAATCATGGTTGGACCATGTAGTCTATTTGTGGCATATTGGAGTACTTACAAAAGTGCTCCTCTGTCATGCTGTAGCGGACCAACTCGTGTCTCTGCACCAGCTTATTGTGAAAGCATAAACAGACGTCAGCGTTGATCCGGATCAACTCGGGAATTAAATGCAGTTGATCCGGATTAAGTCCGAGTTAATCCGGATCAACGCTGCCATCTGTTTAAGCTTTTACCCAATCGCTGCTCGTCTTTTAACGAAATGTGATGGAAGTTGAGCTTTTCAAAGCACAGTTGCATGTATGGCCGTAGCTAAACGTGTAGAGATGCTTGCTGTTATTTGTTAGCCCCAGCAGGTTCGGGTTCGCATGCCGTCCGAGGAAACATGTAATATTTTATTTTTATTTTTGTTTTTGATTTTTATTAATTGCGAAAAAGCATCTGCGAAGTGAAGAACAAATGCATGTACAAACGAACAAATATATCAACAATGCCTTTGTTAATATGTTGGAGTAGTTTTGTGCTACTCTGATGTAATGCAGAGCAGGAATAAATAGTCCAGCCCTAGGATATCGCAATGTTTATTGGACCACATTTTTTATATGAATCGTGGTTAATTTTGGGAGTACTCCTTGACCCTTAGGCAATACTCTTTACATGCATTCATGGAGTAGTCGCGATTTTTGCAGGGTAGCGACGGAAATCAAGTAAAAGTGCTGCAGTGAAGGCACCAAGTGGTGATAAGGCGAGGTGAGGCGAAACGAAGCCACGAAGCGGAAGCGTTTCAATAGCGGCTGCATAAAGGATATCCGCTTTTCAGACTACAGCAGATAGATGTACATACATATGTATGTTTGTCTCGTTTGCGTAAATATGCTAACACATGTGAGCTCTGGCTGTGCCACACGTCGCAGTGGCATGTGTTTTCACTTTTTCGTGTCACGTGATAACATTGCAATCGCTGCAGCTGTATTGCAGTGCTTTTCTTTGCATAAACAAGTGACTGGCAAGGGCAAGGGACGGAGGGGACGAAAGCACGACTTTGAATGCGGCATTCACCGATATGCGTTCACTTTTCCACGTAAGCAAACGCACATGCACACTCATACAAATACATGTACACATACAAATGTATGTACTAATTTACATTAGGGTGGTTAAATTTGTTTACTATTTGCGTATAGGATTCTACCGAAGACACCATGGGCCTAAAATCAATTTGGAGTCTGCTAAATTGCGTAATAAGTTTTCGAAGAAAATTTTAAAATTTACACTGTTGCGCCCTCTGGTGGAAGATAAGTGCAGAAAGGGATATCTCATGCGAAAAGCCGCTTAAAGTATGCTTTAATTCAATACTAAAGCACTTCTTTACGACACGACGGCAAAATGCTAAGGAAACTATTATCGCAGTTTGGAAAACTCTAAATTGATTTTAGACCCATGGTTTCTTCGGAAAATTTGTTTAGAATTACATGTAGATTTATTTTGTGCTTTACGCGCATGGTCGCAAAAATCTCCAATACAAATTTACCCACCCTAATGTAGGTATATGCATATGTAGAATAGTTGCATATGCGTTAGCTTCCATCGCATGTTGCATATTTCGAGGCGCAAGCGCATGTGCTACATTTGACTGCACACATCAGTCGGCATTCATTCGTCGCTTCGTCCTTTCATTCATATCGTCTGTATATTTGTAAACGTTTAGAAGCTTCATTTCGCTCTAATATAAGTGAAGACGATTTTGCTGCGTCTGTTTTTGTAGCTTTTCACTTGCAAGTACACCAGGGAATCTGGCTTTAGCTGCTTTTTTCATCAAAAAATCTTCTTATCAGTTGTAGATCTTAGTGTCCTTCCATGCTTGTTGCACATGCCATATGAGTATGTATGTTGTAAACAACATGCGCGACACATCTGAATATATATGAGAAAATGTGAAATGGCTGAATGGCACGTGAGTCTGCATTCAAATGAAAACATCCAGCGATACCATCTGCAATTGCATAAAAGTCTCAAAGCTCTCATAACAGCAGTTTTGAATGCAGGCCGCATAAAATAAGCAACCAACAGCAACAGCTGCTACTGGCGATATGCGTGCATATAACGGATTTTTTCGCTCTGCTGATCTGCTCGTAGTTAGGTACTTTGTGAATGCTTAGCTTTTCTACTCCACACTGCTTTAGTCACATCTGCCTTTCGAACGCTTCATATTTCACACACATGCCTCATTTCACTTAAATTTTTAGCTGATTTTTCTCATTTTGTTGAAGTGCTATCAGCGTAATCTGGCTTTATATATTCATTGAAATTAGCACACTCGGGGGGAAGAAGCACTGATAAGACATCGTTTATGCACAGCTTCTTCCTGGTTGCAATGATTGCAGAGAATCCGTTCGAACGTCTAAGGAAGGTGCGTACAAGCTTAAATTGTTCCCATTTCAGACGAGGCATATGGCTCTGTTCAACGTGTTCAGGGATACTAAACTCAGACATCGCTGCATAAACCCAACTTCTTTTCATGCTATCGAAGCGGCTTTGAAATCGATAATAATCGATACAGGTATGGTCAATTACCATCCCGCGAGGCTCACCAAATATTTACCGTCTGGTGAATACCGAGTCTATGGTGGATGTACCAGATATAAAGCCCCACTCATAATGCCCAATCAGTTCATTGACGGTGGGCTATAGCTTTGACACAATATCCATGATATGACCTTCAATCATCGATGCTTTGCGGGCTGATCTCTCGGTAGTGTGCGTAAATGGCAGAGTCGCCCATCGTGTGGATTGGGCAGAGCCACCTTAAACTCAAGTAGTCAAGGCAAGCGCTCATCCGACAAAGAGTTGGTGAATGCAACCTATCCGCTACTCGCTGCGATGCTTGAATAAATAGCGCAGACCATAGAGACGACAGTTTTTTTTGTGAGTTGTGCTATTTTTCTTTCAATTTTGTAATGCGCGCTCTAACGGGACATCGGTTTCTTCAACGCGGATTGGCAGACTCAGATTATCATCATCTCCGTGGTTTTCGTTGCCATTCCCCTGCAGTGAAAAGCCAAACCAGTTAGAAAAAATACTAGTTCATTAACTAGTATGTGCCTACCAGTTCGACAATTTCGAAGAAGTTAGGCGATCAGCGACATCTGCCTTTGAATTGCCAAAGCCTAAAACAAAGCGCAATTTTTTCCATAAAAATACAATCAACGTTCGTAGTCGACTTAAAATTGTAGGTCCCTATTCTTTGAGTGACAACATTAAGGCTCATTTCAAAAAGCGGAGCAGAAGCTCAGCCAAACACTTACTTATTGCCAATCTACTTAATCAATCTATTATTATTCTTGCGTCCGAGCTCACACACTTTGGACAATGAGTTTCAGTAACCAATCCGTGTTGAACCTTCCGTGGATTTCTTGTTTGAAATATTAGCTGGAAAGAGTATTTCTCAAGTCAACATGGCGTATGAGTAACATTCTTTCCTGATCTTTTTTTCATACAAAAACGCTTGACGTACTTTCATGTGACCACTGTTCGTAGCAGAGCTGAGTCACTTGTTCCTTTCCTCGGGTGGGGGGTAACAAGTAACGCTCAGCAATGCGCGAACTACAAATACTCTTATTTTAAAATTCTCTACCCCTTACCACTGGTGGGGGAAGTAGAGTTTAATAAAATAAGAGGTTAGTACTTTCAATATTAATAATTTTACCCCTTACCGCTGGTGGGGGGAAGTAAAGCATAAAATATAAAAGAAAGAAAAGAAGCGTGTTATTGAGAGTCTTTACGAATCTGAATAATTTATTCAACATTTTTCTTTTATATACAATTTTCTAACTCTATTTCCTTAACTAATTATATATGTATGTGTGTGTATATGTACATGTGCATGTATGTATGTATATTTACATAAGATTACCAACCAATGCCTTGGTCTTCTAATTATATTTTTATTGCTTGCATGTGCATCGGCTATATACATGCAAAGCCTATTATCAAATGCATTTTCTAATGCATGCATAGTTATGTATGTATATATATTTGTATGCAAGATATAAACGCATTGATCTCTTATTTCAGTATGTATTACAATTTATGTGATTTTAAATTTATGTTATGATAAGCAGCAATCTTCGTACTCAGGCAACAAGATCGCAGAGAATTTCGATTGCTTTGCTTATCATACATTTGACAGAGTAGTGGACTGTATACATATACGTAAATATTTTCTGTATGTAAATAAGTATGTTTTGTTTCTTGCATTGCATGTGCAGACAAAACGATCCTTTTCTAAATACATGTTCATATGGATGAGTATATGTTATTGTCTAAGTAGGTACATACATATGCACGTATTTTTTATGTTAAATTTTATTACCCTGGCAGATATGTATGTACTCATGTTCAAAGATGTTTGAACAACCACTAATTCCTTTATTTATCTATTGTGAAACAAGCTGAGTTCTATGGATTCGAGTTGATACTGCTAGATCTTGAAGAAATCAGAATAAATCTGACGTTCGTTAAGGCAAATTTTGCCTGCTTTTTGTTATTATACATACATACTAGGCTTCAAACAAAAGGTTTGACATTGAAAGAAGGTTTGGTTTGTTGAGCACAAATATATGTATTAAAAAAAAAATTGTGCTCTTAATGACATTTTTAAGCGTTTTTGAGGTTAGGTTTGTATGTTAAAGTTAATCGAGTCTGCTAATTTTTTGTATGTTTACTTAACTATTATTATTAACTATGAATGTGAATATATGGACGAAATTTCGGAGTCCTACATTCCTTGGTGCCCTTTAATTGACATTTTTAAGCCGTTTTTGAGGTTAGGTTTGTATGGGAGGTATGCTTTAAAATAAACCGATCACACCCGTTTTTATTTTTTTTCTTGATTTATGTTCTTAGAGGTTACATACGGAAAATTTAAGCCTTACGCCTACTCCTTTTAATTTTCTCCAAAAAATGTATGGGTCTGAACCACTGTTTGCCGTAATAAGCGTTTAAAGCTTAATAAATATAACTGTTTTATTTACATTTCTCTAAATCTGCTATTGTTTTTTTTTAATTGCATGTAGTATACCAATACATATGTATTTGGTTCACTAGCACAAATTTCTTGGTAAAAAGCTTCCGAGTATCGCTAACGTCACAATACTAAATTAGCAAATAGTCAGCACTAAAGTGGTATTACCATAGCCTACTTATGTACTTTTAAGTCGTAATAAATTATAAGATTTTTGAAATTATTCATTTTCTGTTTTTTTTGGCATGTTACGTTCCTGCGTCCCTGACTGTAAGGTTACGTTCACCTCAGTCGCCTACTATATATCCAGTGTTTTCCGCATTTCCTTTACGCTCGCTGCCTGTTCTACTTTTCCACATTTCATTTGTGGCAAAGTGTTGGGGTTGCGATTTTTGTTATATTTGGCGCGCTGATGCAAATTCTAAATTCTAAATTACTTTTATTTTTTATTTAATTTTTAGCTTTTTTTTCTAGCAGCTGCCCCAGTTGTACTGTTGCTATCTAAATCACTGTACTACTTTTTACTTAATTTTTTATTTGCATTCACATTTGTTTACCTTTTAATTGCTTTCCTTTCCTGAAATTTTCCATTCACTTAGATTTTTCCCCCATTATCTCGCATAATATTTTCCACTACTTCGCTCTATACATCATTTAGCATTTTTTATAGCCATTTCCATGTTTATTTAGTGCAATTTTTTTTTTGTTGCACCGTTTTGTGGCTCAATCCTTTCAACCTTCTTTCCTTCCTTTACCTAGCATTTTTTTTTTTTTAAATGCCACCACTTAGGTTATGTTGCAGCAGCAATTTGACTCGCATTTGCATTTCGTTCAATTTCAATGTTTTTGCTGCTGCTTTCTGGCCGCTCATTTAGTCGCTAGTGCGCATATTTACTTTGTTTATTCTTAGCTTTTGGTGCTGCTGCGGCGCTGCGGTTTGTTGCCTTCACTACTATTTGCACATTGTAATTTGTTTTCCCTCGCGTCATTCATCCTCAACGCTGACGGCTTTGCACTAACACGCACACTAACCAACTAACTACCTAACTGGTTGGCTGACTGACTGTCTAACTGGCTGGCTGGCTTTTTATACCCGAGCGCACTTGTGCACAAGGGTATTATAACTTTGTTCACATAACGGTTGTTTGTAACAGGCAAAATGAATCGAGATAGATATAGACAAATGTATACATAAATGATCAGAGTGAATAGAGAAATCGATTAAGCCATGTCTGTCTGTCCGTCCGTCTGTGTGCACGATAACTCGAGTGATATATCTTAACGAAACTTGATATGTATACTTCTTTTGAGCGTAAGACGGATGGCATTGAAAATGCGCAAAATCGGACAACAACCACGCCCACATCCCATATAAGGGAGTAAATGTAAATTATGTATGTAAATTGAAAATTTGTTTAAACGAACTTTTAAACTTTTATGCAAAGTGGTTCGGTTCTCAGTTCGGATCAAACATTTATGGAAAATTTCGGTTCGGTTAATGGTTCAGTTGATTAATAAAAAAATCTAGTTTTCGGTTCAAAGCCGGTTCACGTCCCTGGTAAATACTGAAACTAATTTAGATAATCAAAATATATGTTTTCAGTAATTCTGTAGCAAAAAATACGTTTATGATAAAATTTTGGAAAAACTAGGTTTGGCACTGGTGACCACATATGTGTATCTCGGTAACCGTTAGATCAGTTTATACCAAACTACAGGTACGATTATTTTGCTTGCCACATAAAAGCAAAACGTTGAAGATTATTGAAATCCGACTAAAATTACGACCGCCATAAATTTCAGAAATTCTTGAAACTTTGATATTTCGAAATTTAAAATCGTTAATTTACTCAAAAAAGATACTTAACATAAATTTGGAAAATGGGCCTGACACCGCCCACATATGTATAACTATATAAGTTTATCTCATTATAGCTAACTGAACTTTCTATCGAAGCTGTTTGAAATAGGGGTGAAAGCATCGCTGCTTACCGTGTAGCGGTTGTTTTCGTAAAAGTGAAAAAAAAACAATTAATTTAATACTTGCGCCGGGTATTTAATGTTTTGGCTCCGCCCGAACGTAGACTTTTTTACTTGTTTTAACCTACGAGTATGTTTGTAAGTAAAACACCGCTGCGGTGCGACTGTAGCAATGATATCCGCTCGTGCATAAATTATGCTAACATCGTTGACCACAAAACTTGGCTACGAGCATTTCAATTCCGCCATTATTCTATTTCTATTTCTTTTTTCTTTTCGTTTTCTGCTGATTTGTTTTCCCTCAATTTTCATTCCGTTTGCCCAGCCGTTATTCGTGCACTGCTGAGCTGAGCTGATCACCACCGCTATCTTTTGCAGCTCTACTATGTATATTTTCGCCCATTGCTGCTGCATTTTCCTTTCGCCTTTTTTCCACCTCCTCCTTGTAATTAACCACAAAGTGTCGTATTTAATATTCATACTTGAGATTTCCGTTTTTTTTTCGCCGGCCATTTTAGCCGCTGTTGCCGTCGTTGTCACGTTGGCCGACCGCACGCATAGCGCTTATCTGTTGCATATTTAGTCGTGCTTTGGATCTACTACCTGACTGCTAGTTAAGTATGTAGTTATGGATGTGTTTAGTTGCTTGTGAATCCAATCCAATTGCCCAGTCGACCACGTCAACGCATTTCGTTTGCACGTTTTTTTGCCAGCCTGTTACATAAACTACTCCAAGGTTTCGTAATTCTCGACTGACTTTTTCCATTTCTTTGCTTTGGGTTGCTTTTTCAATTAAACATTTGCTCGAGGCTACACTCCTTCCACCTGCGTGGTCCTTCTTATTTATTCTTTTACTATTTTCTCCTCTTTTCTTCACTTTACTTTGTATGGCTTGACATTGTGCCACATTAATTTGTGGCACAACGTTCGCTTGAATGCAAATCACCTAATTACGAGTACAGGGTAAAACGAATTACATATACATACAGATCTATAAGCATTTAGCAATGGCGCGCGGTATCGCACGAAGAGCACAAAACGGGGTTTTCTCTTTGTTGTTTCCATCAGCTCTGATTTTTGCTATTAAATTAGTCACTATTAGCTTAGGGCTGTAACCTAGCTGAGGGATTGTGTTAATAAAAGATTTACACCTGCAAGTGGCGTCTCCTTTTAAATTACTATTTTCCATTTCCCTTTCCTATTGTTTGAAGTTCATTTTCTTATTTCACTTTTTTCTGTGAAAATTCATTATTCAGATTGCGGTTGATACAACTTCAGTGTAATTATGTAGTATATTACAATTAAAATGGAAATTAGTAAAGGTGTCATTTGTGGTTACTTAAGTATTTTAGAAAGTAATTAGCTAAATCACGTCGCTATGAATTAAAAAAAAAATGTGTATTTTGAGACGGATATATGCCAACACTAATAAATACGCCAAAAATCTGCCTACATCTGCCCTTTGCTTCTCTTCAGGAAAAACTTAAGCATAATGTTTCCATCAAAAAAGGGTGGGAGGGTACTGGTTTTACTGGACGCTTCGAAACACCGAGTTTTCGCCACTACTCAAAATACGGTGGATTTTTCAACTGACCTACAAATCGGAAAGTCTACACGACTAAGTGATGAAACGTTATCGGATCTAAAGTATCGATACCTACTCGTTTATTTTTTTTATTTTTTACGTCATACATACGGTGGCGAAAATGTAAATATGGAAGAGACATTTTAGCAGATCTAGATTGAGTTATCCTGACTCGCACTTTTTAACTATCGTGATTGATTCGCGATGTTTCATCGATGGAGTAATGGTTTTGGTTAAAAATCTTGGGCGGTTAGAGACGATGGCCGCTTTGGTCTCGTAAGTTGGTTCCTTACTGGATACGATCATCGAACCTAGTTGTTTTTCAGCAAACTTCAATATCGAAAGCTCATTCATTCAAGCGGAATTTTTTAAGTCTTACATGTCCGCATAATACCCCTACTCCTAAATCGTCAGAGAACTAATTTTGCCATTATTTTGGGATATACATACATATATGTAGGCTGCATTAAGCTCATTTTACTCCAACGTTCATTTGTAAATTTAAAAGAGCGCATCGACGCAACTCTTATTTGGGTACTGGTTTATCGTAATATTCGTGTCAACAAAATTGCATATTAGTTGGCTCAGCCGGTGTTGCCAGGTTAGCGTATTTTTCCCTAGATTAGGGTTATTCTGAGAAGAGAGGGATTTTTTAAATAAAAAATTTAATTTTTGTGTTCTAAGATGAGTCAAAGAAAAAATGGAAAATTTCGTAACTTGCGAACAGTATTGATTACACGCGTTCAACTTTGCGAGATATCCGAGTTACTAGTGTCTAACAGCCTTAGACACCTACGGACTGCATATATTTAGGGGTTTGTTTAGGGAGAAACGAAATAGCTTTAGAGTGAAGGTACATGAACCTTCTGGCAACACTGGGCTCAGCTTGAATTCTTCATTTGTTGAAGAGTCTAGTCTGAGTCTGTGTAGTGATGTGCTGGGTAGATATTTTAAGTACCGGTACCGAAAAAAAAATTCAATTCTTTCGATAATCGGTACCGAAATGTTGCAATTTCTAAGTAGAGCGCATAACAGCCAAAAAAATATGGAATAAAACCAGTTCAGGGAAGCTTCAGACTCAACTTTTGTACTGATGGAGTGAGCTTAAGCTCAAAATTTGTACTGAAACTCGAGACGAAGCTTAAGCTCACTTTTTATGTATGAGGCCCATTATGCTTGCTTCACTTAACTATGTATATACCATAGGTGCACGAAAAATCAAAAGTTTACATCATTCAACTGAAATTTGAACAATGTAAACTCCTTTTAAATACAATGATTGTGCACGATTAGGAAATAATAATATCTGAACTATTTCATCACTGCTATAAAACTTGAACAGGAGGACAAGGAGGACATTTTTGCTCAAAAGGAGGACAGTTCGTATTGGGAACCGAAAGTTTTTTCAAGTATTGGGTACCGAGTATTGGGTAGCGACAATTCAGTACCGAAGGGAGGGGAAACAATTTGCTGAAAGGTTTTGATCTATACATAGAAGATTTGGTTAAAAGGGACACCTTTATCAGATCTAGCTCATCGACAACGGTAGAAATGGCGGATTATTTAATTAAGTTTTTTGGTTTAATATTACACAAGAAAATTTTGGGTTTGCTTGAGTTCTCAAACCCATCGGGTCGGATTTAGGATGTGTCTACATACATTTTTAATTAACTTTTTATTTATGATCGGTTAAACTACTATATTCAGTTTTAAAAGAGGCGTTTTAGTGCTAATTGGATTTAATAATTCTTGCGTATTATACGATGTTATTTCACTTCGCTTTGACACTTCCATTAACAGGAAGATCGCTAAGGGTTTCGGTAGTTTGGCTTTAGCACGTTGTTTGTTAAATCTTCAAAATAAGCTCCTATTTCAACAGTTTATTAGTGTGTGCTGAGCCTAACTGAGTAACTTTAATTCTAGCTATTGAGTAGATAAAAAATTTCTCCTCAATGATTACCAAGTAGCAATCAAAGCTCCTAAACTCCGCCTCTCAAACCTTTAACTTCTAAACTATTCAATGTACTGCACTTATGTACATAATTTGGATATTATTTAGTAACATATGTCACAAGTCAATGTGGATGAAAGTGCATAAAATGCATGTTTGGATACGTGCCACCTAAATTCCACGCTCGAAATCACAATCAATTGCATCAAAGAAACGTGGAGAAATGAACACATGTGCACACATCATTTTGAAATGTTTGCAAAAATTGGCATTGGTATGCCAAACAGATAGACATAATCTCTTATTCTAAGCACCTAATATGAGGTATGCGCATACTAATAAAAAAAAATTCACATGCCCACATTTCCACAAAAGCGGGTACTGAGTACTGAAAATAGTGCATAGATACCCAGTAGGGAAAATCACTGCACGGTTCGAATCTCGGTAGGAAAATTGTTTTAGCTAAAGATTTTTCTTAAGCAATTAGGGGATTGCCTTTGACGTCTAGCAAATTTGTCCAGTCATTCTCTTAAATAAATCCAGTTTGGCTTCCTTAGGCGCCAATTCAGCCGGATAGTTCCATTTAATCAACTGCTTTTTCGTCTTGATTTGGCCAAGCAGTATTTCGTACACGGTTCTAACACGGTTTGTTAAGAGCGCGGTTACCCTCCTGCATGGTATTTCTTTAGGTTTATAAGTGCGTAAATATGTAGATGTATGTATATTAGGGTGATCCTAAAAAAGTTAAAAATGTTAAGCTCTCACCCCTACGACTTACCTGAATGGAATAAAAAATACCCGTATTTTTTTTTAAGGATATTTAGAACTACCTCAAAGCCCATAAAGTATTTCATGTATTTTATATGGCGAAAAACCACTTTTTCATAGAAATGTTATAGAATCCTTGGAAATCATTATTTTTGAATCGGCAAACTCTGTTCCTCTTCAAAAGATTTCCGGTAATGTACCTAACTGTTTATTTAATAAATTTTTAATACGAGCTATTTGAAAGGTCCCCCAATACCCTAAAGAAATGCAAGGATGCACTTACATAAACGTTAGTATTAAAGAGAAATAGACCTAAGAAGAGAAATAGAGCTAGGCATTTAAAATTTTTTTGCTCGCATTTATTTTTTGACCACCCTAATGTGCATATATACATTTGGATATTACGCTCCTCATCTGGCGTACATCCTATGCAAATGTGCATACAAACTACTTTCATGCCATGCTTAGTGCTTCATGCTTATTGCTATTAGCGATGAATGGGCAAGATAGATGCCATTATCAGTTGCGCTTGCGCGGTAGCAAAAAGCCCCACCTCCTCCTCGCAAATGCGGGTGGTTAGTTAAGAGGCTCAACGGTCGTGCCGGGCCGGTTTGGTCATTCATCACGCGCTTGCCATTGCGCGATTAATTAAATGCAATCGAAGAGTTACCCGACCATAGGCCAAATTTTGCGTTTTCACAGAAATTGGCACAGGAGGTATCTAACCAGTGAGCCTAAGTATAGTAAACAAACACAACCTACTGCAACCGCAAGCCACCACTCATCATGGCATTGTTATGAATCATAATAATTCAGCACACAGTTTATGCAAGTTGTGGCGATTTTCAATAGCGTAAAAATACGGGGACACGCTTTACGCTGCAGCCATTATTTAATGCCGGCTGTTTTGGTGTTGTTATGTGGCGACGCTCTACCAATAATGAAATTTCACTTTTGAAAGGTTTCATCAAAGCGAATGAATGCACATAATAATATTAATGTAGCTATTTATGCACATAAATATATGTGTGGGCTTGCCATGCAATATGCGTGAAACCACTGGAAAAGTCTGACAAGCTGGACGAGAGAGGAAGCGCTCGGAGGTGTGTGTGCGTGTGAGGCAAAGCGTCCATTTACGATCGTTGAGGCACAAATGATGGATTTGTTGCATGTACTGCAACCTAAATACACGAACAAAAACAAAAAAAGACGAAAAACACGCGCACGCATAGTATGCAAGCAAATCCTGCTGTCGACGATAGTATGCACGACTTTGCAGCGCCTATGCGCCTCGGTGATGAACTAATTGAGCAGCCAAGTGAATGAACGATTTGAAGTGTAGCATGAAGTGAAAAGGAAGTAGACATTGCCTGTGGCGTCAAGAGTGCTGCCTGTATTGCCCTGTTTGGAAACACAGCGTTTGGCGCTTGCAACCTACATATATACATATCATCCCAGCTATGGCCCCTCTCTGCATTAACAACCGACTTTTATTAACAACACTGTGCTACAGTCAAAAAAGACACGAATGCGGTATGGAAATTATGAAAGTGGAAGAGCTCTAGAATATTGCGCCACCTGCCGCTTTGTCCCTAAGCATCATACTTTTTTTACGGTCTCAAAAATCTTTTATTAAACTACATTTACCATTAATTATGTCTGTGAGGGTCGATAAAAAAAATTAATGGCGCACATTTTTGTGGAACATTTTAGCTCACTATTTTTTAGCAGTGTTGGTCTTTTGACCGTTACTTGGGCCAAATCTTGTGGTAATTGAAATTTTCTCCACTTCGCGTTGACCTATTGATCCAAAATTTTGCTAACATCATTATTTTTGGAGACAAAATAATTATGTATATTTCGTAACGTTGTAAATCCAATATGGCAACCGCTCCAAAATGGCGGATTACATATTTTTTCCCAACCGCCTCAATATAGGTATCAAATGGAAGGGTTTCATTTATAGAATACAGCACACTATGAATAAAATTCCAAATTCTACAAAACGGCAGATTACATATTAGTTGCAATCTGCTTAATATGGGTATGCAATAAAAGAGCTTGACAAGTGCTCTACTGTTGAAGAATCTAAGTTGGCGAAGTCCTTTGTTTTGAATTGATACTTAGATTTTAGTTTTAACTTGTGGACTGTCTTAAATCTATTATTGGGACGTCATTTTCGATGAAGTATTGTTTTCTATAATACACTGTGTTCTACTTTTAGAACTCTTTCTTTTGATACCCATGTTGATACCAAAAAAATGTGATCCGCCATTTTCTGGTGACGGCTATTTTGACTTTGTTATTTTTTCATAGTGCACTGTATTGCAGTAGTCAAACGCTTTCATTTGATACCCATATTGAGAACGTTTTGAAAAAATATGTAATCCGCCATTTTGTGGCGTCGGCCATTTTCAAATAGGTGGCAGCCCTACAGTAAACTTTCTCAAGCCTCTGTAGTTTGATACCCGAATTGTAATTCACTTATTTTATCAATTTAGTAATTGAATACAAATTTTCAAACAGGTGGCAACCCCCCTCAAAAAAATAGTATGGCAGTAAGCTTTCCTAAACCTCTTTACTTTGATACCCATAATGCTATATTTGATTTGTCTTATCAATTTAATCAAATTACATTTTTCAAGCAGGTGGCAATATTTCGTAAAAATATTTTCGACTGTAAGCCTTCGTAACCTATATCTTTTGACAGCCATATTGTAATATTTAATTTATCTTATCAATTTACTTAAGCTTAAATTTTCAAACAGGTGGCAACACTGTTATAATTTTTTTCCTATAGTTTAAGTTATCACTTTAGCAATGCATAAGCGAAAACTGCATTTCACTCCATGCTTTTGTTTTCGAGTGATGTGCGTACAAATATACAGACCGGCAGAAGGACAGACAAAAATTCTAAAAATTGTTGATTTGGCTTTTTCTTTAATATCTATGATGTACAGACATCGATTTGACCCAAGCAAGGGTCAATTTTTTAGGGTTATTTTTTTATTTTTCTCATTTTGTTGCACAGTGTAATTAGGCCACATTTGTGGATGCATGTTCTACTATTCGCTTGTTGCATGTTTGATTTTTGTTGTGGCTTGACTTCGGTAGCCACAATAACGGACTTAAGGCACCTTTATCTACTCAGCCGACATCGAGCATAGTGGAGTGGGCAATTCCCTGAAGTCCGTCACTCAGTCTTTGCCACACATTTACGCAATTACTCCCAAGCACCATATACACATTGCCACGCTCATAGCTACGTCTATTTGAACGTATTTGCAATTGTTGTGCAACATTTTGCGCGCACCACTTGTGCACCACTGCGGCAGCATATGGGATTGCGTAGCATAACCGAGGCGGTGGGTGGCTGCACAGCAATGTGTCATTTGCAGCTTTTGTTATTTTATGTTAATGCGTGTACGCGAGTAGAACGGTAACATTGCACTTTGCTTTGATTACATTTTTTACATTACATTACTGTCGCATACTGTAGCTGCTTGTGTGTGTGTGTGTTGTGATTGTTGTTGTTGGCTATTTTTTTTAATGCAGCAGCTACTGTAAATGATTGATTGGCTGATATATTTGCATATGAGATTCGCCGCATGACGTATGTACTACCCCCCACCTCACCAAGTATTGTTGATAATTCTTCCCCGTCGCCCAAGCACTCATGCAGGGGGAATTGACACTCCGCCTCAGCGTATGAAGTTGAATGCGTTTGTGTGCATGCTCTTTGTTATTTATGCGTTGTGATTTGTTGCATGCATTATTAAATGCTTGAAAATCTATGTGGGTACATTAATGCAGTGAGATTGAGAATTTGGCGCAATGAGGCACCCTGGTGTTTTAGTATGTATGTATGTGAGTACATCAAATGCAAACAAAAATGTGATTTTGTCGAGTGACTGAGTTCGCATATCAAATGTCGATGTTCATGTCAAAGTGCATCGGCGTAAGAGGATGAATGTATGTATGTGCAGGCGTAAGTGTGTGCATAGGGTTAGCTCGAAATATTCGCTAAAATATCAGGAGAGAATGCAGTATTTTATCTCAAAGACGAGACCGATCTCATCTTATAGATTTTTTGATGCTGATTGGAAGAGCATTTAGAAAATTTTTCTAGCACGGCAAGTTTTTGAGAAACAAACTGTTGAGGTGCTCAAAAAAAATAAATAAATAATTGTAAAACATAGTTTGGACGTAATTTTTCCGAAGAAAAAACCCACGTATTAATGAATATCCAATTCTTCTGATGGATTCTACCTCATATCGATTCGTTTAAACACATTTAAGAAAATATAATAATGTAACAACATTCCTAATATGAACGAAATCGGATAAATGTGGATTATTCAGATATCTCAATTCCAGCGCCACCTAGCGGATAAATTTTTTCATACTGCATTGTCACGAGGACCAAGCATGTGTGCCAAATCTCAATTGGGATATAAAGGTTTAAAGTTCCTTAATTTTTTATTAAAGTTCAGTGCCTTGTCTAACCAAAACCACACAATTCCAAATTTCAAACTTTGTACACAAATTTAAAAAATTGCACAAACATTTCAGCCAAATTCCAAGCATTTTAATTCGAATTTCTAGATTAATTTTTGGTATGTAGTTGTATAGCTTACTAAAATCTAATATGATGCAGTGGCAGTTTGAAGTAGGTAAAAATTGTATTGATTTTTGATAATTGTTTTTTTGCTTACGGTGTTATACATCCGTAAGTATAAAGTTTCCATCAGCTCCGGAATTTGAGAAAAACGAGGTCAAACTGTCAAAATCTTGCGTTTTTGCATAATTTGAGAAGCTCTAGCAAAGAAACTAAAGGTGATAGAACCTTCCACTTAAGCTTAAGTTAAAGCTAGAACCCTCAACTAGTATCCCTGAAAATACCATCCCGGCATCTTGACTTGATAGTCACTCAAACTTCGGCAAAATCGGTTTCTGCTACGACCCATTGTCAAATCAATACGGTTGATTCTAAACTGATACTGGGTCGAGATCTGGAGCCAATATAGAAGATAATGGGGATGGGCTTCCTTTTCTCATTGCCTTTGACTACGTGGTGGAAAATAATGGCTAATAGATGGAGAGGTAAACGATGGTTTAGGAAGGCCAGCCAGACCACACCACTGGCTTTGCAACAGTACGTAGGAGGTGAAGAAATGGACAGACTGGAGTAGGAGGGTGATATCTCCTGGAGGAAGGAGGAAGAAGCATTGAAATGCTACCGTAATGTAAGAAGCTCAACGAATGAAATATCTGTTGTACTTGTAGCAAGGAAATGTTTTAATAGCACTGGAAAGTATGGATGGATTTATACCGAGTGCCCGCCTATTTAGTTATAAACACCCTACACTGTTAAGACAGTTTTAAAGCTAAGATGTTATTTGTGTAATTATAATTTCCTTTACTGTTTAGTAAATGCGGTAAGAAGGTCTTCATATTCTGATCACTAACCGAGGACTCTCTTTTTTAGTGTTTCTACATGCATAGTAAATTTAAAAAGCACTCTTTACTTGAAACGGCTTGCCACCCCCACTTCATCCCAATTGTCTGTTAAGCTGAGATAATTTTTTTACTATCAGTTAAGCAGTAAAATGTATTAATTTCGCATAAAAAACCAGAATCTACAACTTAAAAACAACAAAAGTAATAAACTACTTTTTTATGTTAAGCTGTGAAACATAAAATATTTTTTATGACTTTGCAACAAAAATGCGCAAAAGGTAGCAACAACAGCATCATCGCCAATAAGAAAAGCTGCAACTGAACTTTTGTGATAATGTTACTGAAAAAACAATACAAAACATACTTACATAGATGGTTAAAAGTAAATACTTAGTCCACGCACTAACATCCTACATGTTTTAGAGCTGTCCACGCCATTACCATCGCAGTCAGCTTGAGTTAACAACAAGCTAGTACTTTGAGTGAGCAGTTAAAGTCCTTCGACTGTGACAAATCGTCCATAGCCAACAAAGAACGCCTTAAGTGTGAGAAAGAAGCGAAGAAAAAGCGGAAAAGTTCCTCACCGCAAATGACGAATAGACTTGGAAATGGTGGGCATTTGATATATGAGTATGCAGTTGACATTACGGGAATTCTCAGTTAAATTATAGACATAGTTGGACTGCTTTATTTGCAAGCGGTAAATATATGGAGGAGGCTCGTGAGTAAGGGCAGAAAAATAACGTAGCACAAAGTACCGGCACAAAAAAATGTGCCATAAATATGGAAGCTGATTCTTGTTGAAAAGTACGCGGTTTTGGTCATTACGACTGGAAAGTGAGACAAATTTATAAAGGTAATTTATGTTTCTGTGGTTTTATGGCGCTATTAAACTTGTGTGTGTTTAACTTCCGTTTGGCGAAACTTAAGATCTTGGCCACTTAAAAATATTTTAAAATAGAAGCGCATAAGTAAAATTGCTTGTAGTAACAGCATCGATATTCTCAACTATTTCGCTGAAAATTTGTTTGAAACTTTCGTGGTTTTCAACTTAACCCATATAAATTTAATTGGAAAACAGTGTTTTAATTAACGCGCATAGGTTTTCAATATATTTTACTCATTTAAGTAGTTATACCCTCAAGTACACCAAAACACTTCAAACAATTGTGATGCCTTTGTTTTGCTTTTCCGCTGGTGCCTTGACTTTGTCTATTCTGCAATTGACTGTGGTTGCTCACTTTTGATTTATTCGTTTATTCATCGACGATAGCAAGAAAAGAAATTGTTTATGTGCTAAGGGATTTTGTTGACAAATGAGCTCAAATGAGTTTCTGATGAGTTTTGCCCTTTGAAGATCTGTCAACAACAGCTCGATGTGTGTATGCCATTGATGCGCTCTTGTGTGAATGTTTGTATACATATGTATATGTAAGTACCTACATATGGACATGTGCGTATGATCTGCAGCGGAAATCTGGCGATCAAGTTGCAGATTCAAGTGCATCTCATGTTGTCTTATGGAGTTTGTTTAGATTGGGAGCTAGAATTTAATTCCAGCAGCGATAAATTTTTTCGAGTAAAGAACAAACAAAAAGGATAAAAGTAGAACTTTGCCTAAATATTCTTCTTTCAAAGGAGATTTATTTATGTTTGTACATTATACATATTTGTACATTATACATATCTACTTATACACTATGTATTGACTAAAGTTTCTCCTTCTTGCTACTTGGCACTTCAGTCATTTCTTGGTTTTTGCCGAGAAGAAAACCTTGTCCTCTTTATGGAACCCTTTCCATTGATCTTTTACAGAATAGTTCGGTAGAGAGCTTCCAAAGCCAACACCATGTAAAAGGAAGTGCATGTCAAGATAGCGCCTGCACTTCGAGCCCAAGGAAGCACCTGTGGGCCGCTTGATATTATCGCTGAATTTATTAGCGGGTTTAATGCTGAATCCAAGGTTGAATCAAGGATATAACCGCCAACAAAGACGTGTGTTCCACTAACCTTTGTGTATTGCCAGATAATACTTTGGCTTGTCCTGCTTCAACAACGGCCTTGAGAATTCGGCGCTAACGGCCCTAGTGTTGAGGTTAACGATGCCAATATCATCCGAATAAGTAATCAGTAGTGATCCCATATCAATTCAGACTGACAGCTCGTATTACGCTTTCCACCATAAGACTAGAACAGTCCACGATAACAAGAGGTATGATCGAAACTAAATGTCGTTCTCGTCTTCAAAACCAAAACCGAAATGAAATCAAAACGGCTGATAACGTTCTCAGTGGATATAAAATAAAAGACTTTTCCACAAATGGACAGTTCACCCTAATGATAAACGTACTTTAACAAGCAGTCGAGAAGACGGCCCTTAATCAAAAAATTTATTAGAGTACGTTCACACAAAAAGTCAGGCGGCGCCGATCGAAGGGAGGCGGAACGAAACAAAGGTTCTGCTGCTCACGCTCAAAGAAGAGCAGCGGGGCTTTTAAAAGTCATTTGCGTGCGTTCGTACGACAGCGTCTAGTCACCAAAGACAGTGTAATTCGCTACACTTTGTCGATGCCGTTGTAAACTTTTACCGCTCGTCGTTCAATCTTTCGATGCCGACGTCACAAGCCTGCAAAACCAACTAACCTCCCACAGAAACTTTATCTCAAGCATTCCAAGGGCCGCCTGATTAGATACGTGATCGTCTACGCTTCTGCGCTATAATTCAAGGACTTTTAAAGCATGACTTTCTTTCGCCTAGCGAGAACTTTAGTGCTTCAGCTGGCCTCCACATAAAAACAGTCCTCTACTTTAATGAAATATGAACTGCCAAAATTGACGTGGGTATTTATTTTTAAGAACAATTAATAATAACTATATATGTAGCACCAGTTTCAATTGATTTTCTTCACAAAAATTATGTAAGTAGTATAGTTTTCAAACCAAAAGAAAAATCTCCCTAGTGTATATAATCATTCTCTTAGCAGCTATTTTATATATCTACTTTAGGGTTTAAAATGCTACACTTAAATTCTTTTCTTCTTTACTTTAAATTGCAAAATAGTAGGTACTTTAAGGACACTGCGTGCATAGCCGCCTTTCAGCAAACTTTGGTAATAGAGTAAAGTCACTCGTCAACATTCTTTCACATAAACTTTGAAGCTGCAAAACCAATTTAAGAGCAACTTAGCCAACATGCTATCACAATTTCAAACTAAAAACCAACTACCCAACAAACGCTGGAACAAAAATTTTCAAACGTTTGAGAAAATCGTACTTCTCAATTTGATTTTCAGCATTTAAAGATTTTCTTGAATTTTTCTCAAACTTTGTTTACCAATTTAAGAACGGGTTGAGAAATATTTGAGAAAAACTTTGTTAGCATTCCAAACCGTTCCATCTGTGTCAACATGGCGCAGGTGTCGAGGTCCATCGGTAGTCTGCTACAACAGTTGCAAAATGGCTCTTCGACCACGCGGTCGTTGTTATTCGCAATTTGTCTTGTTTTACATCAACCGTATTTTTCTTTGTTAAACTAGCTGAATAAATAAGCTATTAAATAAACTTAAACTGCATAAATAAAAATTCCTTTCCTATAAAAACTGTGTTTCTTCTACATGTATCATTGGCAACACTATACAAATATTTCAATGAGAGTAAATGGACTTCATTTCGTTTCGTTCCACTCACGTTTGAGAAAAAGTTGAGAATTTGTTATTTCTCAATTTGAAAATAAATGAAAACTTCATATTGAAAAAGTGCCTTTTAATTTAAGATTTGAGAAAAGGACTGATTCTCAAATGCATCTCAAATTGAGATTTAACAAAAATGTTTATTGGGTAAAAACAAATGCAGCAAGAAAACATGTGCGTGAATGAATATAAGTGTGTAAATGTTAACTTTTCAGTGCATGCATTGTAGGAAATAAAGCGCTACATAATTTTAGTTTGAAATTCCTAAATTAAGTACTTACCTTGATTAGATTTATTCGTATGTTTTGTTAGTAACACTGAATGAATTAAAAACTAGTTTCCAATATCTTCTTCTTACTTGGCTCTGTAACTGCCTTTGCGTTCTTGACCGAGTTGAATAAAGCACGCCAGTCATTTCTATCTCGTGCCAACTGACGACAGTCAGTAACAGCCACTCGAGGTTTTTCGAGGATTTAGGAGATTTTATTTCGGCGTTTTCGAGACTAGTAACTGTTTCGTGCTTTTTGCTAGAGTATTCGCGACATTTTATGTTCTTAAGTTTCTGACAAATATTCTAGTTTTTGACAAATATTCAAATTTAAAAGCAAACAAAATTTTAATCAAGCTCTTTTGACCCTACGTGGCTAGCCAAAAGCAGCTTGGTTGCCATGTAACCAGCAGCATGCTCGAAATTGGGGGCTGTGTGGATATATTCAACCGGCACACAAAATCACAAATTAATTGCAGTACAACAAGTGAAAATTCCACAAAAGACAAACGCATGCACACATATGTATGTACATTAGACCGTATCACTATATATGGGCCAAAAAAATTTGATTTCTTCCAAGCGATTTTGAACGCACACTATGAGAGTATTACATGAGTGTTATTTTTTTCGGCATCCTGTATAAAGAGTTTCAATAGATTTTTTTTCCTGTAACTTTCTTATACGATGATTTATTTTGGTACGAATTTACGTTATCCTTTGTCAAGTTTGTTTTGGAGACAAATAGATTAGCTTTCTATGCAGTCAGAAAAATAAACCAACAAGATTGACATATGTATGTATATTAAGAAAGCGTACAGTTGTTTACATAGAACTATTGTAATATCTGACAAACTTTGCAAGTGTTTTTTAAGCTTCTTACTACATATTGCTGACAGGCTATCGTTTACAGGAAAAAAACATAACTTTTTAGTTTGACAGCGAAACGCCGGGACACGTATAACTTGTTTTTGACCGATATAACAACTCCCGATGGTTTCATTCCATCCCGATTTTGACTGTCGTATAGTGTAATCTTTTTGGCGTAAGTATATCTATATGTATGCTTTTTAATAACTCTATTATATATAAATAAAAATATACATAAGTCAGGGTGACTTAGCTACTTTTAAAAGGTTCCATCATTTTTTGTACTCCTGAAATACTCTCATAGTTAGTGTTCATAATTGCTTGAAACAAATTGAACTTTTTTTTTGTGATACGGTCTAATGTAGGTACTTATGCATGTGTGTATGTATGTAGATGCTCACATATTGTACATTGGACAAGTAAATACAAACATATATACGTTTCACCATTTGCAGTCCTAAATTTTGGATCCAGTTGTTTGCCTACACGTTAAGCTGACAGAATGCATCTCAAACCCTTTGGTGCTTTGCGTGCGTCGCTTTAATCCCAGCGCCTTAAACTTCACAAATTCACAACAAACTATAGTCAGCTTTTAGTATACATATATGTATGTATACATGTAATAAGTAGAGACCCAAACAAAATACATACATATATGCCCATTTTCACTTTCCCTTTCCAAAATGTTTGCTTTTTGTTACATTGCTTCTGCATCAGTTGCATGCAACACAACCTTGCCTTAGCTACTGACGACGGACGGTTCATTGCATGTATGCATGTATGCATGTACATGTGTTTGTATGTAGTACACGTGTATGTTGACTTTGTAATTCCGTGTGGCAGTCAACTTCAATTGATTCATGCTGCAAGTAATAAGGCAAAGCTATCCATTATAATCACATTAAATTTCGCTATGCGACGCAAAGTAATTACAATTTTGGGTTTGTAATTGTTTTCGTATTTGCACAAGGCAACTTCCAGCCAACTCAAGGCAAGTTGAGTGTTTAGAAGAGTTTGGGTCTTTTGTTGGTTAAATTGGCCCATTGAATGTGTATCTAAATTGCATGTCTATGTATGTATTTGCCTTTTAAGGATAACGGTAACATACTGGGTATTTTATTTCGATTTACTCTTGTGGTGGTCAGCTGATTAAGTTAAATGATATTTTGACAAGTTTTGGCTATTTTTCTTTCGTTTATTTAATGTTTATTATTAGCGCATTACATAACCAGCACCACATAAATTTACATTTTAAACTTCGTACAAAAAATTATTAAAATTCAACAAACACATCATGGTTATAACTTAAATCCTGTGGTGCTATGTGATTGTATGTCAAGAATTACGGAAACTTGGTAATATTTAGCAAACAATAGACCAATGAAAAAACTTAAGGGTGTATACGGAATCAGCGAACCGATATTATTTTGAAATAAACTATTGGCTATCTTGCTTACATTTTGGAATTTGACAACTGAAATTTTTGATATTTTAGCATTGCATTTTCTTAAATCTTATCTATTATTGACTTTCTTACAGACTTTCAACTTTTATAGCAAATTTTGTGACACTGTTTTCCTTACTTCTATTTCCTAGTTGGCAATCTTAGATGAACTTAAGTTCTTAGAAGAACATCGAACAACGTAGATTTTATTTGTGTTAAAGAAAAGAGAAATACCCTTATGCGCGTAACTTTTTTCATATCTGAAAAAATTCAAGCTTTTAAATCTAAACAAATCATAACCCTAATGTAAATACAGTGGCGAAAATATATATATAGGGAAGATACATTTCTGCATTCTTTGGATATCTCTTTCTATTATTAAAGGTTACTTTTTTGAAAGCGTAGCTCGTTATCTAGCAAAAACCATGTAAGCCAAAATTTGAAATTTTGTACAAAAATTTGCGAAATTCGACAGTTTTATAGCACGTACAATTTTAGTCCAACAAAGTGCAAATTTTAAGTATCTGTCCTGTGACTTACGGTTAATTTTTGGCAATTTGTTTGTGGAAGGTGTTGCTTATTTTCTCCATATACAAAATTTTCGAACATACTTTGTATGGAAGAAAATGCGCGAATAAAAAATTGCCAAAAATCAACGGTAAGTCCTAGCTATTAGCTGCACTCTCAAATATTATAAAAAATCTGCCTAAAAATTTAAAATTATGGAGAGCATTTGTTAATATTCGTTGAATTTTTATAAATGTTCTACAAAGACCGAATTGGAGTTGCATACATACACACTTACGCATACCCTGCAGAAAAAAAAATATCAATTGGTAAAAATTTACAACTTTTAGTTTTCGATAAAATATATAGCTTTAGGTTAACTACAAAAAGCTAAGTTTAAACTAGTTGAAAAAATGCAGGAGTCATGCTGTCGTAATCGGGAGTTTGTTTTCCTAAAAGAATTTTCTAGTTAAATACCCTCACTTTCAATACACTTTTTCTCTGCACTTGGCAAATACTTTTTCGAATTCAGTATCTACAAATAATTAACATTTTTTTATAATATAATTTTGAAGTTATATACGGCTCACGGAATTCGAATATAGGATCCGCAACAGCAGAATATGTAAACAAATATGTTAAGTCAAATAATGTGAATAAATCAAAAGTAAAAAAATTGTTTTTTCTTATTGATATTTTATGTCCAAGAGTAGTTAGTTACAAATTAGTTGACATCTAGTACAGAGGTAAGAACCCTTGACTATTTCGTGGCCATCCCCATTCAAACATAGTTAGCTTTCCTCAAAGAAATTATGTATACAGATAATAGTGACCTTTAGTTCTTTCTTAATCAACTTCAAGTTAGCTTATAACTACTTCGATACATTTCCTACAGGATACATATGTATACATATATATATAGCACGTGCAAGTGCCGCAGTCAATAGCTACTACCGAGGCAGTTTGTTCCATAAATTGGCAGTGTAATTGAATTTTAACCCTTAGCAACACAATTTACAACATTACACAATAGCTCACTTTCGCATACACATGAACACCGCTTCTCTTTATCAGATATACATACATATGTACATACAATTGTGTGGAAGAATTTTGCTACAACCCAACGAAACATACGGAAATTTCTGAAAGCGAATTTTGAGAAAAGTTTTACGACTGCAAGTCAAGTAAGTTATGGTGTGAAATATCTACCAACATATCGAGAGGGTTAAACCTTTCAAACGCCGAAGATTTTCTCATTTTCGCAATTTTTACAAAAACAGAGGCTCATGTTAAGTCTTTTGGCCTTGCCTAAAGGAAAATGTGGATTATCGAATAAAAAAAGCAGTGCATATGCTTCGATCGATCCAAGACACACAAAAAAGGTGCGTTGTGATATTTCCATTATTTGCGTGAACTTTCATCGGATAGTGTCTTGTCCATACATCGACCAGAATTAAAAGGGGCGGCTTTGTGAGTCTAAAAGGAGCCTTTGAGCGCATCCGGCCCACGCTCGATCAGAAAGACTGCAGTAGCAGATTCCCTGGTTTCTAGCGCTTGAAGGCGTCTTTCCAAATCAACTCGTCCGAGCGCACCGTAATTGTAATTCTCGCTTTGTAGATATTTATGTACCTGAATTGCCATCCTTATAAGAGCTGTTGCTGTATTGCTAAAACTACAGTGATCCGGAATCGTACATTCAAGGCTGATCTAGAGATTACCGCAAAACACCTCTATACACAATCTACCGTCAAGCTTCGATGGATCCGTCTAAAAGTTCATCGGATTCTCGATTCGGATTCGATGCTGATGGGCGCTATATTGATCACGACGTCAAGAGCCCAAGCTTTCCACTAGCGTAGTCTTCTCTAGGGCCTACCACCAGATGAAGACCTCATGAACTATTTTGCGTTTCAATAGTGTGTTTACGATATCAAAGCGCCAGGGAATTACCGTAAAAAAGCGGCTCTATTTCCTGCTAATCAAATATCTCTATCTTGCGCCAATATTTGGCTTCCTTGGATCGTTTTGCTACGATCAATAGCGACTTCACTGTACGTATGTATATCTCTTAGTCACCACATAGAGGGTATTCAGATGCATTGGTCATGCATTCTTTTCTGGCTCATTTACGACCACAATGGCTTTGGTATATAGCTTAGGAAGTGGTTGACCCTATAGAAGTCCGTTATTCAGGGTGTTATTGTAGCGCTTGTTCGTTGTACGATGGCTGGTATGATTCCACAAGGACCGGGAGATTTATAGGGTTGCAAGGATCTGATGGCCCAACCTACTTTATCCACAGTAATTACTTTGTCGACCGGACTGACTTTCCTATGGTTGTGTCACAAGACTGACACTGTATCCCTAGCACTTCCACACTTTTATATGGAGCAAAATGACCCAAAACTGTTAGTTGGGTGTCCGTCAATACATCCATCACTTTGTTTCTATGAGTTACAAAATATCTACATACCCTGCAGGCCGATAAACCGTCTTCGAGAATGCTGCTCAATTCACATATGAACGTATGTATGTATGTATGTCTATTTCTCCTGCTCCTGCGCCGACTATATTCATACTCCATCAATAAATTTATAGCATATATGAAGGCGCACTAGCGTGATGATTAAGCTGAATAGCAGAGAAAGTGAATTACCCATGGCCAACGTAGTGCCATACATACATACATACATATACATATACATGTTGCCGGCGTTACGCGCAATTGGCAGCCACATACGGCAGTATAGTACATTTGAAACACCAACCACATCTCCACTTACTGCCATCGCAACTCCGCGCGTTGCACACCAACATCAACCGAGCTGCATTGTATTGCATTGTACTTAAAGTCAAGTAATTTCCATTCATCAACGGTACCAAAATGCTCGATTCTCTGCCACGCAGCGCTTTTGCTCAAACTCGCATGCATGCATTCACTCAACCGTGCAAACGGATATGTCGCTGGAAGTTGTGATCTTGATTTTGCGCCATTGATTAGCTGAGCATATGTGAACATGCACACACACATACACACAAACATGCGGGAGTATGGCAGTCCTTCGTTGCCGGTTGAATTTAGTCGCTTTTGCTTGTTATTGTGCGCAATTTAAATTTAATTTGATGCCATGTTGCCGGGGAACGCGATAAGACAGGCGTTCTATTCATATCGGAAAACTCCTTTAATACATCATTAACCTGATTGGAAATAGGGTTATTCAATATTGTATTTGTTGTTATGAACTACGAGTATGTATGTATGTGATTAGTGAGCATTTTGCATTTTGCATGTAGTATGCTTACGGCACTACGCATGCGTTGTGTGGTTGGCGTACTCATATTGCGATAAGGGGTCTTAATAACAATGGGTTTGCTGAAAGTTGCACAAAAAAGGGTTAAATGGCTATAAATAATAAGCCTTTTCGAAGCTCATGGTCCGATAATGCGATTTCAATGAGCACTACACATGTACATCCACGTCCATCGGTAAAGTGGACAGAAGAAGCAAACAATGAGTTGTAAATATGCATACGTCATTACCTTCTTTTGTAAGAGGCTTGTAATTTAATTAGACTGTAGAAAAATTAGAATGCTCAAAAATTGAAATAAGGTTTTTGCTTTCATTTAAAATTCGGTAATTAGGGTCAAGAATCAGTGTATGGTGGAAAATTCAGCCACTACCAGGCAAGATCGCAATGAGGCTAATCGACTTCACCGAGGTTCGAAAGTTGATAAACAGGTTTCAAAAGCGAGAGACCGATGCATTATTTTAGATAAGCACACGCGTCTCTTTAGCAGAAGATCTTTGTCTAAAAATATTGGAAAACGAAATTCGGTTAAGGTAGCTAGTTGGTTACTTACTCTCTTTGCTAGTCTCTAAATTAAATTCCCGAGAAACGAATACTTAGACACACTTCTTATTCGCTACGTAGCCAGCAAAAAATCCGAAAATGGATCCGAGCCAGGAAAGTGGGTGAAATGCGGATTTTTCAAAAATGAAAAATAAATGAAAAATAATTACATTGATGTCGATGATTTGCGAAAAAACTCCAATGTTACTGTTTTTATTGGCACACTCGAAAGTTGTTATATGCATGAAGAAATTAATATATAAGACTGGCGCTTACACATATGTTAGTGTTTGGCCAAGCTTCTCCTCCGTTTTGCGGCGTGCACCTTTATGTTGTCCCACAAAGTGTAGGTACCACCAGTTTTACGCCGACTCCGAACGGCGATTATAATTTTATGACAAGTTGTTTTTCATGGCAGAAATACACTGGGAGGCGACTGCTTTTAGAATTTTTTTTTTTGTTTTTAATTTTGTGATGTTAGGTTGCACCGGGCTTGAACCCAGGCCTTGCGAATTGAAAACGCGCACGGCTAACCTCTGCAACACATTACATTTAACAGGGCTGCAAACCGGTTTTGAAACGAACTGGTTTTTGAATCAAACCGTCGCTGTTTTTCGGGCTTCGAACCCAATCATGTACCGAACCATTTTTACTTTGAAATGTCAAAACCGAACCGAAACCCAATCCAAAAAATGGTTCGGTTCGGTTCAAAATCCACCAAAGCATTTAAAAAATTTTTCATTCCACAACTTTGCCTAAAAATGCTACACTATGAGTTTAATGGCATCTCTGAGTTATAATTTCGTCAATATAAAAATGCTTGAAATATTTTTATATGCAACAAAATGCATATCACCGCCAGCAATAAAAGATTTAAATCCGTAAAAAAACTGCCAAAAATCTGCTTTAAACTTAAAAACTTTTTCTAGATTTTTTTTTTTAAGTTTGCAATTTAGATGAAACTTTGAAGAATTTTCATAGTTTATGCACAAAGCTTTAAACGTGGATTTATGCAGTTTTTGTTAGGCGACGAACTATATTTAAAAAGGAAACCTTAAAACAACAAAAAAATATATATATTTATTTTCCCACTCCTATAAATGTGAATAATTGAATTTGATGTTAACATCGAAGCCTTTTATTTTTGTGTATGTAGATTTGTGCTGTTTGTATCCGGAAGCGTATATTTAAGACTGGTCTAGAGATTACCGCCATTACAAAAATTGAAACATTTGAACCGAACCGAACCGCGGTTCAGGAATACTTATGAACCGGTACAAGCACCTTTTTTTTGGAATGGTTTGCAGCCCTGTTTTTAAATAACGTATTAACTGTCGTGGTATGGTGCTACGGGGTGTATACGTTACACATTTACGAATATATGTGCACGAGTTGTTATTTTGACTTTTTTAGTATATCTTTTTTAAGTTTTCACTTAAATTCAATTTCGCAATTAAATCTTGTTCTTTATGCAAAACTGAAGATAATGCACTTTCTAAGGTACGTGTGCCACCATTTTCGACAAAAAAAAACTCTTGAGATTTGCTCATATATAACCTAAATTCTTAACGAATAGCTTGTGCCTATCTTACGGGGTCCGATGATACAAACTGCGCGTAAAAACGCAAGGTACCTGTAGATTTTCTGGTTCATCTGTATATATGCAATGGGCTGAGAACCCTTAAAATCATCATCGTCGCGTCTTACCTCGTCAAAGTAGGGTAGTCGAACCCGCCATTTTAGTGTTCAAGTTACCTTTCAGTTTCGGTGCTCTTACCATACAGCAGGATGAATAAGTGTTCATTCCATAATCTAAGTATGCTGTTCAGTCGGTCATTGGGTCAGCATTTTTTTTTTTTAATATAGCTGAGTTAACATTTGTTATGCATAAAAGTGATAGGTTAACTTTAGTCGTTCCATTCAAAAATCTCTTTAATTTGGTAGCACCATTGAGACATTCGTGCTCAGCTTAGATGTTTTAGACAAGAGACGGCCCTACTTATGCCTGTTAAAATTTTTTATACTTCCACGACACTCAAACAAAACGCAAAAGCGAAATTGAAATAGAATCTAAATGAAATGAAACAAAATGCAAATGTAGATCGCGATGACACAAAGGCTTAAATATTTCCGAAAAAAAGGGGTAAAACAAAAACAAAATCACAAATGAAATTTTACGCTTCGGTATGCATGCAACCGTGCGTACATATTTATGTACATATTTGCAACAATGCACAAGCAAAACACAGTAACACGCGTAATGAATTGCAATCGCATTCGCTGCATTCGCCCTCCGGTTGCAATAACTCAGCTGTATTACGAAATCGTAAATATGCAACTGCATTTGCCGACGACCACCCACCAGTGCTTCCTCCACCACACTCCCAATCACTCGCCACATCAAAAAAAAATAATATGCATTTACTTTATCTCTTCCGGCCGCCGAGGCTTGCACCCTCGCACGCACCCCCGCACGCATGCCATTAACCAGCGAACGGGCAACCAACAAACCAACCACTGCCTGGAATCCTCAGCAGGCGCAAATACTAGCGTCATTTTTGGCATTTGCTCACACAGCTCTAGGCTAGAAAGATTGTTCGTTATTTAGCTGTTGTTGGTGTTGTTCATGATGCTGCTGTTTGTGCGTTCAATTAGAAAATTTTAATTTCAATTTAAATTCAAATTAGTTTATCAAATACAAAGTTCGTTTTGGCGGAAATAATGTATACATATTAAGCCACAATGTACTAATTTTAGTGAAAGCTTTTGCTGAAAAATGTTTCAATTTTCATTTTCATTTGCGCCGAGATAGCTGCTACAAACCGACCGACATATATAAATAAATATCGGAGCAGCTTGTGTGCATGTAGGAGTATGTACATATGTGTGTAAAATGTGGTAAAAATGTTGCCATAAGGCTTACCGGATACTCGTATGCCACATTACATATGTTTGCTTTTAAAAGTGCATATGCCTGGAAAACGGATGTGTGTATGCACATACATACATACATATATGAGTTAGTATATGCAAAAATATTATTTGCACAATTGCAAAATAGCCAATTCACCTAATTATTTTATTGAAAAATATTTGCATTTTAGTCGTATGTTTCTGCTAGTATCGAAGAGAAAATTATTTGAAAATTGATTTGGTTTTATATGCTTACTTATTTATTTGTTTAATTATTTTATTTGGCATTACATTAAAAATGAGATTAATCACTTATTTTTGAGTGTTTTGCGGAGAGAAATGGTTAAAATATACAATACGGCACAGGTAATTTTCAGAGACCGAGAATGTGTTCCAGTTTTCAAAGAAGTGAAGGCAAAATTTAAGATAAAGACGAAAATGAAAACAATGAGAAAAACACAAGAAGAATTAGGGTGAGTGAAAGAGTAAGAAAATTTATAGACATTTTTCGATAAGATTCAAAATAAATTTAGTAACAAAAAATTGGCAACAAAAGTAATCATGTTTCAGAGAATATAAACGTAGATGAGCTGAATGAGAAATTTGTACAATTATCCGCCTGTAGCAGTAATATATGTCGTGAAAAGTACAGTGTATGTATGAATGGAACAATACCTGGTTTTACCTTCTCCAATATTGATGATTGTGCCGTTGTCGAGTCCGTCCTCAGTGTGAAATCTAATGCGATTGGTATAGACGGAATTCATCCGAAATTTTTTAAATGCTTATTGCCTAAAATTTTACCGTACGTAACTTATGTCTTCAACAGCATTTTGACCACGTCTGTTTTTCCTCACTGTTGGAAGTCGGCAAAAATCATTCCAATTAAGAAATCTAATGGGGATTTTAGACCCATCGCAATACTACCCTTTTTATCCAAGGTACTTGAGCGCATTATGCATACTCAGATAAATTCTTTTCTGAGTCGAAACCTGCTGGTGAATAGGTACCAATCTGGTTTTAGATCCAACCGAAGCTGTATAACGGCGCTAATTAGGGTATCAGACGACATCAGACTAAACATTGACAACGATCGCGTGACTTTATTAACACTTCTGGATCATTCCAAAGCTTTCGACACTGTTAATCACGATCTTCTAGCCTTGAAACTTAGCAACTTGTTTAACTTCTCGTCGACAGCATTAAATTTAATAAAATCATACCTCAATGATCGCTCACAAGCTGTTTGGGCCGGTGACATTATATCTAACTGCTTACCCGTAACTAAAGGCATTCCCCAAGGCTCGACTCTCGGTCCTCTATTGTTTGTGTTATATGTAAACGATCTTCAAAGTGTGTTAAAATATTGTGATATTCATGTATATGCAGATGATGTTCAACTATATGTCAGTTGCCCTTTTGTATCCGTTAATAATTGTATTAGTAACCTCAACACTGACTTAGATCACGTTAGCAAGTGGGCCTGTGACAATGGGTTACTTTTAAATCCAAGTAAATCACAGTGCATCGTTATTTACAAGAAGACTTTCAAACTTGAGGGCTACAGTGAAGTGAAATTGAACAACTCTGTTATAAAATTTGTTGACACTGCAAGAAACCTAGGGATAATTTTCAATAGAACCCTATCGTGGAATACCCACATTTATAGTGCAATAGGCAAGGTTTATGGCATGCTCCGTTCATTATGGACTATTCAGCACTTTACCCCAGAGAAAATTCGACTGCTTTTAGCTAAAACATTTCTGTTACCAACCTTATTGTATGGATGTGAACTGTATGCCAATTGTGATAGTCTGTGTCGTGGCAAACTTAATATCCTCTACAACAACATCGCCAGATACGTGTATTGTGTAAAACGTCGTGATCACATATCTGTTTTTGCCTTAAAAATATTTTCTATAAAGTTCGACGATTTATTAAAAGTAAAATGCCTAATGCTGCTTCACAAGGTAATTAACTCTCATGAGCCCAAATACCTTGTTGAACGAATTCAATTCACGAGATCGGCCCGATCACTTAACCTGCTTAGTATGACATACAGTTGCCTTGTATCTGAACGTCAGTTCTTTGTTTTTGCTGTTCGTCTTTGGAACGCTCTGCCATATAAGATCAAAACTATCCGAAGTACATCGCACTTTAAAAATGAGCTCTTACATAATTTTTGCCCTCTAAATTGCTAAGATGCACGTACACATATATTTTTCTTTTTTCTAATACTTCTTTGTTCTTCTTCTCCTCCTTACACATTTTTACAACCTACGGTTTCCCTTAATGTTAGTTTTTAAGCTTTTATAATTAAATTAAGTTCAAACACTGTAAAATAACTCATGGTTGTGTGTTTGATTATAATAAATAAATAAAATAAATAAATAAATATCCACAACTTTTGTTTCTTTTTCAAGAACTCTAGAACCATGATAAAAACATAGCAAGGTAGAACCGTCAATTTGTCGGCCATGATTTTTTTTTGAAGTTTGCCAACATTTTAAAATCATATAAAAGTGAAAATAAAAAATTGAAATTGTTCGAAATTGTTGTTGCTTGAGATTGGAAATGAAAATGTGTGTGTGAGTTTGTGATTAAATTTAAACATTAAATTGTTTGGAAACTTCAAGAATTTTAAAAGTGACTCTCAGCGGTTCTACCTTACTATATTTTTATCATGTCTAGAACTATTGGAAGGCTCAGAGCAACATTTTTTTTTTCGTTTTGCGTCATACCGTATGCTAACTTCCCAGACATCACTGCGGTTCATCCGTTTTCTAGCGCTCTGAGACTGAGATATTTCGATTTTATTTGCAAGCCCGGCACTAGAAGGAGTCAGATTTGCAATGGCTTACATTTTGAAACAAAAAAAAACAAAGAAAAAAATAATAGAAAATGCCATTCGGCCTGTGCATGCACGTGTATCTTGTACTTTGTGCCAAATCGCCACGCTTCCATTTGCATAACACTTGCACATTAATTAAGGCTACCGGCGCACAGCTATAACCTCCATTATTTCCCCACTGCTATCTTTTTACCAGCGCACATTTGTGGCAAAAAAAAAAGAGAAAATACTTCAACCTACCACTTCAGGCAATTCTGTCACCATTCAATGCTTTTCATTTTTACATATTTTCATTTCTTTTTTGTTTGCCGTAACGACAGCCTTTGGCAACCGATTTTTTTCGGTAATGGCTGCTTTTTGTCTCTTTATGCGTTTTCAATGCGATTACTTTGCTGCTCTCAAACCCACTTACCACTCGCCACTTGTGCCCTGCAATTGTAAAGCTTTAAATAACGCTTTTCCATTGTTGTTGTTTTTGTTGTTGCAACCCTTAAAAAGCGCGCGAGCAGCCCATTCATTTGAATGCACTCAAGTGTCCACTTCAAGTGTTTGTGATGTGGCAACACAATCGAGTAAAAAACCCAAATGAGTTGAATTGCACTTGCAACAGCTGCATTGCAATAAGCAGTCGTGCAATTGCATATACATAGCACATACATATGTACGTGCATAAAAAAAATATTGCATTAAAATATTGAAATTTACAAGCATACACACACATATGTATGTATATAAAGGCAGCCGCTTTCACCAAACTGTGCCTCTAGTTGGCAAATTATTGCACAAAAAAAAACATGTTAAGTGTTGTAAGTGCGAATATTTATTCCACTTTATTTCGTGGCAAACTGCACAAAAAGGCCAGCTGAAAATCTGCGCAAATACTTGCACAAACAGCTAATAAGTATGCAACAAAAAACTTGTTGCCAATTACAAAAACCGTCACTTTAATGCAAACGTTTACAGTTATGCGATGCAAGCTGGCATGTCCGTTCGTTTGCCTATGAAACTATGTATGCGTGCATGTACGTACTACATTATGCAGCACATTTCCGCTTGCCACACATACTCGACCGCTTTGTGTGCCACTTTTCTTCCCTTTGCACTTATGTAAAGAAATAATTTTGCTCTTTCTAGCCTTTGGCGTGCTGTGCTCCTTCACAGCCATTTAAGTTTGCATGCACTGAGAATGTATAGTACACACACAGAGTTGCGCTTACTTAATGTGACCAACTATTTTATAGCTCAAAGAAGTACAGAAACTGAAAACCAAAAATAATATGAAAGTAATGAGAAAATGGTAAAAGCAGAATATACAAAAAACGGTAACAGTGTACAAATTCAACAAATAAAATTTATTAATTAAAAATCTATACTATTTATTATTCTAAGACAAGGCGCCTATTCCCAGCGATCTACTAATCGTACAGAGACGAACATTTCAGATTTAAAAATCATTAGACCACTTCTTAAATATTTTCATGGAAAAATGTTTAAAGTTTTACATTGAAAAAAAATATTGCTACGTCCATTCCAATAGGCAGCAACTGCGGAGCGCTCTAAATATGGAGTACAAAGAGGACGCTCACAGCAACACCTTGAAAAAGCGTTGTCGGAGCACTCCGAATATGGAGTGAACTCCCACGTTAACACCTCGAATGACTGTTTTCGGAGCGCTCCGAATATGGAGTGAGAAACACGAAACATTTTGAGTTTAGTGCTTGGTTCGTTTTTTTTTAAGTTTGAAAACACCAAATCTGTAAATCTTAAAAAAAAAATCTAAGCTAAATCAATAGCAATCGTAAATATTTGATCAACTTTAGAAAAATGGAAAAAATCATGGCACAATGACAATCGTAAGTGAGCACATGTTTGCAACAAATTTTTGACACAGACAGATTTTTCCCACTGTGCGCTGAAATAAGGCACATTAAAAAGGGAAATGAAATTTCGTTATGATTCAGGTGTCAAGCAGTCGGAAAGAAAAGTTCTTTATGGTCCTTTAGTTTACGAGATCACAAGAGACTGCAGTGTAGATTTATACTACCACATAGTTCATGAAGCTTAATTTTTTGTTTTTGATTTCGTTTGACAGGAATTGTAGAAAAAATTATGCAGAACAAAGAAAAATTTAACATATTAACAGTCAGGAAAAAATTTAAAAATTTTTCATGGATCTAAGCGAAGCGGCAACGCGTCCAGCGCAAATTAGAAAATAAGAACAAGAGTTTTAACTTCGCTTGGACGTAAATATTTGTATTTTTATAAAACAGAAAAAATTCGACCGTTGAGCAAAAAACATTGATTTTTATTAATTTAAATCAACATCCATACAAAAACTATTTTTATACATATACAGCCCATTAAATACTCAGATAAATGTTTTGGGCCTTTTTTTTGAGAAAAACTCGTCTTTTCTTGGGATTTATGCTTTTTCAAGTTCAACACTTGGCAACACTGGTTATTTTGTTTACCTTTTTCTTTTTATTTAGTCTGTAAATTGAAAAAGAAATTTTCAGTCCAGAAGAAACTGTTTGTGGTTCCCGAATATTCCTGAAAGAAACACCGCAAAAACAAACTGTTGACTTTATGGCAGTTTTAAATGCATTTGGAGGTGAACAATAATGCCTAATTACTTTTGTCTAACTTTAGAACTTTTCACATGTATTTAATAGAAAATATGCTAGATCTGGTCAAAAATTCCATAGATCGGGGCAAACCTAAAAGGAACGTAATGATAATATTTTTAAACTTTTCGGTCTATTATCAGACTCCGCTGGTGTGCTGGGAACAATATTTTTGAACAATTTAATTTTTTTTATTCAGTTTTACATATCGACTACTAAGTGGAAGATCGACCTATCTCGGCAGCCGGTTCGAAAACGCCCTATCCCAAAAACCCTTTCAGGAACGCCATATTTCAGAATTGTATTGAAAAAACACGCTATCTCAGAAGTACGAAACACAACGACTCAAAAAAAAGTACTGTACTTCCGAAAGAGGTACGGTTGGTCACATTACGCATACTATATGCCTACTCCACATACTTATATATGCACATATGTATCACACAGGACTCAGCCATTTATGCTCTGCGACCAGCACTAACTCATATCGAATATTTGCATTTTAAAGTCGAGTACATTAGGTGCAGACAATCGGTGTGTTTGACGCACTGCTGACTTGGCAATTTTGTTCTTCCCATTGACTCCTAATATTTACATACTTTACATGGTGGCATAAGGGTTTTCAGCAACCTGCCATAAATTTGGCACTTTTCTTTTTAGGTTTTTTTTTGTGTTGCAGTTTCTGGATATTACTTAGTAAATTTCATGCGCAATCGAGTTTTGCTGATCCAAGTGATTTTCGCAAAAACAAAAAGTCAACGAAAATTAGCATTTTGCTTTTCAAGTTGAACTGAAGCAGAGGAAGGGCTTTATGTCTTATATGCAGAGTGAGTTTAGGCATCCAAAATTGGAAGGGAAAATTGACAAGTTAACTTAAAAGCAGCAATTTGTTTTACCTTTATCCCTTTTTTTTTTAGTACACTGGCTTTTATTGAGCGCTAGGCTTTATTAAATGTGTGGATTTTTCTTGCCGTATATGCAAGTGCAGGTAATCACTGGCAGAGAGACCATCGTCATATATGCATATAAGGAGTGCGCTGGCCAGGCAGAATAGATGAGCCAATATATGTATGGAACTGTGAAAAATAGGGTGGCTGATGAAAGGCGTTACTAAAAAAAATAAATTAAAAGCTTTTTTCGGTATAATTAATCTGTTCCATTTTTTTGTACTGGCTGCCAAGTTTTGCCATTTTAATACACCAGCCGAGTCGAAATTTTAAGCAATGCCATGTAGTGTAGGCATTCGCAATGAGGTTGATTATAGGTATATGTACATATGTATATTACTAAAAATCAACGCTAACTTGCAGTTTATTACACTAAAATTTAATGAACTCAAACACTGCATACCAAAATTTTTTTAAAAATCTAAAAAAAGTTTAGTTTGATGAAATTGGGAACAGTAGAATCGATTTTCTTCAAGATTGCTATTTCTGCAGTTAGCACTAAAAAAATTTAATGGAATCAAACAAAAATTCAAAAATCGCCCTCAACTGGTCACTTGAAAATTTTATAAGCTTTTATGAAAAAATAATTATCAAATTGAGTAAAAAATGAAGGCCCAAGTGAATTATGAACACTTAAATATGAACCACTTTGCGACGGTTATGTGACTCTAATTGTAATTTGATATCAGAATTGTACTCTATTTTTGTAAGAATAGGCACAATACTGGGCCAATAACGATATACATACATACACTGCGGCAAAAAGTATTGGAACAGCTGATTTTTTACAATATATGCAACAATTTTTATTGTAATAATTTTCCGACAATTTTTTATAAAAATATGGTTAATTCCACAACAAAAAAACACAAAAATGTAATTTATAAACTTTGTGCAAAACTCGCGAAAATTTAGCAAATTTTCATGCAAATTTTCAACTTTATAATCCGAATTTTTTGAGTATGCAAATTGGTAGCCTATCAAATTCTAGTATAAAAAGTGCAAGTCCGAAGTTAGTCAAAAATCGCGTTGATTTTTGAGAATTTTTTTTTGTTGAAGGTGTTTTGCATGTTTTCCATATAACGTATTTTCGAAAATTTTTTTTTGTATGGAAGAGACTGTGGAAAAAAAACTTTCCAAAAATCAACGGTAATTCGTTGCCACTTAGAGCTTCTACTTTATTAAAATAAAATTGATTGAGATACAAATACACTAAATTCTAAAAATTCTAAAAAAACTGACTTAAAAAGTTGAAAATTTGCATGGAAAGTTGTTTTATTGTGGAATGAACCATATTTTTGTAAATAAATTTCGGAAAAATATTACAACAAAATTTTTTTATAATTGTAAAAAAGCATCTGTGCCAATACTTTTTGCCGGCAGTGTACATTTTCATATTTATGTCACTATTTTGTTTAGCTGGTTGCCTGTAAAATTTCGACATTAAGAAATTAATGAAAACTCAATATTTCCTTTCATTTTTTTTTATTTTCAGGAATGCCAATTTCAATTCAAGAATCGCCGCTGGAACTGCAGCACTACAGACGATAACACCGTATTTGGTCCGATAACAGGACTGGGTAAGTAATTACATACACACAAACATATTTAAAAATATACCTTAAGTAGCTTCTCATAAATCAAGTGAGTGCAATAAATAGCCTAAGGCAATCTATCTTCTTCAAAAATCAAATCTCACCTGCCGTTAGCCATTTTGTGCGCCTTTAACCCGAGAGCCAACAATTTATCAAATTAAATTATTATGATCAACTCATCAAAAGGCAAAATAGCCAAATTACTCTAATCAATTTTAATTTCATTAACCAAAAGTTTCGCATGTACCTTGCGTGTATATATATGTTGTATGTCTATTTATATGTTTGTATGTGTATGCAAGCTACTTTATTCCAGTACGCATTTGTACCCGCTTTTAGTTGGCTTCCAAGTTTGACTTAATTAAATGATGAATATTATTTCCTGTCTGCAAAGTTGCGCTAAAAACAACGAACAAGCTGCAGTACTTAGTAGCAGTAGCATTTACGAAACAAAACAACAACAATGACAATAGCAACAACAACAACATTCCCGTCAGTAATACAAAGCGGCGGCGGCAGCGGCTCAAATACAAAGTCTGAATTGTTTGCCCTTTTTCGGCTGCCAAAGACTATCCACCGGCTCGTCGCTGAAAGATCAGCCTTGTAAAATAAACTTCAAAAATACTGGCCGGTAGCAGTGAGCTTCGTTTATCTAACGACATAATCTGCGTGGAGGGCGAACAAAAGTGGCTGATAGTCCCACAGAGTAGCATCATTGAGATGAAAGGATAATGAAATGGAGTTTGTATGAAGTAAAATTTGCAAAGCCAGCAAGCAGCACACAGAAAGTAGACTATATGACAGGCGGGTATTGTGCTCTGGCTGTTGGTTGTGGAAAATTGTCAAGAAAAGTCGAAGTTTTCACTGCACAGAAATGAGTGTATCAGTATGCGGCAGTGTTTGAAACTCGTATTACTCCTTGAAACGCACGCCGCTCACTTAATGACTTTGTTTGGATTTACGAGTGCCTACCTTTAACTTGTCGACGGTTGCTTGTTTTGGTTTATTGTTCTACCTTAATTGATTTGACGCTATTATGTTGTTGTTGTATGTATTTCATTTTGTTGTTGCTATTATTGTTTGTCTGCGGAACTGTCTAGTGGTAATACACGCCTGTTGGCTGTTTTCTACTAGCCACTTTAATAAATTAATTAAAAGTTTAGCTTTTAAAGATGCAGTTGACATTGTTGGTGCATTTTAAAGGAGAGTACCCATGTACACTAATACACGGTAATTTTAAAATGCTTGTCAAGGCTTGGACTGGAAACAACGATCGTAAAGTGCAAAATTTCATTTCGCTTCGGCAATGTCAGAGATTTAACATTTTTATAATTAAAATATGGAAATTCTTCTAAAATATTTAATTGGAGTGGTATTTTTGATTTCACTGAAGAGATTTGGAAAATGTTTTCCAAGTTCTAGTTAAATGGGTATTATAAGTATATTTATCTTTATGAGAATATACTACAATTAGTTTTTGTAATAACTATAGGAGCAATGAATTTGATTTATTTGCATAAGTCACTGACAGTAAAGGTGAGGGGACTTCGTTGAGCATTTAACTTAAGAAAATAAAAGGTTTTAGTGATAGAGGAAAGACAGTGAAGTACGATCTTCAATAATATCTAGCAACGCACAAATAAATTCAGGGTTTTAAAGATACTTCTGTTTTTCCCCTTCTAACACTATAGCCGCCAATGTGACTTTAATGGGGTTCAACTGGCGTCAAATTGCAATGAGAATTGTACCTGGTACCACTAGTAGGTTACTGCGTTAGCAACTTTCTGATCTGGATCGTCAGTCTGCATGACTAGCCAAGCCAACAGAGCTGTGTGTACATTAGGGCGGAGTATTTATATCGGAGCAAAAATTTCGAAGAAAGTGTATAGCAAATTCAAATTCTACGATTAATTCTAAGCAATCATGGCGAACGAACCACATACATACCAAAAATTAAAAAAAAAAACTGTATATTGTAAGTTTTTTAGTCGAAATTTATTTTTCATTGTACCATAAATTTTGTACGTAATAAACAAGCATAACGAACTAGTTTAGTAGTTTCTTAAATATGAAGAAAACACACACTTTTGTAAATTAAAAATTAATTTCGTTCAGAAAAAAATTATAACATACAGATTTTTCTTTTAAAAATTGAGAGGATCAAATGTTATTTTTGGTATATAGTTTGTTTTTGCTTAGAATCGAACGTAAAATTCGAATATACCATACACTTTTTTTCGAAATTACTCCGCGCTGACAGCACTTCTAGCCCTTCGCACTCCTGTTTCTCTTTAAAATAGACCTTCCTACCCCTCTTCTCCCGTTATCCCCCAATTGTTGCATGCGTAGCTGTTGTCTACGTTATACCTTTGTATGACGCATTTTTCTCTGCAATAGTAGCACAGTACTTTTCGTCCAGCTTATAAGCTATGTTTGCGTGGTTGGTAGCAGGTAACCACCTCTTCTTGGGAGACGGAATCCCACTGCTCAATCATATATAGTATACCGGCTTTGAAAGATGGCTTGTTTAAGCAAAATTATGAGTCAAGTTCAAAATTACACAGGTGATCGTAGGCTCTTTAATAACTTTTTCGTTCTTTAATATTTTGAATGTTTCTTGGGCCGTGCTTGATACTAATAACATCCATGTCCGTGCCGCGGAGAAGTCGATAGCCTATCTTCTTTATCGGTAGTATTGAAGCGAAGTTTGGATTTTTCGATTTGAGCAGTGCGTGCCTGTCTCCGTTTCTTCCAGGCGCTAATAAAAGCAACTTTTTGCTTTCAGCGCAGTACTCCCCTCACTTATGTCACCTTTTTGCCCGCTTGAAAATCTCTCTGACAAACTTGTGCTTTACATTCACTTTCCTGCTCCACCAGGGAACTGCACCGTTCTTAAAATTAGAACCCTAGTTAAAGGATTCCATACACTTTTGGGCAGATTCACTGGCAAATCCATTTCATCGATTGACTTTATGGAAGTTAACAGTAATTCTGCTTTTGAATTAGCCAGACATTTGAAAAGATCCGAATTTTTGTGTTTTTTACGGGAAAGTTTATTTGCGGATCTCTGATTGCAAAACCTTTATTATTTTGCAAAAGAAGGTTCTAACTCCGTTTACTGATGCTATCTCAAAGAACATGAGGAACAAAAATTAGGCATTCCAAACTTAAAGTTAGCACCCTAGTAAGTAATTATTAGACTGCGGATGTTTATGCAGAAAACGGTGCCTAAAAATATGTACAACTTAACTAAAAACAAATTTATACAAATTTATACACTATGCTTATAGGTATGTGATACATATTTCTAGGCTTAGTTTCCTGCATAAAAATCCACAGTCTAGTAATTATGTATATGATTTGTTGAACTCCTTTTGTCATTTAGATTGTAAAGCAAAAACAAAACATCCAACAGCTTTCAGTTTATTTATCTAAAGTTTTATATTTAACAAGAAGTAAACACCAAAAGGCACCATTTTCAAAACCCATTCGTCCAAAACCAATAAAAACGTTTTTAACTAAGTCTAAGTATTGTAAATTGCCTTCATACTTAAATAAAAGGAATTTATGTGAAACTCAAAAGACAAGCAGAAGAACAAGTGGTCGACCGAGCAATGTTTAAAGTCCTTTTAACGCTTGTGTTAACTTGCCACACAATATACATAAGTATTGGGTCATATGAAAAGTGGCTGCGGATTTTTGTCGCTATGTTGTATTGGTAGCCATACATCTGGCAATACTAATCCAATTGCATTAAATTGACGCGCGTTTGAAAGGTGAGATTTTAGACTACATTTTTAGTGAATTTTTGTCATCCCTTTTCAGGTTTTGCTTGAAGACAAACCAGTTTTGGCGTTGTGCCGAACGCAAAATTACACCGAAGATGGCGATCGTAAAATCGAAAAATTGATTGTTTGTAATTTGAACGTGTGCGGAATATTTGCAAAGGCGATTTATTCAATAAAACCGAATTAAACCGAAATTTCCCTATAAAATGAATTCTATGCCATCAGCAGGCCACTAAATTTAACAAATTTAATATTAAGAATTTTAATGAGAGCAAAGCTCTCGCATAGACTCTTCACGGAATAAAGTCAAAAATACATTTTGCGAATATTCATTTTAAATAGGTCTATATAAAATACTTAAACCTTAAGCTAAGTGTACACTATATAGGAATCTCGCTAGAGTTTTGCTGAAATAAAAATCTCCTCTCTCAATTAATTTTAAACAGTAGAGCAACTCTAGCAACTACAAACAAAATAGAGAAATCTCAAATTTTCTCTATAATGTACGCTACAGCCTGTGTACAGGGTAGACAATAGTTACCTCTCGTCTAGAGTTAGTTTTATATCTCGAATTGTTGTCAATGCTTGTTGTATACCAGAGCCACGATGTAGAAAATAAAGGTAGCCCCAATCCGCGGATCGCAACATTTCAAGATTTGACAGCATTCACCTATTCGCTAATGTCATAAAATACTTTTTAAATTTTGAAATTGTATTTATTTGCCCAAAAAATTGTCCTTAAAAATTAAATATGTATCTTTTGATAGTGGGTGGCAACCTCCCACTTCGGTACCATGTCTTTTTTTGGGCTCACATCAAACAATCTTTTTTCTTAAAAATTCCCTTGAAAGGAATTTCTCCCAGCAGTTCCAGCCAAAACATATAAGTATTCACCAAATTGAGCAAGTAGCCTGGCACTCTGGCAACAGAGGTTGGTCTAAAAAGTCTAAAAAGAGTAAAGTCGGAATTTATTGCTCCCACGCCCTAGGATTGTCCTACGTCAAAAAAATGTACCCCTACTTGCTTAGTTTGAAAGCAAAAAATAAAAAAAATATTTAGAGGTCGCTCTAAGCTTAAAGTTTTCCATGTATATTAAATGGAAATAAAAAACTTTTCGAAGAAATAGTATGGAATACTTGGAAATCAATATTTTTCGATTGGAAGACTCTGGTTAAACCACAGAATTTAAAGTACACCGATGGAATTATGAAGCCCCAAGAAAATTGCAAAAATAATAATGGCCTTATATGCACTCGATTAAAACTAATTTTTTAAATTTTTTTAAATTTTCTTAAAAATCCGCGGAGACTTTTCATATGACCCAATCTTTAATACTTAAATGCTTTAAAATAAATTTCAAAGTGTATGCCAGACTTGAAAATGGATATGCATACATACATACGTTCCTACCCACACAAGTCAGTATGTATTCAAAAATTGGTTGAATGTATTTATTGCTTTTGCCGTCGTCCACCCATTGTGTTGAGCATTTTAGGCATTCTCTTTGTAATTATTTTGGGTGTAATGTAATAAATGTTCATGAAATAGGTAACAACTCATTCCTTGGCCAGAATTACAAATGTAACGCTTTAAAAGTTCATTTAAGCCTTTCACAAAGACAATTCAGTGGAAAACGATTCGTAAAATAAACATAAATGCACCGTGAAAACGACGCACGTCGCAACGAAGTTGGGGGTTATATGCAGAAGCACTTGTACAGCTGTCAAGTCGCACATACTTCGAGTCCTACCAAAAAATATATGAGCGTGCGTGTGGTACGGTACAGAAGTTTGAAATTAATTATTCAAACATTTACCAACCAACCCTTCACATTATTTCTTGGTAGTTTGTGTTGTCATTCTTCCGCGCTGAGCTCACTCTCGCCGACAGTCACATAAACAACCATTAGAGGAGATAAAAATCATGACAAGATAGCGCATCCCTAGTGGTGGTAATGGCAATGCTGATGGTCGCTACGATAGAAATGATGGTTTTAGTTGGCGCAGATTGGTCTGCAGTGCTGGTGGTTGAAACCTCAAAACAATTCCCCAGTCACAGCAGCAGTGGCAGCACACAGCCGACAACATGTAACGTGCAACATTGTGGTAAGCTTAGATCGCACGTTTCGCTTGCACAAACCACTCCATGAATCCGGAATTTGCTGGCACTTGGTTACGCTCAGCGTCATTGCCGAAAATCTCAGCTAAGAAGCCAACATAAATGTTTCATTAAATAATAAAATTCATATTAATTCGCTCTAGTAGCGCGCACATGCAAACACACACACACACACACATACTAACGAGTTAGTTAACTTACCGGCGGCAAGTTTAAATTGTTGCAATGCTGCCATAGCAGTGTTGCTGGCAATTTTACCATTTGCTATTCGCCACTTATGCACGCACTGCCGACACTGTGGCACGAAACTTGCAACGTCGCTGTGGCACTTGTTCGAACGGCTGCTGCCCTTTGTTGCTAGCCACTTGCCACTTGCTGCCGCCGCCGCCGCCGCCACTGCTGTTGCTACTGTTGCTTTGTTACTTCCGAATCCTGTTCCGTTCTTTTTCCTGCTTGCCAGTTACTTCTATGAATGTAGTTCGCTGTACGTCGTTACGCAACCATCCTCACCGCTACGCTACCCTAGGCTATGCGTCTGCTGCTGCTGGCGTCCTCTTACCTCAGTTGAACACTTTCGTTGTAATTTCGACTATTTTACTATGCCCTTTCCTTTGACATGCGCACCCACCGTTTCCCCTGTTGGCCTTTGCCAGTCAACTTTACCGCTACCACTTATTAGTATCATACGCTTCGCCTGACATGGTATTTAATTTAAAGCATATAAATCCCTTTGCGGCAGGCGTGCGTATTAACAGGGCGAGAAGCAACCCGGCAGTAGAAGAGTCTTGTTTTATTTATTTTATTATTGTGCCGATGAGTACTGGATTTAAGTTGTGCTACAGTGACTGCTGAAGACAATGCAACTCTCTCCGTTCGAAATCTCATCGATCGAATTGCGAAATTACGGAGCCAGATTATACCAGTCATCGAGAGTTCCGCGCGGTTGGTTATAAAATGCGAAGGCTGGGCATTGCCATCCTCCCTTTCATTTAGTCTTACCGCGTGAATTATGATTGGAAACGGAGCTTTCAGAATCCCCACCAAATGCGAAAGCTGTTACATTGTCAGCACAAGGAGCTCATTTTATCTGCCTGATCCACTCTGGGTCAAAGGGATCTGGACAGGGGCTCTCTCTCCAGTCTTTGCCCGGCTATGTCGTTTCAAGGATACCCTTTTTCGCCAACTCGTCATTCAGTATGCCGCAATGCAAGCTTTAGCCAACTATATTGGAGAAAACGATGTGAGCCTTGGGTCTAAAGTTCCTTATGCTTGAAGTTGCACTACAAAAATACAGACAAAAAAATTAAAAACTGCAAGTGTTTCGACATTCTGCTATTGCACTAATATTGCAACGATAGCTTAGACCAACAATACTATTTCTCAACAAAAATTTTCCGGATGAATAACCAGTGATGTCGCTTTAAACCTTTCTATGCAGGCAAAGCGACTGTATTATACACTTTCAGCAGCTTAGCAGAGATGTCGGAGCTCCTCCATTTCATCTGGGACAGTAATTGGCCTGATATGCACTACAAGAGTTCACGGAGACATAAATTTTTCTCTTGCAATATAATCCCAGTGCTGAAACGAACAGAATAAGGTTAATCTGCAACTGTTTATGCTACAGCACTGTCGACGTTGAGTGGGTCCTCTTTTCTTTTCTTTTTAAACTTAGCATGTTAAGGCCCGTCCACATAGAACTTTGGCGTTGCGTTGGCGTTGGCGTCGCTTCAACAGCTGACTATGAATACATGAATTAAAATGCAGCCGTCCACATAGCCAAAATTCGACAACGCTCACGCCAACACAAAGCAAAAAGATGGTCAACTCTCAACTTTTCGCGTGCGTCGCTCGTCAGCTGTTGCAAATAAATAAAATTATGTGAAATATTTTTCTTTTTTAATCAAGTGCGGGCAAGAAATATCGTTTTTAATGCAATTATTGATATGAAATATTAATTTATCTGTCGTTAGTATGTTAGTGTAGTGGCCCAAGCATTCGCTGCCAAGCGTTCATTGTAGCAAGCTTACTTTTAATGTGCGTTCTGTCAAACTAACGCCAACGCCAAAGCCAACGCGAAAGTTCTATCTGGACCGGCCTTTATTTTTAAATCTAAAATTGTTTCTCTCTCAGTGTAGGTTAAACTAAACTGGTGACTAAATAGCTAGCTAGTTGGTATGAGTCTTCTACGATGAACTTTACATCGGCATGAAATTTCGATTTCTAGACATATGGAGAGTGTTGCATCCATAAAAGGGTCCAACGACAATCAGGGCCCTGAGCTTACTGATGGTCAGGCAATGCCCCACCACGCTCTCAACAGCGTCGAAATGTTTTCAAACCACCTGCGGTTCACTCTGGGACAGATAAGCGCCTCAGCGAACGCTAGGCTCCCACGTTATAAATTTCAGCTTTTAATATTACGCATCTTTGGAACTTAGTGAGTGATTGGCAAGCGGCGTTTGGTTACCAAAATCTAGTGGAATCACATAGTTCCACCCTTATAATGTCCAAGTGCGCCCTTACTGGGGACGACCACTTTATCTAACCTAACCTTCAAATTATGCTGCGAGTCATCATCGATAATATTCTCAATAAATTTTATTTTTAAGATTGGGAGATATAGTAACTGTATGGAACCGAATTTTGTATCGCAAATTATAAATATTTTAACGAGATAGTTGCACCAAGGGTATCAAGGCTATCAGCGCTATGGATGGCATATCAGCAAACAGATCCAAATGATTCAGCAATCAAAACAAAATAGTGAAAATTCCAAGTATTTAGATATAAAAAGATATAAAAGAATAATTCAGGTGAATGATGTCTCCGAAGGGTGAGTGATTGATTTCAATCACACCGCTTGAGTGATATATTAATGTCGGTTGTTCATTGCCCTACAGCGATTATCTGGTTCTAGTTTGAATAAAGTCAGTACTCGCTATAAAATTCCAATCGTAATGTGTTCTGATTTATCTCTTTGTATTAAAAGTGTAGCAGCATGCCTTGCTGTTCCATTCACCTCTATTACTCATCACTGGGTTCATGCTCGCTATGAACAAGCGCGCAGCCATATACCACATACCGGGGGTCTATTAGTTAGTTCTATAAGCGCTTTTGTATTAAATGCGTCCTTGCTGAGATTTGAAAATTTGCACTTTTAGGCATAATGCCGCAACAATGAAGCTAACGAAAACCTTCGCTTGCGCCACCACTACCAATGTCATCATCACCACAATTTATAGAATTTCTTGAAATTCTCAGTTCAAAAACAACATGTGCACATACACCTTTTGTCTTACGCACAATTGTAATCCTAATAAAAAAGGGCAACTCATCTACAGCAAAAAATGGCTGATGCTGTATGTAATAAAACATTGGCTAAAGTAAACTTATATCTACATATGAAAAGAAAACAAAGGCACAATAATAATAACAACAATTTGTAAGTTATCTCTAAGTTTTGTAAGTGAATGAGCATTGCTGCGTCATGCATAGATTCATTCATTCATATATTCACGCACTCAAGGAAAAACGAAAAGCGAAGGAGGGGGGAAAATGGGATGGAAAAGGATATAAAGGACGGATGGTACGGATCGTTGCGACGGCTGCCCACGTTGAAAAGTGCAAGTTGTTACTTTTATTTTCGTACACAAATTTGTGAGTTTGTGAAATTTTGAGAATTTATTTATATTGAAAATTTTGTGGGCCCGGCACTTCATAACCTGCATGGTATTCAGCTAATGTCCTTTTAGTAAATATTTTACTAAACCTTTGTTTTTGTTGCTGCCATACCAAGGATGGCCTTTCATTCTCTCCACCAGTAGATGAGATCTCTGCTTGCCGGTCATGCCGAAGTGGTATGGAATTTTGTAATAAATGCGTGCACTAATTCAACAATTTGTTGCGGTTTTAAGTTATGACGCCGATTGCTGTATTTATATATAAGGCTTTACACAGAGGTATGTATGTATGTACATACATACATACATGCACATTTACAAATAAGCTTGATGGCGCGCAATAAATGTGCATCGCTTCTTTCCTTTGGTAATGTAAGCTACTTTCCAAATAATCTGACAAAGAAAGGGTGCCTTTTAAATGCTGTCTGTAGCAGGATATTAGTTACTCCTATACACAAATAAATAAATACATACATATAAACATAGACATAAACATACATTCATATGTATACATTAGAGTGGGTAGAAAAAATTTTGTTTTATGTACAAAATTGGAAACGAACGGTCAACTATTTACAGTGCCCGAGATAATGATAAGGCCGATATTGATAGGTTTTGATGACCTATTATTAATAAACGTTAAAACGCCAAAAGTGAATATAAAATTTTAAACAGGTGGCAACCCTATTCAAAACCTAAAAAAAGGATCAGTCTACTAAGTTACTAAGACGTATTCTACGTCAATATTCCAAATGTTAGTCAGAGTCCTAGACGTTTCTGAGCCCGGCATGATTAGGTTTCTCTAATTTCAAATCACCCTGTACCGATAACAAAGAGCTAACTTCAAAACATAAAACGTTATTTCCCATCTACAGCCCGGGCTCTTTAATTTTACGTCTCATTTTTAAACATTTTTAAATATTTTTTTTTAATTTATAAATTCACTCACCTAAATTCGTGACTGACACTCATATTGTTATATATGTTTGTTCCAATTACCTAATTGCCGAAAATCTGCGGAAAAAATTGATTGCGGAGTAAAATCGATAAACAAAGACTTGAAGGTTCCTAAAAAGGTCTTAAACAAAAAAATTTTATGTTGAAATAAATAATTTCTAATGTAAGCAACTAAAAAATGCTGTCATAACTAACACACATAGAATTTTCCGTATTCTTC
>NW_023458561.1:52540969-52582790 GCF_013731165.1 Rhagoletis pomonella | reverse complement strand
GAAGAATACGGAAAATTCTATGTGTGTTAGTTATGACAGCATTTTTTTGTTGCTTACATTAGAAATTATTTATTTCAACATACAATTTTTTTATTTAAGACCATTTTAGGAACCTTCAAGTCTTAGTTTATCGATTTTACTAAGAAGTGATGTCAATTTTTTCCGCAGATTTTCGGCAATTAGGTAATTGGAACAAACATATATAACAATATGAGTGTCAGACGAAAGAGGTATAAGAAGGTTTTGTTCGAAAATATATTGAAGAAGATCGAAGGTTTCTGATTACGAACCTGAGGTCAGATTTTCAAAATTCAAAATGGCGGATCCAATATGGCGATTAACTTAAAAAAAGATTGGATTTTTAAGAAACTCGGATCCGCCATTTTGAATTTTGAAAACCAGATTCGTAATTAGAAACCCCAGAAACACACTGGTAACGAGTTCCAACCCTTGACAATGCTTAAAACGTTCAGTATCAACGGTTTAAGTTTTTTTTTTTTTTATTTGATAGCCACATTGGATCCGCCATTTTCAATTTTAAAACTAGGTTTCTAATTTTTTATCACAAATAACAATAATTTGAGGTAGCGTTTATGAATTTAAAAAAAAAAAAATTAAAAAATGTTTAAAACTGAGACGTAAAATTAAAGAGCCCGGGCTGTAGATGGGAAATAACGTTTTATGTTTTGAAGTTAGCTCTTTGTTATCGGTACAGGGTGATTTGAAATTAGAGAAACCTAAACCTCAGAAACGTCTAGGACTCTGACTAACGTCTTAGTAACTTAGTAGACTGATCTTTTTTTAGGTTTTTAAGAGAGTTGCCACCTGTTTAAAATTTTATATTCACTTTTGGCGTTTTAACGTTTAATAATAATAGGTCATCAAAACCTATCAATATCGGCCTTATCATTATCTCGGGCACTGTAAATAGTTGACCGTTTGTTTCCAATTTTGTCCATAAAATAAAATTTTTTCTACCCACTCTAATGTATACATACATATGTATGTTTAGGTATATGTTTATATGTATTTATTTGTTTGTGTATGGGAGTAACTAATATCCTGCTACAGACAGCATTTAAAAGGCACCCTTTCTTTGTCAGATTATTTGGAAAGTAGCTTACATTACCAAAGGAAAGAAGCGATGCACATTTATTGCGCGCCATCAAGCTTATTTGTAAATGAGCGTGTATGTATGTACGTACATATAGATATACCTCTGTCTAAACCCTTACATAAATACAGCAATCGGCGTCATAACTTAAAACCGCAACAAATTGTTGAATTAGTGCACGCATTTATTACAAAATTCCATGCCACTTCGGCATGACCGGCAAGCAGAGATCTCATCTACTGGTGGATAGAATGAAAGGCCAACCTTGGTATGGCAGCAACAAAAACAAAGGTTTAGTAAAATATTTACTGAAAGGACATGAGCTGAATACCATGCAGGTTATGAAGTGCCGGGCCCACAAAATTTTCAATATAAATAAATTCTCAAAATTTCACAAACTCACAAATTTGTGTACGAAAACAAAAGTAACAACTTGCACTTTTCAACGTGGGCAGCCGTCGCAACGATACGTACCATCCGTCCTTTATATCCTTTCCCATCCCATCCTTTCTCCTTCGCTTTTCGTTTGCTCAAGTGCGTGAATATATGAATGAATGAATCTATGCATGACGCAGCAATGCTCATTCACTTACAAAACTTAGAGATAACTTACAAATTGTTGTTATTATTATTGTGCCTTTGTTTTCTTTTCATATGTAGATATAAGTTTACTGTAGCCAATGTTTTATTATTACATACAGCATCAGCCATTTTTTGCTGTAGATGAGTTGCCCTTTTTTATTAGGATTACAATTGTGCGTAAGACAAAAGGTGTATGTGCACATGTTGTTTTTGAACTGAGAATTTCAAGAAATTCTATAAATTGTGGTGATGATGACATTGGTAGTGGTGGCACAAGCGAAGGTTTTCGTTAGCTTCATTGTTGCGGCATTATGCCTAAAAGTGCAAATTTTCAAATCTCAGCAAGGACGCATTTAATACAAAAGCGCTTACAGAACTAACTAATAGACCCCCGGTATGTGGTATATGGGCTGCGCGCTTGTTCATAGCGAGCGTGAACCCAGTGATGAGTAAGAGAGGTAAATGGAACAGCAAGGCATGCTGCTACACTTTTGATACAAAGAGATAAATCAGAACACATTACGATTGGAATTTTATAGCGAGTACTGACTTTATTCAAACTAGAACCAGATAATCGCTGTAGGGCAATGAACAACCGACATTAATATATCACTCAAGCGGTGTGATTGAAATCAATCACTCACCCTTCGGAGACATCATTCACCTGAATTTATGTCTAAATACTTGAAATTTTCACTATTTGGTTTTGATTGCTGAATCATTTGGATCTGTTTGCTGATATGCCATCCATAGCGCTGATAGCCTTGATACCCTTGGTGCAACTATCTCGTTAAAATATTTATAATTTGCGATACAAAATTCGGTTCCATACAGTTACTATATCACCCAATCTTAAAAATAAAATTTATTGAGAATATTATCGATGATGACTCGCAGCATAATTTGAAGGTTATGTTAGATAAAGTGGTCGTACCCAGCTAAGGGCGCACTTGGACATTATAAGGGTGGAACTATGTGATTCCACTAGATTTTGGTAACCAAACGCCGCTTGCCAATCACTCACTAAGTTCCAAAGAAGCGTAATATTAAAAGCTGAAATTTATAACGTGGGAGCCTAGCGTTCGCTGAGGCTTATCTGCCCCAGAGTGAACCGCAGGTGGTTAGAAAATATTTCGACGCTGTTGAGAGCGTGGTGGGGCATTGCCTGACCATCAGTAAGCTCAGGGCCCTGATTGTCGTTGGACCCTTTTATGGATGCAACACTCTCCATATGGCTAGAAATCGAAATTTCATGCCGATGTAAAGTTCATCGTAGAAGACTCATACCAACTAGCTAGCTATTTAGTCACCAGGTTTTTTAACCTACACTGAGAGACAAACAATTTTAGAATTAAAAATAAAGGCCGATCCACATAGAACTTTCGCGTTGGCTTTGGCGTTGGCGTTAGTTTGACAGAACGCACGTTAAAAGTAAGCTTGCTACAATGAACGCTTGGCAGCGAATGCTTGGGCCACTACATTAACATACTAACGACAGATAAATTAATATTTCATATCAATAATTGCATTAAAAACGAATGAACGCTTGGCAGCGAATGCTTGGGCCACTACATTAACATACTAACGACAGATAAATTAATATTTCATATCAATAAATGCATTAAAAACGATATTTCTTGCCCGCACTTTCACATAATTTTATTTATTTCCAACAGCTCACGAGCGACGCACGCGAAAAGTTGAGAGTTGACCATCAGCTGTTGAAGCGACGCCAACGCCAACGCAACGCCAAAGTTCTATGTGGACGGGCCTTAACATGCTAAGTTTAAAAAGAAAAGAAATAGAAAAGGAAAGAAAAGAAAAGAAAAGAGGACCCACTCAACGTCGACAGTGCTGTAGCATAAACAGTTGTAGATTAACCTTATTCTGTTCGTTTCAGCGCTGCAAGAGAAAAATTTATTTCTCCGTGAACTCTTGTAGTGCATATCAGGCCAATTACTGTCCCAGATGAAATGGAGGAGCTCCGACATCTCTGCTAAGCTGCTGAAAGAGTATAATACAGTCGCTTTGCCTAGACATAGAAAGTGTTGAAGAGACATCAATGGTTATTCATGCGGAAAAGTTTTGTTGAGAAATAGTATTGTTGGTCTAAGCTATCGTTGGAACATTAATGCAATAGCAGAATGTCGAAACACTTGCAGTTGTTAATTTTTTTGTCTGTATTTTTGTAGTGCAACTTCAAGCATAAGGAACTTTAGACCCAAGGCTCATATCGTTTTCTCCAATATAGTTGGCTAAAGCTTGCATTGCGGCATACTGAATGACGAGTTGGCGAAAAAGGGTATCCTTGAAACGACATAGCCGGGCAAAGATTGGAGGGAGAGCCCCGGTCCAGATCCCTTTGACCCAGGGTGGATCAGGCAGATAAAATGAGCTCCTTGTGCTGACAATGTAACAGCTCTCGCATTTGGTGGGGATTCTGAAGGCTCCGTTTCCAATCATAATTCACGCGGTAAGACTAAACGAAAGGGAGGATGAGAATGCCCAGCCTTCGCATTTTATAACCAACCGCGCGGAACTCTCGATGACTGGTATAATCTGGCTCCGTAATTTCGCAATTTGATCGATGAGATTTCGAACGGAGAGAGTTGCATTGTCTTCAGCAGTCACTGTAGCTCAACTTAAATCCAGTACTCATCGACACAATAATAAAATAAAAACACAAGACTCTTCTACTGCCGGGTTGCTTCTCGCCCTGTTAATACGCACGCCTGCCGCAAAGGGATTTATATGCTTTAAATTTAATACCATGTCAGGCGAAGCGTATGATACTAATAAGTGGTAGCGGTAAAGTTGACTGGCAAAGGCCAACAGGGGAAACGGTGGGAGCGCGTGTCAAAGGAAAGGGCATAGTAAAATAGTCGAAATTACAACGAAAGTGTTCAACTGAGGTAAGAGGACGCCAGCAGCAGCAGACGCATAGCCTAGGGTAGCGTAGCGGTGATGATGGTTGCGTAACGACGTACAGCGAACTACATTCATAGAAGTACATAACTGGCAAGCAGGAAAAAGAACGGAACAGGATTCGGAAGTAACAAAGAAACAGTAGCAACAGCAGTGGCGGCGGCGGCGGCGGCAGCAAGTGGCAAGTGGCTAGCAACAAAGGGCAGCAGCCGTTCGAACAAGTGCCACAGCGACGTTGCAAGTTTCGTGCCACAGTGTCGGCAGTGCGTGCATAAGTGGCGAATAGCAAATGGCAAAATTGCCAGCAACACTGCTATGGCAGCATTGCAACAATTTAAACTTGCCGCCGGTAAGTTAACTAACTCGTTAGTATGTGTGTGTGTGTTTGCATGTGCGCGCCACTAGAGCGAATTAATATGAATTTTATTATTTAATGAAACATTTATGTTGGCTTCTTAGCTGAGATTTTCGGCAATAACGCTGAGCGTAACCAAGTGCCAGCAAATTCCGGATTCATGGAGTGGTTTGTGCAAGCGAAACGTGCGATCTAAGCTTACCACAATGTTGCACGTTACATGTTGTCGGCTGTGTGCTGCCACTGCTGCTGTGACTAGGGAATTGTTTAGAGGCTTCAACCACCAGCACTACAGACTACAGACCAATCTGCGCCAACTAAAACCATCATTTCTATCGTGGCGACCATCAACATTGCCATCACCACCACTAGGGATGCGCTATCATGTCATGATTTTTATCTCCTCTAATGGTTATGTTTATGTGACTGTCGGCGAGAGTGAGCTCAGCGCGGAAGAATGACAACACAAACTACCAAGAAATAATGTGAAGGGTTGGTTGGTAAATGTTTGAATAATTAATTTCAAACTTCTGTACCGTACCACACGCACACACGCGCGCTCATATATTTTTTGATAGGACTCGAAGTATGTGCGACTTGACAGTTGTACAAGTGCTTCTGCATATAACCCCCGACTTCGATGCGACGTGCGTCGTTTTCACGGTGCATTTATGTTTATTTTACGAATCGTTTTCCACTGAATTGTCTTTGTGCAAGGCTTAAATGAACTTTTAAAGCGTTACATTTGTAATTCTGGCCAAGGAATGAGTTGTTACCTATTTCATGACCATTTATTACATTACACCCAAAATAATTACAAAGAGAATGCCTAAAATGCTCAACACAATGGTTGGACGACGGCAAAAGCAATAAATACATTCATCCCATTTTTGAACACATACTGACTTGTGTAGGTAGGAACGTATGTATGTATGCATGTCCATTTTTAAGTCTGGCATACACTTTGAAATTTATTTTAAAGCATTTAAGTATTAAAGATTGGGTCATATGAATAGTCTCCGCGGATTTTTAAGAAAATTTAAAAAAAATTTAAAAATGAGTTTTAATCAAGTTGCAATTTTCGTGGAGCTTCATAATTCCGTCGGTGTACTTTAAATTCTGTGGTTTAACCAGAGTTTTCCGATCGAAAAATATTGATTTTCAAGTATTCCATACTATTTCTGGGAAAAGTTTTTTCCCCCATTTAAAATACATGGAAAACTTTAAGCGCTTTGAGCGAGCTCTAAATATTTTTTTTTTGATTTCAAACTAAAAAACTGAGAGCATTAAAATTCCGACTTTACTCTTTTTTCTTTTCCCCGTGTACACAGTCCATCGCAACCAGATCGAAAATTCTACGACAACTCTCCTCTCTATTTGGCAAGCTAAATAGAGTTTTTGTTTTTGAGTTTAAAATACAAGCTAGTGGCCTAGCACTCTGGCAACAGTGGTTGCTTGAGCTAATTTGCTCTTTTGCCAGGCCACTTGCTCAACTTGGTGAATACCAACACCAAATCTGGTATGTCTTTAAGCAAAACCTTGACAAGGGATGACGGAAATTCATTCAAAATATTTCATCAAAAGATTTTTTTTTCGCAAGCGTCGAATTACAAAAATTGTCTTCACTAAAAATGTAGTCTAAAATCTCACCTTTCAAACGCACGTCAGTTTAACGCAATTGGATTAGTATTGCCAGATGTATGGCTACCAATACAACATAGTGACAAAAAACCGCAGAGACTTTTCATATGACCCAATACTTATATATGTGTGGCAAGTTAACACAAGCGTAAAAAGGACTTTAAACATTGCTCGGCCGACCACTTGTTCTTCTGCTTGTCTTTTGAGTTTCACATAAATTCCTTTTATTTAAGTATGAAGGCAATTTACAACGCTTAGACTTAGTTAAAAACGTTTTTATTGGTTTTGGACGAATGGCTTTTGAAAATGGTCTGCCTTTTTGTGTTTGTTTTTTGTTAAATATAAAACTTTAGATAAATAAACTGAAAGCTGTTAGATGTTTTGTTTTTGCTCTACAATCTAAATGGCAAAAAGAGTTCAACAAATCATATATTATATATAGTATATATACATAATTACTAGACTGTTGATTTTTATGCAGAAAACTAAGCCTAGAAATATGTTCCACATAACTATAAGTTAAGTGTATGCAATCCTTTCATTAGGGTTCTAATTTTAAGAACGGTACAGTTCCCTGGTGGAGTAGGGAAGTGGATGTAAAGCGTTAGCTTGTCAGAGAGATTTTCAAGCGGGCAAAAAGGTGACATAAGTGAGAGGAGTACTGCTTTTGAAAGGCATAGCTTTCCATGAAAAAGAACCCAGAGCAATAACACTACTGAAACTTACTGAATGGAAGCACTGAAGCCATAGTCATTAGTCATTTAAAATTTTATTAAATTATTAAAAAAAAAATGTACATTAGGGCGGAGTATTTCAGTTTCGAAAAAAGTGTATGGTATATTCGAATTTTACGTTCGATTCTAAGTAAAAATGGAGTACAAACTATATACCAAAAATAACGTTTGATCCTCTCAATTTTTAAAAGAAAAATCTGTGTGTTATAATTTTTTTCTGAACGAAATTAATTTTTAATTTACAAAAGTGTGTGTATTCTTCATATTTAAGAAACTACTAAACTAGTTTATGCTTGTTTATTTCGTACAAAATTTATGGTACAATGAAAAATAAATTTCGACTAAAAAAGTTACAATATACTGTGTTTTTTTTTTTTGAAAATTTTTGGTATGTATGTGGTTCGTTCGCCATGATTGCTTAGAATTAATCGTAGAATTTGAATTTTCTATACACTTTCTTCGAAATTGTTGCTCCGAAATAATTACTCCGCCCTAATGTACATATTTAGATTTAGATATTTATGTAGCCGCTCCGTTGGCTTGGCTAGTCATGCAGACTGACGATCCAGCTCAGAAAGTTGCTAACGCAGTAACCAACTGGTGGTACCAGGTACAATTCTCATCGCAATTTGACGCCAATTGAACCCCATTAAAGTGGCATTGGCGGCTATAGTGTTAGAAGGGGAAAAACAGAAGTATCTTTAAAACCCTGAATTTATTTGTGCGTTGCTAGATATTATTGAAGATCGCACTTCACTGTCTTTCCTCTATTACGAAAACTTCTTATTTTCTTAAGTTAAATGCTCAACGAAGTCCCGTCACCTTTACTGTCAGTGAGTTATGTAAATAAATCCAAGTCATTGCTCTTATAGTTATTACAAAAACTAATTTTATTCTCATAAAGATAAATATACTTATAATACCCATTTAACTAGAAACTTGGAAAACATTTTCCAAATCTCTTCAGCGAAATCAAAAATACCACTCCAATTAAATATTTTAGAAGTATTTCCATATTTTAATTATAAAACTGTTAAATCTCTGACTTTGCCGAAGCGAAATGAAATTTTGCACTTTACGATCGTTGTTTTCAGTCCAAGCCTTGACAAGCATTTTAAAATTACCGTGTATTAGTGTACATAGGTACTCTCCTTTAATGCACCAACAATGTCAACTGCATCTTTAAAAGCTAAACTTTTAATTAATTTATTAAAGTGGCTAGTAGAAAACAGCCAACAGGCGTGTATTACCACTAGACAGTTCCGCAGACAAACAATAATAGCAACAACAAAATTAAATACAACCACAACAACATAATAGCGTCAAATCAATTAAGGTAGAACAATAAACCAAAACAAGCAACCGTCGACAAGTTAAAGGTAGGCACTCGTAAATCCAAACAAAGTCATTAAGTGAGCGGCGTGCGTTTCAAGGAGTAATACGAGTTTCAAACACTGCCGCATACTGATACACTAATTTCTGTGTGGTGAAAACTTCGACTTTTCTTGACAATTTTCCACAACCAACCAGAGCCAGAGCACAATGCCCGCCTGTCATATATACTCTACTTCCTGTGCTGCTTGCTGGCTTTGCAATTTTACTTCATACAAACTCCATTTCATTATCCTTTCATCTCAATGATGCTACTCTGTGGGACTATCAGCCACTTTTGTTCGTCCTCCACGCAGATTATGTCGTTAGATAAACGAAGCTCACTGCTACCGGCCAGTATTTTTGAAGTTTATTTTACAAGGCTGATCTTTCAGCGAAGAGTCGGTGGATAGTCTTTGGCAGCCGAAAAAGGGCAAACAATTCAGACTTTGTATTTGAGCCGCTGCCGCCGCCGCTTTGTATTACTGACGGGAATGTTGTTGTTGTTGATTTTGCCATTGTTGTTGTTTTGTTTCGTAAATGCTACTGCTACTAAGTACTGCAGCTTGTTCGTTGTTTTTAGCGCAACTTTGCAGACAGGAAATAATATTCATCATTTAATTAAGTCAAACTTGGAAGCCAACTAAAAGCGGGTACAAATGCGTACTGAAATAAAGTAGCGTGCATACACATACAAACATATGCATAGACAACAACATATATATACACGCAAGGCACATGCGAAACTTTTGGTTAATGAAATTAAAATTGATTAGAGTAATTTGGCTATTTTGCCTTTTGATGAGTTCATCATAATAATTTAATTTGATAAATTGTTGGCTCTCGGGTTAAAGGCGCACAAAATGGCTAACGGCAGGTGAGATTTGATTTTTGAAGAAGATAGATTGCCTTAGGCTTGGTTTAATACACTCACTTGATTTATGACAAGCTACTTAAGGTATGGATATTTTTAAATATGTTTGTGTGTTACTTACCCAGTCCTGTTATCGGACCAAATACGGTGTTATCGTCTGTAGTGCTGCAGTTCCAGCGGCGATTTTTGAATTGAAATTGGCATTCCTGAAAATAAAAAAATGAAAGGAAATATTGAGTTTTCATTAATGTCTTAGTGTCGAAATTTGACCGGCAACCAGCTATACAAAATACAAGTGGCATAAGTATGAAATATATATACACTTCCGGCAAAAAGTATTGGCACAGATGCTTTTTTACAATTATGCCACCATTTTTATTGTAATATTTTTCCGAAAATTTTCATAAAAATATGGTTCATTCCGCAACAAAAAAAATTAAAATTTATTTTCTAAACTTTGTGCAAAACTCGCGAAAATTCAGCAACTTTTCATGCAAATTTTCAACTTTTTAAATCAGATTTTTTAGAATTTTTGAGTATGCAGATTTGTATCTCAATCAATTTTATTTTAATAAAGTAGAAGCTCTAAGTGACTACGAATTACCGTTGATTTTTGGAAATTTTTTTCCCACAGTCTCTACCATACAAAAAAACTTTTCGAAAATACGTTATATGGAAAACATGCAAAACATCTTCAACAAAAAAAAAATTCTCAAAAATCAATGTGATTTTTGACTAACTTCGGACTTGCACTTTTTATACTAGAATTTGATGGGCTACCAAATTTGCATACTCAAAAAATTCGGATTATAAAGTCGAAAATTTGCATGAAAATTTGCTAAATTTTCGCGAGTTTTGCACAAAGTTTATAAATTACATTTTTGTGTTTTTTGTTGTGGAATGAACCGTATTTTTATCAAAAATTGTCGGAAAATTATTACAATAAAAATTGTTGCATATATTGTAAAAAATCAGCTGTGCCAATACATTTTGCCGCAGTGTATGTATGTATGTATATCGTTATTGGCCAGTATTGTCCCTTTTCATACAAATATAGTACAATGTTAATATGAAATTACAATTAGAGTCACATAACCGTCGCAAAGTGTTTCAAAAGTGTTCATAATTCACTTGGGCCTTCATTTCCTAATCAATTAGATAATTTTTTTGTTTTAATGAATGCTTATAAAATTTTCAAGTAACCAGTTGAGGCCGATTTTTGAATTTTTGTTTGATTCCATTAAATTTTTTAGTGCATAGTGCACAAATAGTACCTAGCAATTTTGAAGAAAATCGATGCTCCTGTTCCAAATTTCACCAAAATAATTTTTTTTTTTAGATTTTTAAAAAATTTTCGGTATGCAGTGTTAGAGGTCATTAAATTTTAGTGTAATAAATTGCAAGTTCGTGTTGATTACTATACCTATAATCAGCCTCATTGCGAATGTCTTGTCGAATGCAAGTCGTTTTTCGAGAGTCGAGTAGTATCGAAAACTGCATGGCACTGTTTAAGACTCGGATAGTGTATTAAAATGGAAAAACTTGGCAGCCAGTACAAAAAATGGAACAGATTAATTATACCGAAAAAAGCTTTTAATTTATTTTTTTTTAGTAACGCCTTTCATCAGCACCCTTATTTTTCACAGTTCCACACATATATTTGCTCACCTATTCTACCTTGCCAGTGCACTCCTTATATGCATATATGACGATGGTCTTCTGCCAGTGATTACCTGTACATTTAATAAAGCCTAACGTTCAATAAAAGCCAGTGTACTAAAAAAAAAAGGGATAAAGGTAAAACAAATTGCTGCTTTTAAATTAACTTGTCAATTTTCCCTTCCAATTTTGGATGCCTAAACTCACTCTGCATATAAAACATAAAGCCCTCCCTCTGCTTCAGTTCAACTTGAAAAGCAAAATGCTAATTTTCGTTGACTTTTTGTTTTTGCGAAAATCACTTGGATCAGCAAAACTCGATTGCGCATGAAATTTACTAAGTAATATCCAGAAACTGCAAAACAAAAAAAAAACCTAAAAAAGTGCCAAATTTATGGCAGGTTCCTGAAAACCCTTATGCCACCATGTAAAGTATGTAAATATTAGGAGTCAATGGGAAGTACAAAATTGCCAAGTCAGCAGTGCGTCAAACACACCGATTGTCTGCACCTAATGTACTCGACTTTAAAATGCAAATATTCGATATGAGTTAGTGCTAGTCATAGAGCATAAATGGCTGAGTCCATGTAGTATGAGGCATGTAGTATGCGTAATGTGACCAACCGTACCTCTTTCGGAAGTACAGTACTTTTTTTTTGAGTCGTTGTGTTTCGTACTTCTGAGATAGCTTGTTTTTCAATACGATTCTGAAATATGGCGTTCCTGAAAGGGTTTTTGGGATAGGGCGTTTTCGAACTGGCTGCCGAGATAGGTCGACCTTCCACTTAGCAGTCGATATGTAAAACTGAAATAAAAAAATTAAATTGTTCAAAATTATTGTTCCCAGCACACCAGCGGAGTCCGATAATAGACCGAAAAGGTTAAACATATTTTTTATCATGTTTAAAATACGTTCCTTTTAGGTTTGCCCCGATCTATGGAATTTTTTACCAGATCCAGCATATTTTCTATTAAATACATCTGAAAAGTTCTAAAGCTAGACAGAAGTAATTAGGCATTATTGTTCACCTCCAAATGCATTTAAAACTGCCATAAAGTCAACAGTTTGTTTTTGCGGTGTTTCTTTCAGGAATATTCGGGAACCACAAACATTTTCTTCTGGACTGAAAATTTCTTTTTCAATTTACAGACTAAATAAAAAGAAAAAGATAAACAAAATAACCAGTGTTGCCATGTGTTCAACTTGAAAAAGCATAAATCCCAAGAAAAGACGAGTTTTTCTCAAAAAAAAGGCCCAAAACATTTATCTGAGTATTTAATGGGCTTTATATGCATAAAAATAGTTTTTGTATGGATGCTGATTTAAATAAATAAAAATCAATGATTTTTGCTCAACGGTCCAATTTTTTCTGTTTTATATAAATTCAAATATTTACGTCCAAGCGAAGTTAAAACTCTTGTTCTTATTTTCTAATTTGCGCTGGACGCGTTGCCGCTTCGCTTAGATCCATGAAAAATTTTTAAATTTTTTCCTGACTGTTAATATGTTAAATTTTTCTTTGTTTTGCATAATTTTTTCTACAATTCCTGTCAAACGAAAGCAAAAACAAAGAATTAAGTTTCATGAACTATGTGGTAGTATAAACCTACACTGCAGTCTCTTGTGATCTCGTGAACTAAAGGACTATAAAGAACTTTTCTTTCCGACTGCTTGACACCCGAATCATAACGAAATTTCATTTCCCTTTTAATGTGCCTTATTTGAGCGCACAGTGGGAAAAATCTGTCTGTGTCAAAAATTTTTTGCAAACATGTGCTCGCTTACGATTGTCATTGTGCCATGATTTTTTTCCATTTTTGTAAAGTTGATAAAATATTTACGATTGCTATTGATTTAGCTTCGATTTTTTTTTAAGATTTACAGATTTGGTGTCTTTAAACTAAAAAAAAAAGCACCAAAAAACGCACCACGCACTAAACTAAAAAATTTTCGTGTTTCTCACTCCATATTCGGAGCGCTCCGAAAACAGTCATTCGAGGTGTTAACGTGGGAGGTCACTCCATATTCGGAGTGCTCCGACAACGCTCTTTCAAGGTTTTGCAGTGAGCGCCCTTTTTTTACTCCATATTTAGAGCGCTCCGCAGTTGTTGCATATTGAAATGAACGCAGCAATACTTTTTCAATGTAAAACTTTAAACATTTTTCCATGAAAATATTTAAGAAGTAGTCTAATGATTTTTAAATCTGAAATGTTCGTCTCTGTACGATTAGTAGATCGCTGGGAATAAGCGCCTTGTCTTAGAATAATAAATAGTATAGATTTTTAATTAATTAATTTTATTTGTTGAATTTGTACACTGTTACCGTTTTTGTATATTCTGTTTTTACCATTTTCTTCTTTTGGTTTCCAGTTTCTGTACTTCTTTGAGCTATAAAATAGTTGGTCACATTAAGTATGTGCAACTCTGTGTGTGTACTATACATTCTCAGTGCATGCAAACTTAAATGGCTGTGAAGGAGCACAGCACACCAAAGGCTAGAAAGAGCAAAATTATTTCTTTACATAAGTGCAGAAGGGGAAGAAAAGTGGCACACAAAGCGGTCGAGTATGTGTGGTAAGCGGAAATGTGCTGCATAATGTAGTACGTACATGTACGCATACATAGTTCCATAGGCAAACGAACGGACATGCCAGCTTGCATCGCATAACTGTAAACGTTTGCATTAAAGTGACGGTTTTTGTAATTGGCAACAAGTTTTTTGTTGCATACTTATTAGCTGTTTGTGCAAGTGTTTGCGCAGATTTTCAGCTGGCCTTTTTGTGCAGTTTGCCACGAAATAAAGTGGAATAAATATTCGCACTTACAACACTTAACATTTTTTTTTTGCAAATAATTTGCCAACTAGAGGCACAGTTTGGTGAAAGCGGCTGCCTTTATACGCACACACGCTATATATTTATATGTACGTGTATGCTTGTAAATTTAAATATTTTAATGCAATATTTTTTTATGCACGTACATATGTGCTATGTATATGCAATTGCACGACTGCTTATTGCAATGCAGCTGTTGCAAGTGCAATTCAACTCATTTGGGTTTTTTACTCGATTGTGTTGCCACATCACAAAACACTTGAAGTGGACACTTGAGTGTATTCAAATGAATGGGCTGCTCGCGCGCTTTTTAAGGGTTGCAACAACAAAAACAACAACAATGGAAAAGCGTTATTTAAAGCTTTACAATTGCAGGGCACAAGTGGCGAGTGGTAAGTGGGTTTGAGAGCAGCAAAGTAATCGCATTGAAAACGCATAAAGAGACAAAAAGCAGCCATTACCGAAAAAAATCGGTTGCCAAAGGCTGTCGTTACGGCAAACAAAAAAGAAATGAAAATATGTAAAAATGAAAAGCATTGAATGGTGACAGAATTGCCTGAAGTGGCAAGTTGAAGTATTTTCTATTTTTTTTTGCCACAAATGTGCGCTGGTAGCAGTGGGGAAAATAATGGAGGATATAGCTGCGCGCCGGTAGGCTTAATTAATGTGCAAGTGTTATGCAAATGGAAGCGTGGCGATTTGGCACAAAGTACATGATACACGTGCATGCACAGGCCGAATGGCATTTTCTATTATTTTTTTCTTTTTTTGTTTCAAAATGTAAGCCATTGCAAATCTGACTCCTTCTAGTGCCGGGCTTGCAAATAAATACGAAATATCTCAGTGCCAGAGTGCTCGAAAACGGACGAACCGCAGTGATGTCTGGGAAGTTAGCATACTATATGACGCAAAACGAAAAAAATAAAATGTTGCTCTGAGCCTTCCAATAGTTCTAGAGTTCTTGAAAAGGAAACAAAAGTAGTGGATATTTTGACAAAAAAAAAACTGATTTGAAAATTGTGGATGCCAGATTCACGCAGCATACGACATGTGGCAAAAATGCCAATGAAAAATTGTTCTGAGCGGCTTTAAAATAGTTCTAGAGTTCCTGAGAAGGAGAAAGAAAGTTCTGCCAAAGTACGCCGAAAAAAAAACACTTTTTTCCAAATAATGGAAAAGTTAAATTTTTGAAAAAAATAAAAATTAAATCCGTTCTGAGTAGCTCTTCAATAGTTCTAGAGTTCCTGAAAAGGAAAAAAGTTCTGCAAAATTACGCCGAAAAAAAACTTTTTTCGGAAAAGTCGAAAAAGTTAAACTTTTGAAAAAAAAATAAATAAAAATTAAATCTGCTTTGATAACCTCTTCAATAGTTCTAGAGTTCCTGAAAAGAAAAAACAAAAAATTATGCAAACAAAACAAAAAACACGTTTTTCAAAAAGTCGAAAAAGTTTTTTTCGGCGTAATTTTGCAGACCTTTTTTTGTTCTTTTCAGGAACTCTAGAACTATCGAAAAGCTATTCAGAACAGATTTAATTTTTTATTTATTTTTTTTTAATTTTACTTTTTCGAAAAAAGTGGTTTTTTCTACGTAATTTTGTAGAACTTTTTTTACTTTTGGAACGGTTTTCTTACATAGCAAGTTGCTTGACTTATAAGGTACAAAATTACCGTCGATAACTTTCGAAAATTTGATGCGCATCGATAATTCGATAAATTTAAAAAATACTAAAATCAGTTAACTAAAAAAATTCGACAACTGGATTAATTTCGATAATGGTGCGTTTCAAACCCTGTAAAAATTTTGACAACTCAAATATTTATATATCTCATTATAAATCGATAACTGAATAACTTATGGATACCTCTACGAATTTCGATAAGAAGGCAAATTTTGATAGCTCATTATTGTTCGAAAACTATTGATAAATTTCGATAACTCGGTAAACTCGGCTAACACGATAAAATTCGATAAGCATTGATAACTCGATAAACTTATATAAGCTTAAAATTTCGATACCCTGAAGTATTTTAACAATTCCAAAAACTTCTATTCGATAAATCGACACATTTCAGTAACTAGATAAGTTGAAAGAACTCTATGCATTATGTTAACTCAATAAATTTCGTTAGCTCTATAAATAGTGATAATTCAATAAATATCGTTAATTTTATACAAACATTTCATTAACTTGGCAAATTTCGATAATCCGATAAATTTTTATAGATCGACAACTATCCGTAAATTTCGACAGCAAATTTGCTGTGTCTACAACTCAATAAACGTTGATCAATTTGAATGCTTCGATACGTTGCGATAACTCAATAAACATAGATAACTCCATACATTTCGATAACTATAAACTTCGATGATTGCACAAATTACGCTAACTTGATAAATTTCGATAACTAAATTTTTTATGACTAAATTTATTTTGATTCTTATCTAAAAATTTCAATAAATATTCTTGCTCTTTCAGTTACCCTAATTCTTCTGTTTTTCTCATTGTTTTCATTTTCGTCTTTATTTTAAATTTTCCCTCCACTTTTTTGAAAACTGGAACACGTTCTCGGTCCCTGAAAATTACTTGTGCTGTATTGTATATTTTAACCATTTCTCTCCGCAAAACACTCAAAAATAAGTGATTAATCTCATTTTTAATGTAATGCCAAATAAAATAATTAAACAAATAAATAAGTAAGCATATAAAAGCAAATCAATTTTCAAATAATTTTCTCCTCGATACTAGCAGAAGCATACGACTAAAATGCAAATATTTTTCAATAAAATAATTAGGTGAATTGGCTATTTTGCAATTGTGCAAATAATATTTTTGCATATACTAACTCATATATGTATGTATGTATGTATGTTCATACACACATCCGTTTTCCAGGCATATGCACTTTTAAAAGCAAACATATGTAGTGTTTCATACGAGTATCCGGTAAGCCTTATGGCAACATTTTTACCACATTTTACACACATATGTACATACTTCTACATGCACATGCTCCGATATTTATTTACATATGTCGGTCGATTTGTAGCAGCTATCTCGGCGCAAATGAAAATGAAAATTGAAACATTTTTCAGCAAAAGCTTTCACTAAAATTAGTACATTGTGGCTTAATATGTATACATTATTTCCGCCAAAACGAACTTTGTATTTGATAAACTAATTTGAATTTAAATTGAAATTAAAATTTTCTAATTGAACGCACAAACAGCAGCATCATGACACAACACCAACAACAGCTAAATAACGAACAATCTTTCTAGCCTAGAGCTGTGTGAGCAAATGCCAAAAATGACGCTAGTATTTGCGCCTGCTGAGGATTCCAGGCGGTGGTTGGTTTGTTGGTTGCCCGTTCGCCGGTTAATGGCATGCGGTGCGGGGGTGCGTGCGAGGGTGCAAGCCTCGGCGGCCGGAAGAGATAAAGTAAATGCATATAACATTTTTTTTTTTGAAGTGGCGAGTGACTGTGCGAGTGGTGGAGGATGCACTGGTGGGTGGTGGATGGTCGTCGGCAAATGCAGTTGCATATTTACGATTTCGTAATGCAGCTGAGTTATTGCAACCGGAGGGCGAATGCAGCGAATGCGATTGCAATTCATTACGCGAGTTACTGTGTTTTGCTTGTGCATTGTTGCAAATATGTACATAAATATGTACGCACGGTTGCATGCATACCGAAGCGTAAAATTTCATTTGTGATTTTGTTTTTGTTTTACCCCTTTTTTTCGGAAATATTTAAGCCTTTGTGTCATCGCGTTCTACATTTGCATTTTGTTTCATTTCATTTAGATTCTATTTCAAGTTCGCTTTTGCGTTTTGTTTGAGTTTCGTGGAAGTATAAAAAATTCTAACAAGCATAAGTAGGGCTGTCTCTTGTCTAAAACATCTAAGCTGAGCACGAATGTCACAATGGTGCTACCAAATTAAAGAGATTTTTGAATGGAACGACTAAAGTTAACCTATCACTTTTATGTATAACAAATGTTAACTCAGCTATTTAAAAAAAAAAAAAAACGGTGACTCAATGACCTACTGGACAGCATACTTAGATTATGAAAAGAACACTTATTCACCCTGCTGTATGGTAACAGCACCGAAACTGAAAGATAACTTGAAGCCCAACACTAAAATGGCGGCTTCGACTACCCTCCCTCCCTTCGACTACGTTGCCTCGCACGTATTAACTTAAAAGTCATATTATTTAAAAACGTGGCAGTGGTTTGAACCACTAAGAAAAAGCTTGTACCAGTTCAAGAACCGGTTCATAAGTATTCCCGAACCGCGGTTCGGTTCGGTTCAAATGGTTCAATTTTTGTAAAGCTAAAGCATACAAATAACACAAATCTATGTATATAAAAATAAAAGGCTTTGTTGTTTCGATCAAATTCAAATATTCACATTTATAGGAGTGGGAAAATAAATAGGGACGCGAAATTTTAACAATCTTGGCTATATATTTTTTTCTTTTATTATTTTTTTTTTTACTCTTTTAAATATAGTTTGTCGCCTAACAAAAACTGCGTAAATCCAAGTTGAAAACTTTGTGAAAAACTACGAAAAATCTTCAAAGTTTCATCTAAATTGCAAACTTTAAAAAAAAATTTCTAGAAAAAGTTTTTAATTTTAAAGCAGATGTTTTGGCAATTTTTTTACTGATTTGAATCTTTTTTGCTAGCGGTGATACGCATTTTCTTCCATATAAAAATATTCAAACATTGAAATATTTTTATATGGACGAAATTATAACTCACAGAGATGCCATTAAACTCAAAAATGTTTACATTTTACCAATGGGGTTGCATTTTTAGGCAAAGTTGTATATTACGAAACTTGAAAAATACTTTAATGGATTTTGAACCGAACCGAACCGAACCATATTTTGGAATGGTTTTCGGTTCGGTGTAGAGGATAGCAGTGCGCGCTTCCGATTCGCAAGGCCTGGGTTCAAGCCCGGTGCAACCCAACATTAAAAAATTAAAAACAAAAACAAATTCTAAAAGCAGTCGCCCCTCGCAGTGTATTTCTGCCATGAAAAACAGCTTCTCATAAAATTATAATCGCCGTTCGGAGTAAAACTGGTGGTACCTACACTTTGTGGGACAACATCAAGGTGCACGCCACAAAACGGAGAAGAAGCTGGTCCAAACACTAACATATTTGTAAGCGCCAATCTATTATTGTTATTATCCTTTACGAATATATATATTAATTTCTTCATGAATATAACAACTTTCGAGTGTGCCAATAAAAACAGTAACATTGGAGTTTTTTCGCAAATCATCGACATCAATGTAATTATTTCTCATTTATTTTTCATTTTTGAAAAATCCGCATTTCACCCACTTTCCTGGCTCGGATCCATTTTCGGATTTTTTGCTGGCTACGTAGGGAATAAGAAGTGTGCCTAAGTATTCGTTTGTTGTGAATTTAATTTAGAGACTAGCAAAGAGAGTAAGTAACCAAGTTACTAGCTACCTTAACAGAATTTCGTTTTCCAATATTTTTAGACAAAGATCTTCTGCTAAAGAGACGCGTGTGCTTATCTATAATAATGCATCGGTCTCTCGCTTTTGAAACCTGTTTATCAACTTTCGAACCTCGGTGAAGTCGATTAGCCTCATTGCGACCTGATTCTTGACCCTAATTACCGAATTTTAAATGAAAGCAAAACGCTTATTTCAATTTTTGAGCAATCTAATTTTTCTATAGTCTAATTAAATTACAAACCACTTACAAAAGAAGGTAATGACGTATGCATATTTACAACTCATTGTTTGCATCTTCTGTCCACTTTACCGATGGACGTGTATGTACATGTGTAGTGCTCATTGAAATCGCATTATCGGACCATCAGCTTCGAAAAGGCTTATTATTTATAGACATTTAACCCTTTTTTTGTGCAACTTTCAGCAAACCCATTGTTATTAAGACCCCTTATCGCAATATGAGTACGCCAACCACACAACGCATGCGTAGTGCCGTAAGCATACTACATGCAAAATGCAAAATGCTCACTAATCACATACATACATACTCGTAGTTCATAACAACAAATACAATATTGAATAACCCTATTTCCAATCAGGTTAATGATGTATTAAAGGAGTTTTCCGATATGAATAGAACGCCTGTCTTATCGCGTTCCCCGGCAACATGGCATCAAATTAAATTTAAATTGCGCACAATAACAAGCAAAAGCGACTAAATTCAAGCGGCAACGAAGGACTGCCATACTCCCGCATGTTTGTGTGCATGTTCACATATGCTCAGCAAATCAATGGCGCAAAATCAAGATCACCACTTCCAGCGACATATCCGTTTGCACGGTTGAGTGAATGCATGCATGCGAGTTTGAGCAAAAGCGCTGCGTGGTAGAGAATCGAGCATTTTGGTACCGTTGATGAATGGAAATTACTTGACTTTAAGTACAATGCAATACAATGCAGTTCGGTTGATGTTGGTGTGCAACGAGTGGAGTTGCGATGGTAGTAAGTGGAGATGTGGTTGGCGGTTCAAATGTACTACAGTGCCGTATGTGGCTGCCAATTGCGCGTAACGCCGGCAACATGTGTATGCAGGCAAATGTATGTATGTATGATTGTATGGCACTACGTTGGCCATGGATAATTCACTTTCTCTGCTATTCAGCTTAATCATCACGCTAGTGCGCCTTCATATATGCTATAAATTTATTGATGAAGTATGAATATAGTCGGCGCAGGAGCAGGAGAAATAGACTTAAATACATACATACGTTCATATGTGAATTGAGCAGCATTCTGGAAGACGGTTTAACGGCCTGCAGGGTATGTAGATATTTTGTAACTCATAGAAACATAGTGATGGATGTATTGACGGACACCCAACTAACAGTTTTGGGTCATTTTGCTCCATATAAAAGTGTGGAAGTGCTAGGGATACAGTGTCAGTCTTGTGACACAACCATAGGAAAGTCAGTCCGGTCGAAAAAGTAATTACTGTTGATAAAGTAGCTTAGGCCATCACATCCTTACAAGCCTATAAATCTCCCGGTCCGCGTGGAATCATACCAGCCATCGTACAACGAACAAGCGCTACAATAAAACCCTGAATAACGACTATCTATAGGCTGAACCTCTTCCTAAGCTATATACTAAAGCCATTGTGGTCGTAAATAACCTAGTAAATGAGCCAGAGAAGAATGCATGACGGATGAATCTGAATACCCTCTATGTGGTGACTAAGAGATATATGTACATTAGAGTGGTTCATAAAAACACTCTTTTTGGAAATTCATAAACGCTACATCGGAATATTGTTATTTGTGATAAAAAAAAGAGACACGTATCTTTTCATTGTGAAAAACAAGCAAGCACTCACATCCCTTTAGAGAAGATTTGACAAAAGGTAATGATTGGAAGGAGAAACCGGTGAACTTTTAGACGAATCCACCGAAGTTTGATGGTAGATTGTGTATAGAGGTGTTTGGCGGTAATCTCTAGACCAGTCTTAAATATACGTTTCCGGATCACTGTAGTGTTAGCAATACAGCTAAAGCTGTTATAAGGACGGCAACAGAGGTACATAAATATCTAAAAAGTGGCAATTGCAATTACGGTGCGCCTAAACTTAGTTGCAAAAGTCTGACTTCGCTTTCGGATGAGTTGATTAGGAAAGACGCCTTCAAGCGATAGAAACCAGGACATCTGCTACTGCAGTCATTCTGGTCAAGTGTGGGCCGGAGGCGCTCAAGGGCTCCTTTTAGACTCACAAAGCCGCCCCTTTTAATTCTGGTCGATGTATGGACTATACACTAACCGATGAAAGTTGACGCAAAGAATGGAAATATCACAGGGCAACTCTTTTTGTGTGTCTTGGGTCTATCGAAGCGAATGCACATCTTTTTTTTTTATTCGATAATCCAAATTTTACTTTAGGCAAGGTCAAAAGACTTAACATGAGCCTCTTTTTTGTAAAAAATTGCGAAAATGAGAGCGTTTGAAAAGTAGATGTTTCACACCATGACTTACTTAACTTTCAGTCGTAAAAAATTCGCTTTCAGAAATTTCCGTATGTTTCGTTGGGTTGTAGCAAAATTGTTCCATACATTTGTATGTATGTACATACATATGTATATCTGATAAAGAGAATGGGTGTTCATGCCTATGTGAAAGTGAGCTATTGTGTAATGTCGTAAATTGTGTTGCTAAGGGTTAAAATTCAATTACACTGCCAATTTATGGGACAAACTGCCTCGGTAGTAGCTATTGACTGCGGCACTTGCACGTGCTATACATATATGTATATGTATCCTGTAGGAAATGTATCCAACTAGTTATAAGCTAACTTGAAGTTGATTAAGAAAGAACTAAAGGTCACTATTATCCGTATACCTAATTTCTTCGAGGAAAGCTAACTATATTTGAATGGCGATGGCCACGAAATAGTCAAGGGTTCTTACCTCTGTATTAGATGTCAACTAATTTGTAACTAACTACTCTTGGACATAAAATATCAATAAGAAAAAAACAATTTTTTTACTTTACTTTTTAAGTAGTTTAAAGTTAGCTTTTTGTAGTTAACTAAAAGTTGTATATTTTATCGAAAACTAAAAGTTGGTAGTTTTTGAATTGATAATTTTTTCTGCAGGGTATGTGTAAGTGTGTATGTATGTAACTCCAATTCAATCTTTGTAGAACATTTATGAAAATTCAACGAATATTAACAAATGTTCTTCATAATTTTAAATTTTTAGTCAGATTTTTTATAATATTTGAGAGTGCCGATCATTAACTTTTGGTATTTATAATAAAGTGCAAGTTTGCAGTAGCTAGGACTTAACGTTGATTTTTGTCCTTTTTTTATTCTCGCATTTTCACTGTCGAATTTCGCAAGTTTTTGCACAAAGTTTCAAATTTTGACTTACATGGTTTTTGCTAGATAACGAGCTACGCTGTCAAAAAATAACCTTTAATAGTAGAAAGGGAAATCCAAAGAAGGCACAAATGTATCTTCCCTATATATATATTTTCGCCAATGTATATACATTAGGGTTGTGATTTATTTATTTTCAAAAGCTTGAATATTTTCAGATATGAAAAAAGTTACCCGCATAAGGGTATTTCTCTTTTCTTTAACACAAATAAAATCTACGTTGTTCGATGTTCTTATAAGAAATAAAGTTCATCTAAGATTGCCAACTAGGAAATAGTAGTAAGGAAAACAGTGTCACAAAATTTGCTATAAAAGTTGAAAGTCTGTAAGAAAGTCAATAATAGATAAGATTTAAGAAAATGCAATGCTAAAATATCAAAAATTTCACTTGTCAAATTCCAAAATGTTTATTTCAAAATAGTCTCGGTTAGCTGATTCCGTATACACCCTTAAGTTTTTTCATTGGTCTATTGTTTGCTAAATATTACCAAGTTTCCGAAATTCTTGACATACAATCACATAGCACCACAGGATTTAAGTTATAACCATGATGTGTTTGCTGAATTTTTATAATTTTTTGTACGAAGTTTAAAATGTGGATTTATGTGGTGCTGGTTATGTAATGTGCTAGACTTTCATACAAAAAAAAACATTATAAACATTAACTAAACAAAAGAAAAATAGCCAAAACTTGTCAAAATATCATTTAACTTAATCAGCTGACCACCACAAGTGTAAATCGAAATAAAATATCCAGTATGTTACCGTTATCCTTAAAAGGCAAATACATACATAGACATGCAATTTAGATACACATTCAATGGGCCAATTTAACCAACAAAAGACCCAAACTCTTCTAAACACCCAACTTGCCTAGAGTTGGCTGGAAGTTGCCTTGTGCAAATACGAAAACAATTACAAACCCAAAATTGTAATTACTTTGCGTCGCATAGCGAAATTTAATGTGATTATAATGGATAGCTTTGCCTTATTACTTGCAGCATGAATCAATTGAAGTTGACTACGGAATTACAAAGTCAACATACACGTGTACTACATACATTCACATGTACATGCATACATGCAATGAACCGTCCGTCGTCAGTAGCTAAGGCAGTTGTGTTGCATGCAACCGCTGCAGAAGCAATGTAACAAAAAGCAAACACTTTGGAAAGGGAAAGTGAAAATGGGCATATATGTATGTATTTTGTTTGGGTCTCTACTTATTACATGTATACATACATATATGTATACTAAAAGCTGACTATAGTTTGTTGTGAATTTGTGAAGTTTAAGGCGCTGGGATTAAAGCGACGCACGCAAATCACCAAAGGGTTTGAGATGCATTCTGTCAGCTTAACGTGTAGGCAAACAACTGGATCCAAAATTTAGGACTGCAAATGGTGAAACGTATATATGTTTGTATTTACTTGTCCAATGTACAATATGTGAGCATCTACATACACACATATGTACCTACATTAGACTGTATCACAAAAAAAAATATTCAATCTGTTTCAAGCTATTTTAAACATTAACTATGAGAGTCGGCCGCTATGGTGTAGTGGTAAGCAGTGCGCGCTTCCACTCCACAATGCCTGGGTTCAAACCCTGGTCAAAGCAACATTGCAAAAATATAGAAAAAAGGTTTTTTCTTAACAGCGGTCGTCCCTCGGTAGGCAATGGCAAAACCCCGAGTGTATTTCTGCCATGAAAAACAGCTTCTCATAAAAATACAATCGCCGTTCGGAGTCGGCGTAAAACTGTAGGTCCCTCCGCTTTGTGTGACAACATCAAGGCGCACGCCACAAATCGGAGGAGAAGCTCGGCCAAACACTAACATATGTGTAAGCGCCAATCTATTATTATTATTATTATTATTATTATTATTATTATGAGAGTATTTCAGGAGTTCAAAAAAATGCTGACACCTTTTAAAAAAAGCTATGTCACCCCGACTTATATACATATATTTTTATTTGATTATTTACAGAGGTATCAAAAAGCATACATATACATATACTTTCACCAAAAAGATTATTCATTCATGTCAAACTAAAAAGTTATGTTTTTTTTCCTGTAAACGACAGCCTGTCGTCAATATGTAGTAAGAAGCTTAAAAAACACTTGCAAAGTCTATCAAATATGACAATAGTTCTATGTAAACAATTGTACGATTTCTTAATATATGTCAATTTTGTTAGTTGATTTTTTCGACAGCATAGAAAGCTAATTTATTTGTCTCCAAAACAAACTTGACAAGGGATAACGGATATTAAATAAATCATCTTATTAAAAAGTTACTTTATACAGGGTGCCGAAACAAATTCAAGTTTTTCCTGTACCACTCTTTGAAAAAAGTTAAAAAACAGCATCAAAAATCTCATCATTACGATTCTGTTCAAAATTTTTTTTTTCGTTTTTTTTTAATATTTTTATGCACATATTTTAAGCTAAACCCGTTTTCCATTTGACTATTTTTATTCACAAAAAACTCCATTTGTGGAGGTATTTTCAAATCGGTCCAGCTCACTTAAATCTTAATATTTTTCCGAAATATTTTGGTGGACGTCTTTAAATATAATAGATTTTATAATTCCAATGGAAAAATAGTACCGATTTTTTTTTTTGTATGGGGAGTGGTGCAGTCTAGTGTGCATGCGTTTGTCTTTTGTGGAGTTTTCACTTGTTGTGCTGCAATTAATTTGTGATTTTGTGTGCCGGTTGCATATAACCACACAGCCCCCAATTTCGAGCATGCTGCTGGTTACATGGCAACCAAGCTGCTTTTTGCGAGCCAAGTAGGGTCAAAAGAGCTTGATTAAAAATTTGTTTTGCTTTTAAATTTGAATATTTGTCAAAATCTGGAATATTTGTCAAAAACTTAAGAACATAAAATGTCCCGAATGTACTAGCCAAAAACATGAACCAGTTACTATAAGTCTCGAAAACGCCGAAATAAAATATCCTAAATCGTCGTAAAATCTTCGAGTGGCTGTTTTTGACTGTCGTCAGTTGGCACGAGATAGAAATGACTGGCGTACTTTATTGAACTCGGTCAAAATCCCAAAGGCGGTAACAGAGCCAAACAAAAAGAAATTATTGGAAACTAGTTTTTAATTCATTCAGTGTTACTAACAAAACATACGAATAAATCTAATCAAAATACATACTTAATTTCGGAATTTCAAATTTAAATTATGTAGCGCTTTATTTCCTACAATGCATGCACTGAAAAGTTAACATTTACACACTTATATTCACGCACATGTTTTCTTGCTGCATTTACTTTTACCCAATAAACATTTTTGTTAAATCTCAATTTGAGATGCATTTGAGATTGAGAATCAGTCCTTTTCTCAAATCTCAAATTAAAAGGCACTATTTCAATATGAAGTTTTCATTTATTTTCAAATTGAGAAATAACAAATTCTCAACTTTTTCTCAAACGTGAGTGGAGCGAAACGAAATGAAGTCCATTTACTCTCATTGAAATATTTGTATAGTGTTGCCCATGATACATGTAGAAGAAACACAGTTTTTATATGCAGTTTAACAGTTTATTTAATAGCTTATTTATTCAGTTAGTTTAACAAAGAAAAATGCGGTTGATGTAAAAAATTAGTTGCATAGTTTGTTTTGAATTAGACAAATTGCGAATAACAGCGACCGCGTGGTCGAAGAGCCATTTTGCAACTGTTGTAGCAGACTACCAATGGACCTCGACACCTGCGCCATGTTGACACAGATGGAACGGTTCGGAATGCTAACAAATTTTTTCTCAAATATTTCTCAACCCGTTCTTAAATTGGTAAACAATGTTGAGAAAAATTTAAGAAAATCTTTAAATGCTGAAAATCAAATTGAGAAGTACGATTTTCTCAAACGTTTGAAAATTTTTGTTCCAGCGTTTGTTGGGTAGTTTGTTTTTAGTTTGAAATTGTGATAGCATGTTGGCTAAGTTGCTCTTAAATTGTTTTTGCAGCTTCAAAGTTTATGTGAAAGAATGTTGACAAGTGACTTTACTCTATTACGAAAGTTTGCTGAAAGGCGGCTCTGCACGCAGTGTCCTTAAAGTACCTACTATTTTGCAATTTGAAGCAAAGAAGAAACGAATTTAAGTGTAGCATTTTAAACCCTAAAGTATATAAAATATTTAGCTGCTACGAGAATGATTATATACACTAGGGAGATTTTTTTTTTGGTTTGAAAACTATACTACTTACATAATTTTTGTGAAGAAAATCAATTGAAAGTGGTGCTACATATTTATTATTAATTGCTCTTAAAAGTAAATACCCACGTCAGTTTTGGCAGTTCATATTTCATAAAAGTAGAGGACTGTTTTTATGTGGAGGCCAGCTGAAGCACTAATGTTCTCGCTAGGTGAAAGAAAGTCACGCTTGATAAGTCCTTGAATTATGGCGCAGAAGCGTAGACGATCACGTATCTAATCAGGCGGCCCTTGGAATGCTTCAGATAAAGTTTCTGTGGGAGGTTAGTTGGTTTTGCAGGCTTGTGACGTCGGGATCGAAAGATTGAACGACGAGCGGTAAAAGTTTACAACGGCATCGACAAAGTGTAGCGAATTACACCGTCTTTGGTGACTAGACGCTGTCGTACGAACGCACGCAAATGACTTTTAAAAGCCCCGCTGCTCTTCTTTGAGCGTGAGCAGCAGAACCTTTGTTTCGTTCCGCCTCTCTTCGATCGGCGCCGCCTGACTTTTTGTGTGAACGTACTCTAATAAATGTTTTGATTAAGGGCCGTCTTCTCGACTGCTTGTTAAAGTACGTTTATCATTCGGGTGAACTGCCCATTTGTGGAAAAGTCTTTTATTTTATATCCACTGAGAAAGTTATCAGCCGTTTTGTTTTCATTTCGGTTTTGGTTTTGAAGACGAGAACGACATTTAGTTTCGATCATACCTCTTGTTATCGGTCGCTGCCTTAGACAAGATGCCTCACTTTCGTGGACTGTTCCAGTCTTATGGTGGAAAGCGTAATACGAGCTGTCAGTCTGAATTGAAATGGGATCACTACTGATTACTTATGCAGATGATATTGGCATCGTTAACCTCAACACTAGGGCCGTTAGCGCCGAATTCTCAAGGCCGTTGTTGAAGCAGGACAAGCCAAAGTATTATCTGGCAATACACAAAGGTTAGTGGAATACACGTCTTTGTTGGCGGTTATATCCTTGATTCAACCTTGGATTCAGCATTAAACCCGCTAATAAATTCAGCCATAATATCAAGCGGCGCACAGGTGCTTCCTTGGGCTCGAAGTGCAGGCGCTATCTTGGCATGCACTTCCTTTTACATGGTGTTGGCTTTGGAAGCTTTCGACCGAACTATTCTGTAAAAGATCAATGGAAAGGGTTCCATAAAGAGGACAAGGTTTTCTTCTCGGCAAAAAACAAGAAATGACTGAAGTGCCAAGTAGCAAGAAGGAGAAACTTTGGTCAATACATAGTGTATAAGTAGATATGTATAATGTACTAACATAAATAAATCTCTTTTGAAATAAGAATATTTAGGTAAAGTTCTACTTTTATCCTTTTTGTTTGTTCTTTACTCGAAAAAATTTATCGCTGCTGGAATTAAATTCTAGCTCCCAATCTAAACAAACTTCATAGGAAGACATGAGATGCACTTGAATCTGCAACTTGATCGCCAGATTTCCGCTGCAGATCTTTTAATCATACGCACATGTCCATATGTAGGTACTTACTTATACATATGTATACAAACATTCACACAAGAGCGCATCAATGGCATACACACGTCGAGCTGTTGTTGACAGATCTTCAAAGGGAAAAACTCATCAGAAACTCATTTGAGCTCATTTGTCAACAAAATCCCTTAGCACATAAACAATTTCGTTTCTTGCTATCATCGCTGAATAAACGAATAAATCAAAAGTGAGCAACCACAGCCAATTGCAGAATAGACAAAGTCAAGGTACCAGCGGAAAAGCAAAACAAAGGCATAAACAAATAAGATCCCGATTTTTTGAAGGTAAGGTAAGGGTATAACTACTTAAATGAGTAAAATATATTGAAAAACTATGCGCGTTAATTAAAACATGTTTTTCCAATTAAATTTATATGGGTTAAGTTGAAAACCACGAAAATTTCAAACAAATTTTCAGCGAAATAGTTGAGAATATCGATGCTGTTACTACAAGCAATTTTACTTATGCGCTTCTATTTTAAAATATTTTTAAGTGGCCAAGATCTTAAGTTTCGCCAAACGTAAGTTAAACACACACAAGTTTAATAGCGCCATAAAACCACAGAAACATAAATTACCTTTATAAATTTTTCTCACTTTCCAGTCGTAATGACCAAAACCGCATACTTTTCAACAAGAATCAGCTTCCATATTTATGGCATTTGCTTTAACTACAGCACATTTTTTTGTGCCGGTACTTTGTGCTACGTTATTTTTCTGCCAGCCCATACTCACGAGCCTCCTCCATATATTTACCGCTTGCAAATAAAGCAGTCCAACTATGTCTATAATTTAACTGAGAATTCCCGTAATGTCAACTGCATACTCATATATCAAATGCCCACCATTTCCAAGTCTATTCGTCATTTGCGGTAAGGAACTTTGCCGTTTTTCCTTCGCTTCTTTCTCACACTTAAGGCGTTCTTTGTTGGCTATGGACGATTTGTCACAGTCGAAGGACCTTAACTGCTCACTCAAAGTACTTAGCTTGTTGTTAACTCAAGCTGACTGCGATGGTAATGGCGTGGACAGCGCTAAAACATGTAGGATGTTAGTGCGTGGACTAAGTATTTGTTTTAACTATTTATGTATGTTTTATATTGTTTTTTCAGTAAAACTATCACAAAAGTTCAGTTGCAGCTTTTGATTATTGGCGATGATGCTGTTGTTGCTACCTTTTGCGCATTTTTGTTGCAAAGTCATAAAAAATATTTTATGTTTCACAGCACCCAGCAAAAAACACGATTACCACAGAAACGAAAGTGGAAACGAGCTAGGCGATGGGAATCGCTTACCCTTTCGCTTCAAGAAGGCCTTATTTTGACATGGGCATGTCATTGGCGGTAATCCCTTACCCGCAGCATTACCTTAAAACGAAGGGAGAACGCATGGATAAACAGAATCCAGAGAAGCGAACAAAGAATGCCTTACAGAGAAACTAATGTAGAATGCCTAGATAAGTGCATACTTAGTTATATTAAATTGAAAACAGAAAATGTCTTAAAAGATTAAAATTAATTAAAATTTTTAAAAATCAGCTCAGTTGTATTTTCTTAAAAATCGGTATGTACATACATGCATATTTAATAAAGCTTAAAATCGTACTTCCTCACTCTTGTACTTCACTTCATTGACTGACTTCAACTTCGCTGCAAATTGAACAAAGCAAAACATGATTTTTATGCGAGGCAAATTTCCACAGAAAGTAACGGTAGAAAAAGAATTTTTGGATATTCATTCTATTTTTCAGCTCACTACGATGCAGCATTCTACTTTGCATTCTCCGAAATGAAGCAAAGAAGGGAAATAAAAAAAAATATTGTAGGACATTCTACTTTGCATTCCCGGAAATGAAGCAAAGAAGCGAATTAAAAAATGAATATTATAGGACATTCTACTTTGCATTCCCCGAAATAAAACAAAGAAGCGAAATAAATAAAATATTGTAGGACATTCTACTTTGCATTCCCTGAAATGAAGCAAAGAAGCGAAACAAATATAATATTGTAGGACATTATACTTTGCATTCCCGGAAATGAAGCAAAGAAGCGAATTAAAAAATAAATATTATAGGACATTCTACTTTACATTCCCCGAAATGAAACAAAGAAGCGAAATAAATAAAATATTGTAGGACATTCTACTTTGCATTACCGGCAATGCCTAAAAGAAGCGAAAAAATTCTAAGGCATTACAACGCTATGCCTTCTAGAACACGTTACCACTAAAAGCGATTACCGATTTTTTGCTGGGCAGTTAGCTTAACATAAAAAAGTAGTTTATTACTTTTGTTGTTTTTAAGTTGTGATTTCTGGTTTTTTATGCGAAATTAATACATTTTACTGCTAAACTGATAGTAAAAAAATTATCTCAGCTTAACAGACAATTGGGATGAAGTAGGGGAAGGAAAGCCGTTCCAAGTAAAGAGTGCTTTTTAAATTTACTATGCATGTAGAAACACTTAAGACGAGAGTCCTTGGTTCGTAAATAGAACATGAAGACCTTCTTACCGCATTTACTAATCAGTAAACGAAATTATATTTCCACAAATGACAGCTCAGCTTTAAATCCGTCTTAACAGTGTAGGGACACTCGGTATAAATCCATGCACCCTCTCCAGTGCTATTTAAACATTTCCTTACTACAAGTACAACAGATATTTCATTCGTTGAGCTTCTTACATAACGGTAGCATTTCGATGCTTCTTCCTCCTTAAAAAAGTCATTCATTTCGCCACCAGGAGATATCACCCTCCTGCTCCAGTCTGTCCATTTCTTCACCTCCTACGTACTGTTGCAAAGCCAGTGGTGTGGTCTGGCTGGCCTTCCTAAGCCATCTTCTACCTCTCCATCTATTAGCCATTATTTTCCACCACGTAGTCAAAGGCAATGAGATAAGTGAAGCCCATCGCCATTATCTTCTATATTGGCTCCAGATCTCGACCCAGTGTCAGTTTAGAATCAACAGTATTGATTTGACAATGGGTCGCAGCAAAAACTGATTTTGCCGAAGTTTGAGTGACTATCAAGTCAATGCGCCGGGATGGTATTTTCGGGGATAGTAGTCGAGGATTCTAGCCTTAACTTAAGCTTAATTAAGGGTTCTATCACATTTTGTTTCCTTGCAAGAGCTTCTCAAATTATGCAAAAACGCAAGATTTTGACAGTTTGACCTCGTTTTTCTAAAAACCCGGAGTCAATGGAAACTTTATACTTATGGATACATAACACCGTCAGAAAAAAAATTATCAAGAATCAATGCGATTTTTTAGCAACTTCAAACTGCCACTATATCATATTAGATTTTAGTACGCTATACAACTACATACCAAAAATTATTTTAGAAGTTCGAAAACTGGTAAAAGTGTTGATGTGCTATCTTTTGTCGCGGGCTGTATGTGCTGAAATTTCGCAACCAATATTCCAGCCAATTCCACTGAAATTTAGCACACACGCTTGGTCCTCGTGACAATGCAATATATAAGAATTTATCCGCTAGGTGGCGCAGGAATTGAGATATTTGAATAATCTACATTTATCCGATTTCGTTCATATTGGGAATGTTTTTATATTACTCTATTTTCTTAAATTTGTTTAAACGAATACAAATCTCAAATCTCGTATCAGATGATGGATACGTCGAGGCAGTTTCTATCATCTATCCATATGAATTGGATAGCGGTAAAGATGCATTCTACATGTGCGATAGACACCGGAATAGTAAAAATTACTGCACCGATAATATTTGCGATAAAAAGGAGTTTCGTTGCATCGAGGTCAGTTCCAACCGTGTTTTTAAAAACGGGGCGGGCGAGATCGTTTAAATATATCCAAATAACCTGGAGCGATTGTTGTAAACAAAACTCAAATGAATTCTATGTCTGCACTCTGTAAGGATTTTTAGAGAAATTTTATTATGATTTTTATGGCATAACTGTCATAAAGCCTATACGGTAAATGTGTATACATCAGCATTAAAAGATCTATTCTCTCCCCTAAATTTGACTTTTTTATGCGAGACTCTCTTGAGCTTCAAATTTTACGCTATTTTTAAATAGGCATCGATCGTTACTTAAAAGTATCGACTGAGCAAATCAATACACTTGCTACCAATCCGTTGCAAAACAATTTGCGCCGACTTTTTCATAAATTTGCGATGTCACTTTTAAAAATGAGAACTTCGTATGAGTTTTTAGATTTTAGAGGAGACTTTGTTTCTCGAAAAAGAAACAACTGGGCACTCCATAGTCCGGTTTTTGTTTTAACCAGACTAAAAACCGGACTCCACGAACAAAAACCGGACACCTGGCAACCCTATATGCGCCCCACGTTTTTTATTTTCAATCCCCTAAGGTATTTTGTCCTAAAATTTGAAAATCGAAATCGACAAAGTTTGGTAGTTTTTCATTAGAGGTCTGCATCGGAAGATATTTCGCTTCACAGTGAAGTTTTCTAGCAAATACGCTCGCTTCTCTTCCTATCACTGAGAGTGCGGATAGTGAGTAGAAGTGCATATAGTCGCTAAGTGTCGAGTAACTAAGTTAAGTACTCGACAAAAATATGTTCCGAAGGAGAGGAGTAATACGTTGTAAAACTTCAGCAAGTGAAGTGTTCAAGTATTTTAGGAAGTATTTTATTAGAGAGGATAATTGAGATGTGAGAAATTTGTTTTTGCATAGGGTTGCCATCTGTCTGAAAATAAAGTGAATAAAACATTTAAGTGGCGTAAAATTTTTCAAACACTTTTAACGAAAGAAACCCATTTCAGGGCACTTTTATCCAGAGGTAATATTTGTTAATAGGGTTGCCATCTGCCTAAAAAGTTACATTAAATATATTATACATATGTATGTATTTTCAGCAAATATCAAAAAATGTATCTTAAAAGTTAATTTACCTAAATATATATATAGTTTTATTGAGTAATTATATGGTGAATTTAGTATGAGAACTATTTCTGTAAGATTTGATCAGGTCAATAGAGTTGCCAACTTTCTAAATATTAAATTAAATATACATATATGTACCTACATATAGGTATACACATTTGTAATTTCAGTAAAATTTTCCATTGTGGGTATCAAATAAGGGTTGCAACCTATCTAAAAAGCTAATTTATATACAGTGAATTATCCTATAATGAGTATAAAATGAACGCTTCTTGTGTAAGCTTTGTCCCGCTCAAATTTATCAACAGGGTTGCCAAATTTCTTCAAATTAAACATATTTAAATATGGGTTTCGATCGAAAGGTATTTGAGAATGATTTTTTGAATAGTTTTTTTAATATGTCACCCCTTTCTACTCAATCCATCGAAATGAGGTAGAATCCATCAGAAGAATGGGATATTCATTAATACGTGGATTTTTTCTGCGGAAAAATTACGTCCTAATTGTGTTTTTACAATTTTTTTCAAATGGTTTTTTTTTAACACCTCAACAGTTTGTTTCTCATAAAATGGACGTGCTAGAAAAATTTTGTAAATGCACTTCCAATCAGCATCAAAAAATCTATAAGATGAGATCGGTCCCGTCTTTGAGATAAAATACTGCATTCTTGATATTTTAGCGAATATTTCGAGCTAACCCTATGCACACACTTACGCCTGCACATACATACATTCATCCTCTTACGCCGATGCACTTTGACATGAACATCGACATTTGATATGCGAACTCAGTCACTCGACAAAATCACATTTTTTTTGCATTTGATGTACTCACCGACATACATTTATACTAAAACACCAGGGTGCCTCATTGCGTCAAATTCTCAATCTCGCTGCATTAATGTACCTACATAGATTTTCAAGCATTTAATAATGCATGCAACAAATCACAACGCATAAATAACAAAGAGCACGCACACAAACGCATTCAACTTCATACGCTGGCACAGAGTGCCAATTCTCCCTGCATTAATGCTTGGACGAAGCGAAGAGTTATCAACAAAACTTGGTGAGGTGGGGTAGTACATACGTCATGCGGCGAATCTCATATGCAAATACATCAGCCAATCAATCATTTACAGTAGCTGCTGCATTAAAAAAATAGCCAACAGCAACAATCACAACACACACAAGCAGCTACAGTATGCGACAGTAATGTAATGTAAAAAATGTAATCAAAGCAAAGTGCAATGTTACCGTTCTACTCGCGTATACGCATTAACATAAAATAACAAAAGCTGCAAATGACACATTGCTGTGCAGCCACCCACCCCCACGGTTATGCTACGCAATCCCATATGCTGCCGCTGTGGTGCAAAAGTGGTGCGCGCAAAATGTTGCACAACAATTGCAAATACATTCAAATACACGTAGCTATGAGCGTGGCAACGTGTATATGGTGCTTGGGAGTAATTGCGTAAATGTGTGGCAAAGACTGAGTGACGGACTTCAGGGATTTGCGCACTCCACTATGCTCGATGTCGGCTGAGTAGATAAAGGTGCCTTAAGTCCGTTATTGTGGCTACCGAAGTCAAGCCACAACAAAAATCAACCATGCAACAAGCGAACAGTAGAACATGCATCCACAAATGTGGCCTAATTACACTGTGCAACAAAATGAGAGAATTAAAAAAAGACACGAATGCGATATATGAAAATTATGAAATACGAATGGACTCTAAATATTGGACCACCTTCCATTTTGTTCCTAAACGGCATATTTTTTTTACAGTGTATTGAAATTTTCTTACTTTGGTTACAGGTTGACCTAAATTATTTGAAAAATTTAAAGTTCTATAGAAAAATTTACTGGTGCATATTTTTTTAGAACATTTAACCCACAATTTCTCACCCGTGTTGGTCGCTTTGACCCTTGATTGGGTCAAATCGATGTCTGTACATTATAGATATTAAAGAAAAAGCCAAACCAACAATTTTTGGAATTTTGGTCTGTGTTTCTGTCGGTCTGTATGTTTGTACGCACATCACTCGAAAACAAATACATGGTGTGAAATGCAGTTTTCGCCTATGCATTGCTAAAGTGCTAACTTAAACTATAGGAAAAAAAGTATAAGAGTGTTGCCACCTGTTTGAAAATTTAAGCTTAAGTAACTTGATAAGACAAACTAAGTATTACAATATGGCTGTCAAAATAAATAGGTTACGAAGGCTTACAGTCGAAAATATTTTTACGAAATATTGCCACCTGCTTGAAAAATGTAATTTGATTAAATTGATAAGACAAATCAAATATAGCAATATGGGTATCCAAAAAAAGAGGTTTAGGAAAGCTTATTGCCAAAAATATTTATGAGGAGGGTTGCCACCTGTTTAAAATTTTTTATTCAATTATTAAATTGATAAAATAAGTGAATTACACTTCGGGTATCAAACTACAGAGGCTTGAGAAATTTTACTGTCGAAAATATTTTTGTAGCGGGCGGCCACCTATTTGAAAATGGCCGACGCCACAAAATGGCGGATTACATATTTTTTCAAAACGTTCTCAATATGGGTATCAAATGAAAGCGTTTGACTACTGCAATACAGTACACTATGAAAAAATAACAAAGTCAAAATAGCCGTCACCAGAAAATGGCGGATCACATTTTTTTGGTATCAACATGGGTATCAATTGAAAGAGTTCTACAAGTAGAACACAATGCATTTTAGAAAACAAATACTTCATCCAAAATGACGTCCCAATAATAGATTTAAGGCAGTCTACAAGTTAAAACTAAAGTCTAAGTATCACTTCAAAACAAAGGACTTCGCCAACTTAGATTCTTCAACAGTAGAGCACTTGTCAGGCTCTTTTATTGCATACCCATATTAAGGAGATTGCAACTAATATGTAATCTGCCATTTACAACGTTACTGAATATACATAATTATTTTGTCATTTTGTAATTATTTTGGAGTGGAGAAAATTACCACAAGATTTGTCCCAAACAAGGATCAAAAGACCAACACGGGTAAGAAATTGTGAACTAAAATGTTCCACAAAAATATGCGCTATTATATTTTATTATCGACCCTCACAGACAAAATTAATGGTAAATGTAGTTTTATACACAATTTTTTAGTTCAAATCGGGAAAATTACAATACACCGAAAAAAAATTGGTGACGTTTAGGGACAAAGCGGCAGGTGGCGCAATATTCTAAAGCTCTACCTCTTTCATAATTTCCATACCGCATTCGTGTCTTTTTTGACTGTAGCATAGTGTTGTTAATGAAAGTCGGTTGTTAATGCAGAGAGGGGCCATAGCTGTGATGATATGTACATATGTAGGTTGCAAGCGCCAAACGCTGTGTTTCCAAACAAGGCAATACAGGCAGCACTCTTGACGCCACAGGCAATGTCTACTTCCTTTTCACTTCATGCTACACTTCAAATCGTTCATTCACTTGGCTGCTCAATTAGTTCATCACCGAGGCGCATAGGCGTTGCAAAGTCGTGCATACATTCATATGCGAATATCGTCGACAGCAGGATTTGCTTGCATACTATGCGTGGGCGTGTTTTTCGTTTTTTTGTTTTTGTTCGTGTGTTTAGGTTGCAGTACATGCAACAAATCCATCATTTGTGCCTCAACGATCGTAAATGGACGCTTTGCCTCACACGCGCACACACCTCCGAGCGCTTCCTCTCCCGTCCAGCTTGTCAGACTTTTCCTGTGGTTTCACTGCATATTGCATGGCAAGCCCACACACATATTTATGTGCATAAATGGCTGCATTAATATTATTATGTGCCTTCATTCGCTTTGATGAAACCTTTCAAAAGTGAAATTTCATTATTGGTAGAGCGTCGCCACAAAACAATACCAAAACAGCCGGCATTAAATAATGGCTGTAGCGTAAAGCGTGTCCGTGTATTTTTACTCTATTGAAAATCGCCACAACTTGCATAAACTGTGTGCTGAATTATTATGATTCATAACAATGCCATGATGAGTGGTGGCTTGCGGTTGCAGTAGGTTGTGTTTGTTTACTATACTTAGGCTCACTGGTTAGATACCTGCTGTGCCAATTTCTGTGAAAACGCAAAATTTGGCCTATGGTCGGGTAACTCTTCGATTGCATTTAATTAATCGCGCAATGGCAAGCGCGTGATGAATGACCAAACCGGCCCGGCACGACCGTTGAGCCTCTTAACTAACCACCCGCATTTGCCAGGAGGTGATGGGGGTTTTTGCTACCGCGCAAGCGCAGCTGATAATGGCATCTATCTTGTCCATTCATCGCTAATAGCAATAAGCATAAAGCACTAAGAATGGCATCAAAGTAGTTTGTATGCACATTTGCATAGAATGTACGCCAGATGAGGAGCGTAATATCCAAATGTATATATGCACATTAGGGTGGTCAAAAAATACATGCGAGGAAAAAAATTTAAAATGCCTAGCTCTATTTCTTTTCTTAGGTCTATTTCTCTTTAATACTAACGTTTATGTAAGTGCCTCCTTTGCGTTTCTTTAGGGTATTGGGGGACCTTTAAAATAGCTCGTATTAAAAATTTATTAAATAAACAGTTAGGTACATGACCGGAAATCTTTTGAAGAGGAACAGAGTTTGCCGATTCAAAAATAATGATTTCCAAGGATTCTATAACATTTCTATGAAAAAGTGGTTTTTCGCCATATAAAATACATGAAAAACTTTATGGGCTTTGAGGTAGTTCTAAATATCCTTTAAAAAAAAATACGGGTATTTTTTATTCCATTTAAGTAAGTCGCAGGGGTGAGAGCTTAACATTTTTAACTTTTTTTGGGTCACCCTAATATACATACATCTACATATTTACGCACTTATACAACTAAAGAAATACCATGCAGGAGGGTAACCGCGCTCTTAACAAACCGTGTTAGAACCGTGTACGAAATACTGTTTGGCCAAATCAAGACGAAAAAGCAGTTGATTAAATGGAACTATCCGGCTGAATTGGCGCCTAAGGAAGCCAAACTGGATTTATTTAAGAGAATGACTGGACAAATTTGCTAGACGTCAAAGGCAATCCCCTAATTGATTAAGAAAAATCTTTAGCTAAAACAATTTTCCTACCGAGATTCGAACCGTGCAGTGATTTTCCCTGCTGTGTATCTATGCACTATCTTCAGTACTCAGTACCCGCTTTTGTGGAAATGTGGGCATGTGAATTTTTTTATTTGTATGCGCATACCTCATATTAGGTGCTTATAGAAATAGAGACTATGTCTATCTGTTTGGCATACCAATGCCAATTTTTGCAAACATTTCAAAATGATGTGTGCACATGTGTTCATTTCTCCACGTTTCTTTGATGCAATTGATTGTGATTTCGAGCGTGGAATTTAGGTGGCACGTAACCAAACATGCTTTTTATGCACTTTCATCCATATTGACTTGTGACATATGTTTGTTACTAAATAATATGCAAATTATGTACATAAGTGCAGTACATTGAATAGTTTAGAAGTTAAAGGTTTGAGAGGCGGAGTTTAGGAGCTTTGATTGCTACTTGGTAATCATTGAGGAGAAATTTTTTATCTACTGAATAGCTAGAATTAAAGTTATCTCAGTTATGCTCAGCACACACTAATAAACTGTTGAAATATGAGCTTGTCTTGCAGATTTAATAAACCACGTGCTAAAGCCAAACTACTGAAAACCTTGGCGATCTTCCTGTTATTAGAAGTGTCAAAGCGAAGTGAAATAACATCGTATAATACGCAAGAATTATTAAATCCAATTAGCACTAAAACGCCTCTTTTAAAACCGAATATAGTAGTTTAACCGATCATAAATAAAAAGTTAATTAAAAATGTATGTAGACACATCCTAAATCCGACCCGATGGGTTTGAGAACTCAAGCAAACCCAAAATTTCCTTGGGTAATCAGAAAATTATTAGACCAAAAAACTTAGTTAAATAATCCACCATTTCTACCGTAGTCGATGAGCTAGATCTGATAAAGGTGTCCCTTTTAACCTGACCAACTGTCCTCCTTTTGAGCAAAAATATCCTCCTTGTCCTCCTGTTCAAGTTTTATAGCAGTGATGAAATTTTCAAAAAATTTCGTTCAGAATATTATTAAATATTTCCTAATCGTACACAATTATTGTATTTAAAAGGCGTTTACATTGTTCAACTTTTAGTTAAATGATGTAAGCTTTAAGGTGTTAATCAATTAATTTTTCAATCAATATTTCGAAGCTTATCCTAGAGCTGCGATTTTCGGATGCTGCAGTTGAACGCGTTTAATCAATACGGTTCGAAAGTGACGAAATTTCCCATTTTTTCTTTGATTCATCTTAAAACACAAAAATTAAATTTTTTTATTTAAAAAATCCTTCTCTTCCTAATTGCTCAGAATAGTCCTAAATCTAGGGAGAAATACGCTAACCTGGCAACACCGGCTGAGCCAACTAATATGCAATTTTGTTGACACGAATATTGCGTTAAACCAGTACCCAAATAAGAGTCGCGTCGATGAGCTCTTTTAAATTTACAAATGAACGTTGGAGTAAAATGAGCTTAATGCAGCCTACATATATGTATGTATATCCCAAAATAATTGCAAAATTAGTTCTCTGACGGTTTAAGAGTAGGGGTATTATGCGGACATGTAAGACTGAAAAACTTCCGCTTAAATGAATGAGCTTTCGATATTGAAGTTTGCTGAAAAACGACTAGGTTCGGCGGTCGTACCCAGTAAGGAACAAACTTACGAGACCAAAGCGGCCATCGTCTCTAACCGCTCAAGATTTTTAACCAAAACCATTACTCCATCGATGAAACATCGCGAATCAATCACGATAGTTAAAAAGTGCGAGTCAAGATAACTCAATCTAGATCTGCTAAAATATCTCTTCCATATTTTTATTTTCGCTACCGTATGTATGACGGAAGAAATAAAAATAAGCGCGTGGGTATCAACACTTTAGATCCGATATCGTTCCATTCCTTAGTCGTGTAGACTTTTCGATTTGTAGATCAGTTGAAAAATCCACCGCATTTTGAGTAGTGGCGAAAACTCGGTGTTTCGAAGCGTCCAGTAAAACCATACCCTCCTACTTCTGTTTAGATGGAAACATTATGCTCAAGTTTTTCCAGAAGAGAAGCAAAGGGCAGATTTTTGGCGTATTAGTGTTGAAGTTGGCATATATCCGTCTCAAAATACACTTTTTTTTTAATTCATAGCGACGTGATTTAGCTAATTACTTTCTAAAATACTTAAGTAACCACAAATGACACCTTTACTAATTTCCATTTTAATTGTAATATACTACATAATTACACTGAAGTTGTATCAACCGCAATCTGAATAATGAATTTTAACAGAAAAAAGTGAAATAAGTAATGAACTTCAAACAATACGAAAGGGAAATGGAAAATAGTAATTTAAAAGGAGACGCCACTTGCAGGTGTAAATCTTTTATTAACACAATCCCTCAGCTAGGTTACAGCCCTAAGCTAATAGTGACTAATTTAATAGCAAAAATCAGAGCTGATGGAAACAACAAAGAGAAAACCCCGTTTTGCACTCTTCGTGCGATACCGCGCGCCATTGCTAAATGTTTATAGATCTGTATATGTATATGTAATTCGTTTTACCCTGTACTCGTAATTAGGTGATTTGCATTCAAGCGAACGTTGTGCCACAAATTAATGTGGCACAATGTCAAGCCATACAAAGTAAAGTGAAGAAAAGAGGAGAAAATAGTAAAAGAATAAATAAGAAGGACCACGCAGGTGGAAGGAGTGTAGCCTCGAGCAAATGTTTAATTGAAAAAGCAACCCAAAGCAAAGAAATGGAAAAAGTCAGTCGAGAATTACGAAACCTTGGAGTAGTGTATGTAACAGGCTGGCAAAAAAACGTGCAAACGAAATGCGTTGACGTGGTCGACTGGGCAATTGGATGGGATTCACAAGCAACTAAACACATCCATAACTACATACTTAACTAGCAGTCAGGTAGTAGATCCAAAGCACGACTATGCAACAGATAAGCGCTATGCGTGCGGTCGGCCAACGTGACAACGGCGGCAACAGCGGCGAAAATGGCCGGCGAAAAAAAAAACGGAAATCTCAAGTATGAATATTAAATACGACACTTTGTGGTTAATTACAAGGA
>NW_023458561.1:52511889-52540869 GCF_013731165.1 Rhagoletis pomonella | reverse complement strand
AAAAAATGCTGTCATAACTAACACACATAGAATTTTCCGTATTCTTCGACATGAGCTCGCAAGGCCACAATTAAAGGCTAATTTAATCTAACCCAACCACATGTTTTTGAAAAAAAAAACCGAAATCGAGTTTTTTCACAAGTTTTTGAGGTTCTATAGATCTAGATATTTTTTTAAATCTTTAATAAACTTAACTAATCTTCGGCCAACAAACTCAGTCACCTAAATTTCTTTCCGTACATTTTTGATTCTCTTCTTATTTGGCGCCAAATTCCTTTATCGGTTTTGTCCGAGACCAAAAAGAAATTCGTCCGCATTTTCACCTCTCTTTTGCGAAGTTCCGTCCTCTGTCACTTCATTGCTTTCGTTGTGCACTAAATAAGTCCATACTTTTTAACCGGCTTCCAAAAAAGGAGGAGGTTATCAGTTCGTCGGAATATATATTTTTTTTTTTTTATGTATGTTACCGCATAACTTTGGACTACGTCAAACCGATTTCGATAATTCTTTTTGCATCGGAAAGGTAGTGTCTCAGAGGTGGTCCCATACTAATCTGGTTAAGATCCGATCAGCGGATCATGAGATATATATATATATATTTTTTTATATGGGAGTTGAAGTCGGTTTTTTTTTTGCTAAAAATTACTAGTTATTATAAAGCTTTTAGAGTTCCGCATTCCGTCTTTTATAACACGTGTCGCCCACGGGAACATGGCCTTAAATATAATAGATCACTCGATAGCTTCCAAAAAATTGTCATCTCTGCTTGACATCTTCTATGTTTCTTCGCCGTATAAAACGACAGGCATGATGAGAGATTTTTAGAGCGTCATATTGTTTACTGAGAGGGGTTCTGCTTACCGAACCAAATTTTAGGTACTATAAAATACAAATTTTTCTCACTATCCTGTATAGACTTTTACATTCTGTGCAGCGCCTAAAATTCCTCTGTCTTTGAAACGCGCGAGGGTACATATTTGTATAACTCCAAAATTCCGTCGAAGTTTCCAAGCTGTTGAAGTAATTGCAAATTGTTTCCTTTCATATTAGTACCGATCTGGTCTAATGTACTTACATACATTATAATGTACATGTTCATATGTGGATACGTTTACATATATGAATGCACATGTAGTAACTATTCATGCTTAAGTGATTTCCAAGTTTGATGTGCGTAAAGATCCCTTCATGCTAATGCCACTACGTGTTTATTTCCACCCAAATTGCCCAAAATTTGTTATGCTCGTAAAGCGTAAAATATGCAATGTTTTAGCTAGAAAATCGAATATTTCCACTTTTTGCGCACAAACAAAAAAACATTTTATTGACATACGCAATTTCACAGATTTTCATCAGTTGAGTGCAGATTACATTTTGTGATATGACAAACATTAAATACAGAAAAAATGAAATCTTTCCCCCGAAATTCAGCGAGTTATTCTGAACGGTTAAGTAATACAACCAGTAATTTGTTGTAAAAACCTTAAAAAACCCAAAGGCAATGGTTGAAACTACCACTGCATCCCTAATGTCAACGTGATTCGTGAATACTGTCTGTGTGTGCATACTCCTCATTAAAAAATATGCAGTAAATTGCCAGTAACATAATTTCTAAGTGTGACAGAAATAACACTTTATTGTCCTTTCACTACACGATAACGCAGAATGATTTTATCCTAAATTTCTGACATTGAGGAAATACATTTATTGCTTTGAACAAACCAACGATAATTTGGGAAGATTTTCTTCCTTCGCGTAGCAAGCTTCTAACCACTCCTTCAACTTACAAACGCGAAACTTTTTTCTTTTTATTATTTATTATTTTTATTAGTTGAAAAATTATTGATTTGTTAAAGCAAGTAACTTGATTTTGATGGATATGTCATAATGCCAGCAAAAATCACTTGGCTAACATGGCGACCAAACTCATTGACTAAAACTACCTTCTATTTTTTTGGCATGGCTGTAACTAGTAACTTGCAGTATTTGGTCTCTTGGACTACGCCATTTATGAGGCGTAGAGACGCCTTGCTAATGAGCCTAGATTTTTGACATCAGGAGCTTCCTTTGCATTGCCTGGGCTCCCAAATGTTAGCCATTAATCCAATAATGAGGTTATTGTGTCCCAAAGTTTGCGCGAAGGAGTGTAGTCTGACGTCAAGCCTTACAGCTCAGGTTAGGGATGGAAAAGCCGACTCTGTTTTTAGTCAAAAATTGAATTTTTTGCGAAAAAACTCGACGTTTTTGAATCGATTTCAGTCGCCTCAAGTCACTTGATGATTTTTTGATTTTTGTATACTAGCTATTTGATGGTAACATTACCACATACCTAATTTAAAAGCATCCTATTGCAGTAGTGTAAACCCTATGTTATTTCACTTATAAATATTATAGTGTATTGTAGCAACACTGCCAAGATATGACAATACAATATTTAGCAACGAAAAATGGATAGATCAGTCGATGAATATATGTGGGTCTGTTAATTCTTTAATTTTATTGGTTTTATTATTCTTAGTGATTAAAAACAATAATTGTATCCTCATTACTTACTAAAAGTGGGTACATATTAATTTTTTTTTTAATTTTCAAAAAGAAAATTTAAGTCATAAAATCGACTGTCCATGGTGATTAACCGACTTAAAGAGTCGAAGACCTGAGATTCGACTTTGAAGTCTAGAGTCAATTCTCCGCGCGCCTTTTCCAGCCCTATATCAGCTAGGTTACATCATTTTTTCCTGATATTTCCAAGGCGCATATCTGTTGCTTAACTATCAGCGGTATGCGCTCATTTGTGAGTTAAAAAAAAATAGCTTGATATAATTATTTATTAGTTATTTGAATGATACACCGACAGGGGACCGGGGGCTACCAGCCCGGGTCTGTTGGACTCACGTTATTACTTACATAGAGTCCAATGGACCCCAACGGTATGTAATGCTAGTTTCTTCCGCGGTAGAAAAGGGGTTAAATACGTTTTTGAAATAATCATAGTTCTCAGGGTTCAAAGTCCTTTAAAAAAATCCTGAGGTTAAATAGAAAAACTAAAAACGCCGTTTGATTTTTGTGAATGTAAAATTGACACAGTGTTAGAATTCTTCTGGCAGCTTGACAGTTTTCATAAACTCGCCCGGAAAAATATTTTTTCAAACTACTCACCAGCCTGAGAAGCAATAAAAGAAACACAAAATGGCCAGTTTGGGCAACGGTGGGTGAGGAAAAACCAAACCTATTATGTCTAAATTTGCAAGTAAATAGTACCGGCCGTTCGAAGAGTAGTTCTCTGGAATTGCCGATTACTGTTGCTAGACGAGGTTACAGTAGTTTCCGTAGGAGCTCACCTGATGAGGCCTAACATTCTTATGTAGAGTTCTGTAGCGGGTGGCGAAATTGGATTGATGTGTTGTACCAAAAATGATTTGTTTTTTTCTTTTCGTAAGTGTTTTCTGTATTTTTGGTATAATGTATTTTGTTTAGGCGCAACTGCTAACATCGGGCGCCTAAATTCGTGCTATGTACTGCTGCATGTGCAAACATTTCCTATGCAATTTATGAAATTTTTGCACATGCACTTCTCAACTGCCATGTAATTGAACTTTCTTAAGTTTCAATTAGATGGCACTTCAAAGTATGCTCGGCCTAGTCCGATGCATCCTCCGGACACTGTTCCGGAGTTTTTTTGCGGACTCTGCTTGACTTTCAATCATGCAGAGGTGGTACTCACCTATAGCTGCCATTGGCCATAGTGCCTACCCACCATTTTTGAACCAATAAATACTTCTTTTTCTTATAACATATACATACATGCAAACATACTGGTCTCCCCTCTCACTGAGTTATTCATATTTGCTTCAAAGCATAAATGCATGCTTTGGTCGACCTATAATAAATTTTTCCTATTTATGATGAGCGCCACGAAACTGCTGACTAAACGACTTCCTTAACAACAGGCGCATTACATATTGAATTGTTATTAATTTTTTTTTTTACAACATGCGAGTATTTCCCAAACAAATCCATCATCATTTTGAATCACTTGCATGTGTCAACAATCGGTTTGTGTCGTGCACTTCCACATCTGCCGCCCTAAGACACATATGAAAGGTATGTCTGTACGGTTGAATTCTCCTCCCCTCAACCAATTGTAGTACTGAGATTCGCGGCCGGCCACTGCACCAGCTGCTGTCGTTCAGTGATTTAGTATACGATTACGATTTGATATGCAAAATCCATCAAATACACAAAACCTTCCATTGAAAAATATCAAATTAACACACTAAACAAACAAAAGCCAAACGGGGAAAAAAAAGTATGTAAACAAGAGTTGACTATGAAACCCTCAGATTTCCAAGTGGAACACCCGCATCGATGGAAGACTTGCGTACATAGATAGGCTAACAATAATTATACGCAACAAGGAGGATGAGACGAAGCGCGGGGGGGATGGCATTGTGTGTTTAAAATAAACAAAAGTATTTGAAAGCAGACAGACGACAGCGGTTAATGGTAATCGGCAGCTGCCAGAAGCAATATTTGAATGGGGATGCAAAAAAAATTCCAAATACATAAAGATATTGAAATGAGCATAGAACGTCATCGGGCAGCCATACATATAGACACAATCAAGAATAATACATCACTGCATTGACAGAGGAATTCGTTTAATGAACACATAGTATAATAACACATACATACATACATATTGGCATGCTACCCACATATTTAGTACGTATGTATGTACACACACATTAATCTAAATAGTATGTGTTTGTTTGTTTCTTATGCTATATCCCGTATCAGATGAATTTCCCTTATGACCTCCTTTTACTTTTGACTTTCCTCCAAGGATTTTTACTGGCCTTTGAATTGATTTTTTGACAGTTTGTTGATGGGAGGCTGCCCTCTTCAAACGCAGAGCTATCACGTGTCAGTGTAGATAGGTACTAAATATACTATATGTTTGTAATTTGATTTATATTTTCTTCTATGCGGTTGTACTCCAGCTGGAGTGTTTGTTAGGCTAAATTTCGTTAAAAATGATTTGAGTTCATTTCATATATTGTGTTACAAAATACAACATCTGCGGTTTTTGCTAAACATCGTCTTTGCTAATCATCGGTGAAATGAAAATGATGGACAAGGTTTCCTAGGTTTTTGGAAGCCACTGCTTTCCAGACACTGTTAGAGTGGTGCTCATATCTGGCAACATTTTCCCAAGAATAAAATAAAAAAAAAAACATTTAAATAATAACTATAAAAATGTTATGCTGGGTTGCTTTTTTGTTGCTTAACCAACGCTTTTCATGCTTAAAATAATCAGCTTAGTAACATTTCATTAAAATTTATTCAAGTGCAAAAATTTAAGTTAAAATCAATAATATTATGTCGATGACTGAATGATGTATAGCCGCGTGTACGTATGCATACATGTACATTAGACTGCATCACTCTCCATACAAAAAAAAAACTGTAATTTGTTTCAATTGGAATTAAAATCTATTATATTTTAAGGCTTCCACCAAAATATTTTGGAAAAATATTAAGATTTACGTCCGCTGGACCGATTTGAAAATACCTCCGAAAATGGAGTTTTTTTATGAATAAAAATAGTTTCTTAAAGATTTTTTTTTGAAAAAAATCCCCTCAAATGACAAAACGGTTTAAGCTTAAAAAATTTGCTTACAAATATTTAAAAAAAATGTCAATGGAATCGTAATAATGCGATTTTTGATGCTGTTTTTTTTAACATTTTTCTAACATTGGTATAAGAAAAACTTGAATAATTGAACCTAAACTCTTCCGATTTAGACTTGTGAGGTATCATGGAAAGGTCTTTTCTCACCCTTTTTATTCATTTGCAAATAAACTCATTCAAAGGATGAATGAGAAAGGTAGGCTGAACGAGTGTCATTCCTAGTTGAATTAAGATGTGTTGGTATTTGAAAAAAATTGGGGCGAGAATGAGTTTTTTTTTTGAAATAAAAATAGTGGGAAAATAGCTTTCTACTGATACCCTATAAGTATAAATCGGAATAGTTTTGGCCCAGTTGAAAGACAGCATCGAAAATCTCATTATTACGATTCGCTTGAAGATATTTTTAAATATTTGTATGCAGATTTTTTAAGCTTAATCTTTTTTGTCATCCGAGAGGATTTTTTTCAAAAAGTTCTTTAAGAAAGTATTTTTATTCACCAGAAACCCCATTTTTGGAAGTATTTTCAAATCGGTCCAGCTCACATAAATCTTAATATTGCTTCGAAATATTTTGGTGAACGTTTTCAAATATAATAAGTTTTGTAATCCCGGCGGAAAAATCGCAACTTTTTTTTGGTGATGCAGTCTAATGTAAATATGTATGAACTTGTTTGTAGTATTAGACAAAAATAAAAAAATAAATAAACTAAAATGCTTGCCAGGCATACACAACTTGTCTCATTTAACAAGGAAGTTAGTTTGATATCTAACTTTAACGAAGATTTGAAACCAAACCTAAAAAAAAAATACATGACTCATGCAAAATATTCATTTTTTCAATTAAGTCAAAAAACGATGTCATGCTGACGCATTTCGATTGCCAAAAACTGATAAACGTTCTCCTTACCATGCAGAGTTAATACATACATATGTAACTATTTAAGTAGTATGCCTGAATTGATTGAGAATATTTTATTTGCCATTGAGGTCAAAAACGTTGCCAACTTCAAAGAAGAAAAAAATGTAAAAATCGGCTTGTTATATTCCTTTGAAGCTACATTTTCCTCATTCACTAAGCAATCTTTTATTTATATATTTTTTTCTTTCGTTTTGCCAATACAAGGAAGAAATGTGTTGAGTAATCCTGTGAAGCACAATTAATGCCTAAGTGAGTGAGTAACGGAAATAAGGGCATATATATACATATTTAAACTCATACACGCAGAATAAACGGCTATGTTTGAAATTAATGGCCGCTTTCCTAATGTTACGTAATTTTTTTTCTTATTTTTGAATGTAATTGAAAATAATGCGTTAAATATTAGCTTGAGTAAAATTTTTTACTAAACTTGACTTTAGTTTAATAGATCGACACCTTTTTACTAACTATTTATATTTTACATTGTTGGCCTAATTATCGCGAGCCTGATACTCGAATCTCCCGTTGTTTTTCCAATCAGCAGTTGGATTTTGTTTAAAAGTTGTCCACTAGAAGCCCTTAGAGCGGAGAGCTCTCCCAATGAAGTTTAGCCTTGCCTCAAGCGCACCTTTACAAACCCGAGTAAGCACACCGACTAACTCATCAATCAACTCCCCACAAAGATTTTGGCAGTCAATGAGTGCGCGGGAATTTTTTTTGCAGTCTGCTGCAATTAACAATATACATTCTTCGTTCTCCTCAAATTCCTGTAAACCTTTGTTTGGGTGCGATTCATCAATAAAAAAATGTATGCACGACGGACTTAGAAGGACTAAACTTTGGGAATGCTCCAAGCAGACATGCGCGATACCTAATTATAAGGAGCCAGGATGAGCATAGATTTTAAGAATGAAACAAGGAGGAACAAACGACTGGCCGACGCTGCTTGAGTGAATGATTGTAATCCTCAATGATCTTATCCAGCACCCCTCCGCAGGTGCCCTCTTCTATTTCGCTTTATCGCGTAAATAGGGGATCGATACTGACGACGGATACCGTTTTAGAAAGAGAGTCCCCAGTGTTAATGTAAGACATTGCAAAACCTACCACGATACTTACGGGTCATGCTTCGTTTCAGGCTCGCCCGTGACAGACTAAAATTCGGGAGAAAGCCAAAGCCGAGCCCCCGGCTGCAAGGATACCGCCAGTGTACCACCTCCAGTTAGCTTTCTGCAAACCTCATTTCTTTCACTGCTTTCATGTAAAGTCACAGCCCTGCGTAACATGGCCAATAAGCTCTAAGATGATGGAGCTAGCCGGAGGGTATTTGGCTATTCTATAAAAAAAGATGTAGAAAGCCGTGCACTTTAATTCCATCGCTTCAAACGAAGGAAAAAAAGGAGCTTTTGTTTCTTATTTCGTCGCGGGTTTTTTTTGGCAGTGTACGATATGTATGTATATGTATAAGCTGCATCCGGCTAGAATTCTATGTGTAATTATACATACATACATACATATCTGCTGATATACGAGGCAGCTGCCTAACAGCGGGATGCTGTATGTTTCCATTTCCTCTAGAACTTATTTGGTTGATGTGCAACAAATTGAAGTGACATTTGGCTGACGACACGTATACGCATCGTTGCACCCATTTGTTGTGCTTCCTCTCTCTTAACTCCTCATTATCTCTACATTCGCCGCGCAATAGCTTCGCCTAGGCAGCGGAAATGTACAGTTTACTTGCTTGGCTGACTGAAGTTGGCTGAGTGGGTCAATAAGCGCAAGTGTGAATGTGTGTTTATTGGTCATGGTAGTCAAAAGGTAGGTATATATTTATGCTTGTAAATAGGTACACTAGAGACAGGGTGCTTAGATGGTACTTATCAAAAAAAATATTTTATATACGCATATTTAATAACAAATAATAAATTTCTAAAACTCTATTTAAGGCCCAGTTTGAGCCCAGCTTGGGCGAAATTTTACTAAATTCTTTTTAAGTAAAATTCCAAACTAAAATGTTACCGAATTTATGTCAGATGTTCAAGAATGATAAATTAAAGAATCGTTGAAGTTAACATAACAAAAGCTCACCCCAGCTGTAGAAAAGGTATTCAGCCCAATTCTGAATACTCCCGGGGAGTTTCTTCTCCGGGAATTTGTTTCTACCGAAAAAGAAATCCTCCAATATTTAACTCCCAGGGTTGATCCGAGTTGATCCGGATCAACGCAGCCGTCTGTTAATGCATTTACATTAGCCGCTGCTACCCATGCTAGTCTGTCAGCCTCCTAATTACTCCGTATGCATTTACGGACCGGGAACCAAATCAGTTGTTTTGTTTTGAGTCCGCTTAGATCCTAAAGTGCTAAATTTCCTACTCCTTAAGTATACCAAATACGTGCACTTACTCGTGCAAGGCGTATGAGAAACATTTTTTCTTGCTCATATTTCATAGAAAATATCCACCGATTTTCTTTGTTCTTAGCTTTCTTTTTTCAACCTTACAACTGAAGGTAGTATGTACAGTCACTCACAGAAGTATTCGTAATTTAGTTTTTTTTACAATACAAAGAAGTCTGATGAGGAGATTAGTGATATCCAAAAAAAAAAAAACAGCTATAACTTCAACCTTTGTAAATTATTTTTGTTCTTCCACAAACTTTTTCATAAAAAAATAGCTCAATAAAATTTTTGAATATAATTTTTCCATCATAAATCCCTTTTGTTAATTGTATTTAAAATATAGCTCATTCTATAAAATAAACAATCATGTAAACTTTCTAAAAAATTCACAAAAATTATTCAAACTTCAAAAAATTTTCGTCAAAATTTCAAACATTTTAATACGATTTTTTAGAAAATTTTCCTGTATGCAGTTTTCTAGCCCGCTTAATTCCATATAATAAAGTGCACGTTCAATGTTACTGTTTGAAATTTTGATGAAAATTTTTTGAAGTTTGATTATTTTTTGCGAATTTTGCACAAAGTTTGCAAAATCTATTTATATCGTTTTTGTTATGGAATTAGCTTTGTTTTAAAATTAACGAGTCAGATTTATGATGAAAAACATTTTGAGTATTGTAAAAAAGCTAAATTACGAATACTTTTGTGAGTGACTGTATGTAATTTTGCAATCAATATTTCACTAACTTAGCTCATAACCCGACAATAATGGAATATGGCGCTGGAGTCGAAACATTTGGAAACCCCTTATTCATGGCTCGATTTGATTTATATTTTTTACTATTAAGTTACTACTTATTTACTATTAATTTATTTAAAATTTTTCCCCTAATAAATTCAGAAATTTTTCATTCATAATGCAAATTTGAAATTAAAGTAATTTAGGAAATGATCTGTACTAAAGAAAAATGGTATACATGCAGTCTAAAATTGAGTTTACGTGTGTCTGCGTTTTTTTGTCATTGCAAATCAGGGTTTTAAGTATATCGCGTAGAGCAGATTAAATTGACCAGTTTGTTGCTAAAAAAAAAAATAAGTTTCATCTTTATTCCCTGAAAGTGTCTCAGTAGTGGCAGGGATTTGTGTGTGCTGAGTCTAACTAAGCACCCTTTACTTTATTTACCACGTCTAGTATACACATAACTCTACGTATTTACAATTGTATGTGTTTGTGCTTGTCTCCATAGTATGTTTCTTTGTATGTATATTAATATTGCCAATATTAATTTTGCATTAAACTTGAAGGGAATAAAGTTGATTAGTGTCATTGACAGCCGTTGGCGACATAGGCGCACATTCACATATACATACATACTTATCTATGTTTGTATATGTGTATGTATGTGGTAGAGGCAACTCGCCCTTCTCAAACAATCATCGCTGTCAAACGGTTATCGCCATGCCACGCATAATCATTTCGACAAGTGTTGCTTTCAACGCATTGCGCTTCGTTGGGAGTGTCGATTTAAATATCACTTATTGATTGAAATTTTTGGAGGCCTATGCGTATGTATGTACATCAGTCTACATTTATTAATTTTGCTTAACTTTCGCTTTTACTTACTGACAAGCGCATTCGCCTATTTTCACTATAAACATCATTTAATTAAGCTTTACAAAATGCGTGCATTATTTATTTATACTTTAAAACCAAATTATTTACACCGTCTTCATTACAGGTTCGCCGGAAATGGCTTTCATTCACGCGCTCGCCGCTGCTATGGTGACCAGTTTTATTGCGCGCGCCTGTCGCGACGGCCAGCTGGCATCATGTGGCTGTTCACGCGGTTCACGACCCAAGCAATTGCATGACGATTGGACGTGGGGTGGGTGTGGCGATAATTTGGAATACGCTTACAAGTGAGTACATACATATGCACATAGTACTACATAAATCAATGCCAGTACTTTAATACTAATATAATGGAGGAATTTAATAATTAGGGAGTAATTCAGTAAAATCATATTTTCACCATGTGTAAACTTATTATGTGTAAAAACTATGCTGCCGCACCTCGCTGTAAAACCTATTTATATTTTGTGAGTGATAAACCTTTGTTAACTAGAAGACTTAAAGAAAAACGTTTCGGCAGACGAATTCAAATCTTGTTAGGTAAATACATATCGATATCTTAAAGGGCGTTCCCATGACATCCAATTTGCGCAATTTCGACGCTATTCTCAATTTCAGCTGAAATTTCGATACAATTCTTAATTTGGCTATATAAAAAAAACAGTCACCTGAAATTGCGTATAGAGGGTATTGATTACACCGTGCGACAAAAACCAAAAATTTTTCAAACAAACGAAAAACTCAATATATTGACAAAACTAGGAGCTAAATATAGTATAACGGCGTTTTTAATTTTTCTCTCTGACATCAGGATTTTTTTTAAGGACTTTGAAATTTCTAGGATATGATTGAATAAAAAAATTACTCAAAAGATTTGGTGCATTATAGAGCAACAATATGGGTATCAATTAAGAGAAAAAATTCTGCATAATCGAAAAAATATATATTTTTTCGGTGCACCAGGACGAATAAGTGTCCTTTTAAAATTTAATCCTAAAATATCCTTGGAAATTTCAAATATTTGTTTTTGGGAAAAAAATATATGTCAAGGACTAATATGTTAACTACTACATCCTCGAATTTCGTCCTTCTAACTTTATTAGTTTTAGATTTAAAAAAAATGTACACTTCTCTGTGACGAGAATGTAAATAGGGAAGATGCATTATAGTAAGTTTTGGCTATTTTTCTTTGTTTAAAAAATGTTTATTATTTTTTTTATGAAAATACAGCTTACTATCTAAAAAACCATGCACATCAAAATTTCAAACTTTGAAGCAGATTTGTAAAAATTCGACGAATTTTAACAAATGTTCATTAAAATTTTAAACAATTAAATCAGATTTCCTAGAATTGAAGTTTTGTAGCCCATTAAATTTTACTTTACTTACCGCTGAGTTGTGGCAATTTTTTGTTCACGCATTTTCCTCCATACAAAGAGTATGTTCGGCGATTTCTTTGTATGGAGAAAATGAGCAACACCTTCTAGGAAAAAATTAACGGTAATACCCCGCTCATTAAAATTTGCTATTTATTAAACTAGAATTGAATTGCCTAAAAATTTGCACACACAGAATATTTCTAAGGAAAAGCATTAAAAAGCTTAAAATTTTGGTGTAACTTTATCGAATTTTGCTAATTTTCCTGCAAAGTTTGAAATTCTGACTTACATAGTTTTCGTTAAGATAACCGGCTTTCATTGAATAAACGAAAGTGAAACCGGTAAAAAATACTAAAATGACTCTTCCCTCCCTATTTATATTTTGCGCCAGGATGTGCACATTAGGATGGTCCAAAAACAGTAAAGTCGGAATTGTAATGTTCTCACCCCTAGGATTGTTCTATATCGAAAAAGTATATCCCTATTTTTTTATTTTGAAATCAAAAAACATTTAGAGGTCGCTCAAAGCGCTTAAAGCTTTCCATGTATTTTTATATGGGAAAAATTAAATTTTTCGTAGAAATGGTATAGAATTCTTGAAAATCAATATTTTTCGATCGGAAAACTCTGGCTATCTTCAGGAATCTATCAGTAATAATACTCAATTGTTTAATTAACCATTTATTAATACTAGCGATTTTTTATTGGCCGCCCCATTGCATTTTTCGGGGTTTTTGTGAGTTTTTGGCGGACCTATAAATTATAGTTGCGGTGAAAAAATGGTTAAAAAACAATTGGGTATTATTACTGGGAATCTTCTGCAGCGCTTTCTGGTAGAAAAATATTGGTTTTTAACTAGTCGATACCATCTGTACGAAAAGTTGTTTTTTCCCCATTTAAAATACATGGTAAACCTTGGGCGCTTTGAGCGGCCACTAAATATTTTTTGATTTCAAAAAAAAATATAAAAAAATAAAGGTATATTTTTTCGGGGTGAGAGCATAAAAATTCCGACTTCACTTTTTCACAGGCTTTTTGGACCACCCTAATGCGCATATATATGTTCAAATAATAAGACCCATTGAACCTTCATTTTATCATTTTATCATTTATTCCATTTGGCTTTTCATTTTTTACTTCTTACTTTTATTTATACCTACACTTTTTTTCTACTCAATTAGTTTCCTCCTTTTCAAAAGCTAGTTAATTTGACCATTTAATTTAGCAGTTAATTGACCACAATTCATCACAAAGGCAATATTTTTATTTTTTTTTTTTAATGAAGTGAAAAGTGTAGCCACAAAAAAAAAACAAGCTACTATCCATGACCCAAAGTTGCGCAATCAAATTAAGTGCCATCAGAAAAAAGGGAATATTTTATAAGGTTTGCACGCATAAAAATCTGATGAGCCCATAAAGTATACCATCGAAAAGTAAAATAAAATAAAATAGAAAACTGCGGAAAGCGGCACGCAAAATAAAAAGTATGCTACAGTTGCCCTTTTCATCTACATTCATTTGTGCCCTATTCCACCCCAGCGATGTTTGCGCCCCTTGCAAGCTTTCACTATTCCATTCGAAATTATTTATTTACCCCGCGCCCAGTGTTGGCAGCGCTTTATGTTCACGTGTTGTTGTTGTTGCTGTTGTTTTGGGGCTATGCAGCCAACCCAGATTTCTCACCGTGTATATTTTTTAGTTGTTTTTATGCAAAATTTCCCATAACGGCAAATGTCGTTTGGGGAATATGTATTCGAAATGCGCAAACTACAACCTTTTAAACTCTTTTCGCCCCCCCCCTACAATTTGGCTTCGCCTCTCACTTGCATGTCTGCCGTAGTCAATCGATGATATAGTATATATGTATGTATATCTATGTGGGTGCATGCGTGTGCATTTGAGTTTATCTGTTATGGGAATGTGTGTGTAATAATTTATTGTTTTCCCCGAGTTCACATAGCGCGAGTTACATTCATGCTCACCTCTTATACAAATATGTACATGCAATCACCTACATACATACATACATACACAGGCACATGCAATAATTCAAGCGCAGCCCCGGCCATGTGTCGCTTGTGGCCATTTTTAATACACAAATTTGACGCTTTTCCACTGGGGTGCATAAATTATCACGGTATATTGCTCATCTGCTGCACTTCAACTGCGCTCCTCGCCGCAATGCCTGATCACTGCTGCAACGTATATACATACATACATACATATGTATATGCATGTAATATTTACCGCAAATTTCCGCGTCGCATTTATATGTATTTGTTTTTCTGTGTGTGCCCCTATATTGCGCAGTTAGTTTTCAACTACACGCAACATCGTTTTCCACAAGCATTCTCCTGCCTTTGCGCCTAAAAGCAGGCTTGTATTTATTTACTCCTCCACATAGCAAGCGATTTCGCGTTGCATACTCGTAATAACAACTCTTATTTGGAATGTCAGTGTAGCCGCCAAATTGTATCAATCATTTTATGGTTTTATATGTAGGTACTATTTGTTAGCTGATGTTTGTTATATTTTTTAAGTTGGCGCAACAACCTCAACGCCTTTTGATTTACAATCTGAAATTGAGCTCAATTTTGTTGTTTTTTGTTTTCTTCTCGTTTTTGTTTTGGCCTTTCCGTGTCCATCCGTTTATGGGTAACGGCTTGGTTTTTTTTTATTGGGGGCGCTTAATTCAAATTGATTTGCTTTTATTGTAGATAAACGTCGTAATTTGTGGCATAATGATAGGCAATTTGTTGCTGATTTACTTTTTTCAGTCTTTTTTTTGTTGTTTTGGATGGATATTAATCGATACAATAAAGCGCATACATATGTATGTATAAGTTTGTGTAGATCAGGATAAAAGCTTTTTTTTCGGTGTCAGGGTGACTTTATAATTAGACTGCGGATGTTTATGCCAAAATGTACACAAATTTATTTATTTTGCTTATGAGTAAGTGGCACAAACATCTATTTATAATATAAACAGTGGAATGTTATTAGGATTCCTATTACTGCTACATATTTTCTACTGTGGAGAAATAAGTAATTTTTAACTTTTTAACCGACTTCAAAAAGGAAGGAGGTTATCACTTCGTCGGAATATTTTTTTATTGAATCTTACCACGTTAACCGATTTCCATAACTCTTTTAAAGGAAAGGTGGTACCTCAGAGGTGGTCCTGTATTAATTTGGTTTAGAAACGATGATTGGATCATGAAGAAATTAACACTACTCTTAAATTTTTTTATAAGAATTGAAATCGGTTTTGTTTTTTGCTTACAAATTATTTGTTGTAAATGCTTTCTTTAACTTAAAAAAATAAAACCAAAAAAGGGGGTGAGCCTTAATTAATAAATTATACATATTCCCCTTGGTAGATACAGGAGCAGTATTCATTATAATCTTATAATTCGTTACAAAGTGCATCTTCATCTCCTTTGTCAAGCTCCGCCACATTTTTATAACAACCACTTTCTCATGTTCTCACAAGATTTTTTTCACTGTTAAGAAACGCCGAACACATAATCTGCTAGATAAAGATCTTGTTGCTGAACAAACCACCCCAATTTCTAATCAACAAAAGTTTGTCCGGGAAAAAAGCAGGAATAAAAGGCGAGTGTAGTAAAGAAAGGTAAAATAAAAAACGCAATTAGATTCCTTAAGGAAAAAAAGCATAAAATCCAATCGATCCTTACGATCTTACGGGAGATCCGTTGCAAAGTTTGAAAATAATAAGGCAGCGACTCCCATTAGCCCAACCAAAAGAACAACGAAATAAGTTACCCAACATCAGAAAGCCAGCCTACAGGTTTCCAAGTAAGGGCATTGAGAAGAGGGAGATCTAACGAACCGCTCATAAAGCAGCCGAAAATTAGGAAATCTTCTCTATCTTTCGACTCACGCAGATTCAAATCTGCAGGTAACCATAATCGACAAACGTAACATTGAAGCTCATGTAATGAGTTATTGAGGCGGACAGCGAAGAGCTAATCTTCGAAGGCCTCGCTAGCCTCGGCCACAAAAAGTCCAAGATTTTTCAATGCATTCAATCAACAGCATAGACGTGATTCGGATCGATCCACGGCTCGAAGTTCTATCTCACTCAGTTCTTTCATAGTTTATTTCACCACCAGAGCTGATAGGGAAATCTGTTGTATACCTAAATTCGACGTCAGAACCAAGAGCTGAACGTGACCCACTGCAAAACGAAGGCGGGGAGTAGCATTCAAAATTCATAAAATAAAAACCCTTACCACTGTTAAGTGTCTTATGTCTCTAATTCTTGTCGTATCCACGTATAATCGTTACTAAAGTTATTAGTAAGGTTTACTAAAGAAATTATTGAATACTATAAATGGCTTAACCAAAGATTAGAGACATGAGACGCTTAACAGTAGCAAGGGCTTTTTCGATACGTACAAGGGAGTTGTTTAAAGGAAATTAATTTTTAAAATGCATCAAGCTCAAGTGTAATCAGTTCATACTTGAAATATTTCATTCAAACGGTGGGCATAGTAGAGGACCGAATTAATCGTTACGCCACACTGTAGAAGTTCAAAATAACTAGGCAATTCCTTTCCAATACCACCGAACACTCAATATAATCGTCAATCTAGACTTTGAATTCTTTTGTAAAGGACAAAAGGTCGATTTCTTTGCGTCTCAGCAGCGTTTCATTGATGGCAAATCAAATATTTTTTGCCACCCAAACCCGGCTCTTCTTTGAGTAGTGTGAACATTTAAGGTGATTCCAAATTGTCATATTGTTGATGCGTGGTGCCCAGCTATCTCCTGGCAGCATGCATGCCGATCTGGCTCAACTATTTGCATTATCTCATCGACTTTTCCAGTGACCTGTCGACATCAAAATGCAACGAAATCGAGCAACTCCTTCTTGGGTCCGGCGTTTAATCCATGGTTCTCAACGTATGCTTCACAAATTTTTGGTCCATTTTTGCAGCGTTTTCACAGTTTTTATTGTGAAAAGGCATAAAATAGCGCATTTCTTCCGACATTCCACTCATTTTCCAATCAAAAACGCCTGTCAATTTCACACACTTGGATGAGGGTTGCCAGATGTATGGGCATCAATAACACAGACAGGTACAAAAATCCGCAGAGACTTTTTATGTGCCCTATACAAAATAAAATCATACATACATACAAAAAAAAAGGAAACGAAAAAATCAAAATGTTTTTTAAATCGACAAAATTTTGACTTAAAATCTGTCAACTTAGAAATATTGTAAACTCGCCGAGATTTAGCTAATCAAAGGCAAAGTTTTGTCGAGCTTCTTGCGATATAAAATAATTAATTTTTTCATTTTATTGTAAAAATTTCGAGGATGTTCTTATTTTGTGCATAGATCAAAGAGGTATTTTGATATTTTTAAGGACCACCCTAATGGTCACCGTTTACATAACATTAAAAGAATTCCTGATCGCCCCTTCATCAAATTAATTTGCGGCATGTACCCATACTTCGATTTAAAAATATTTCACAATAAATTTATAAATAAATATTTAAACAAATGCCAGAAAATCTACGCTTTCTCGGTCAGTAAATGCAATCATGCATTATTATGTTTATACAAATCATACTTTTTAAAAAAATATTATCCATAACCTCCTGACTGTGTGTGTAAAATAGTAAGAAAGGAAAAGGAAATCATCACTTGTCTATATTTTATGTATTTACAATGTCGGATGAACAAAAACTGCTATGCTGGCAACAAAAGTATATGTATAAGTGCATATACAATGTATAGTTATACTTACATACATATACCTAGTATATGTAGGTACATACACTTAATATGGCTACTAGAAAAGAAGAAAACAAGTAAACAAAAAATATTTGAATTTGTATTTTGAACAACAGCATTTTCTGAAACCCGCATCCATTATGCAGCAAAACAACCCCGTTATATGTAGGTACATATGGACAATTTCATATACTACTACACTGTAGTATGTACATTACGATAGTGTGTCCGTACAGGAACAAAAGGCAAATTGTAGAATGCCGGATAGCCCCATAAAAGCACCGCAATAACAAAACGGAGTGCCACAGAATGTGTGTGTGCGGGGCGACAGGTCCACCAACTGCGGACAAGTTAAACGAGTTTGCTTGGCGCCAACTCAAAGCTTAGAAATATTTGAACTCAAACAAATACGTGGCGGAAGACATCAACAGGCAAGTTTACAAGCATATGTACCGACGCACAGTGCAGCCGAAATGCAAAAGCGCGACCAAAATTCGAAGCTTTAAAGAAATAATTCGAAATTTCGTACTAGGGGATTTCCAGGTTCGCTTAATACGATTTGGATGAAATTTTGTTCGCAGATAATATTTGGGATTTTAAGGTTATCTGAATAGGCACTACCTCCGAGAAGACTTGTATAAGGTTGCCACCTATTCGAAATTAGTTACAAACTAATTAAAACATCATAATATGGGTACCAAATGAAAGCTATTTCAAAGATCCCTAATTCAAAAATATTTCTAATAGGGTTGGCACCTATTTTGAATCGCATATTTATTTAACTTTTTGTTTAGAAAAAAAAAAAGTGAAGCATTACTATTCACGGGTACCAAGAGAAGGTTTTTAAACAATGCTTTCCCTATATATCAAATGTTTTCCCTTAGGATAATACTGTAAGGTTGCCACTTATTTTCGATTCCACACAATTTAGCTAAACCATCGCAATGTGGATATCAAATGAAAGGCATTGTTGAGAACTTTGGTCGGAAAATATTTTCCATCAGGGTTGCCACGCTTCTATGTAATACAAACTTTTATTTTGTTAATTTCAATCAGCATTTTTTTTTTGTGTATACACAGTACATATACACTCAAGATATGCACCATTCATTCCAGCGTATTTCGAAATGGGGTTGCCATCTAATTTTTGGAGTAAGAAATTTACTTAATATATATGTTTAAAGGCAGCATCCAACAGCGTGTTATTACTGTTTCATTTAACAACTCAAATTTTGTAAAAAATAAATAAATTAATAATACCTTCATATTTCTACTTCGAAAAAAATTTATATTACAGTATTGATATTCTGAAAATTAATTACGCCTTCAGACGTAGATTCCATTTGGTTTTTTTGGATTACCTTTACCCAAAATACTTTTACACGTTTATAGCTTTTCCCTTTGAACCTACCATAATATTGGGCTTGGGCGAAGACCACATTCCGAGTGAAAATAAAGAGGGGACTTGGGACACAGGGACACTTAGAGGATCCCTTTAGCCAACTCACTGAGGAAAAAGCCCTATCTAGAAACATTTTTCTATTGAAGGTTGGATTTCGGCCGCACTGTGCGACATGACTGTGAATATGTCCGTAGAGGACAAACAAATTTTGTGAGCTGATAGTCAAGGGCGTCTGTGATGTAAAAACATACGGGTATATACTTGTGTATGCATGCATGTCAGCATTTGTGTTTTTGAAAAATGGCCAGAACGAATACATGTATGTATGTATATGTTTCTGGCAACAGGACTAAAACTTGCTGCTAATGCTGAGCGCCTATTCCGGTTGAAATGCGAAAAACGAAAGTTTAGATAGTAAAAAAGTATAACTAACGTTTCATGCAGTAAAGATAAAACAAGAAAGCGAATATAGTCAATACTGGATGCACATTGTTGTTTATACATACATATGTACATACATAAATGTGTGTGCGCGCGGCCGAGTATGCTTAGCAAAGTGAAAAGGATACAGCAAGGACTAAAGGTAAAGCGCGCTAGTGGACACTGCTGGCCAGAAACAGTAAGTTCATATTGTTGCTACCGTTGTTGTTGTTGTTGTTGGCTAAAGAGTTGACCAGGCACGCAAGTCAAGCATTTCGTGCGCACAACCTCAATACTTGTAGAATAATTTTACGGGCGTATGTGTGTGTAAACTAAATAGACACATGGAGGTTAGCGCGCCTTTTTGTATGCTTCTAAATATCACTCACTCACTCACTCACCGACTAGCGCACAAATTCTTCATTTCCGGCATACACTTGCTGACCACTGCTGTTCACCTGACCCACTAATTTGCCAATACGGATAAAAATCAACAAAATTTAATGTACGTTCCGCTAAAAACGGAAATAAACATAAAAACTGAGCTAAAGACTATCGCGTATGCAATAAAATTACGCGAGTTTTTCTCCGATCATAACCACGCGTAACTATGCAAATATATGTATGCATGGAGGTAGGAGAGAAAGTAAATCGATGTTGGCTCCCAAGTCTGTGTTGTATGCAAGCGAGAAGTGTGAATGTAGCGTGCAAGTGACGGTGATGCTGCGTAGGAATTTTGCTTTTTTGTAATACACGACGCGTGCCATGTTCTTTTCGACTAGGATTGCAGCTGACACAAGTTGGCAGACCTACAATAGAGTAGTTGGAAAATTGCGATAGACTAAAGAATCAAATGGCAGAAAAGTGGCAAAGAAGTTCTAAGCCATGCAAGTATTTTCGAAAGCAAACTGGTAGTGAGTATGCGTATGTACAGTTTTTCAGTTTCATGAATACTAACATACATACATACATGTACACCTCCGTATATGTGTACCCCTGCGAGAAGTAACTGTTGCCAAATTTTTGGTTTTCCTAGTGTAAATATTTACTTAGTTCAGATGTGGCACAAATGTAGCAATTCCTTCGAACCATTAGCTAAATGAAAAGTGCTAAAAGAAAAGTGCTTTGTCTAGTTCGGAGATAGTCCAAAGTAATGTAGTGCCAGCGATTTGCCACCGCCAACTACAACACATTGATAAATTTGCCAGTTTTTATGTGAGACCCATTATACTTGTACAGGTACCATAACGGTTATAATCTTAATAATAAAAATCAAAATTTAACTCTTTGAATTTGATTTATAACTCTCTGATCAAATTTAAACGTTTTTTATGACTTTTAGTTTTCATAAAAAATAACCGTTATTTTCAGATTTAATTTCTTAGATCTGAAAAGATTTGAATCGGCCATAAAAAAACGCAGTCTCCATCATAACGGTTAAATAATATCGAAAAAAATAAATACAACCAAATAACTATTAAATAATTAATAACTAAAAAATTAAATTTATCGATTATTCTCAAAAAATATATATGTAAGTAAAAAAATTACGATTTTGAAATTACCTAAAAAAATATTCTTGATATTTAACGGTTATTTTTGGTCCCTACTAACTATGTGTAACTATTTCTGGACTGGCACAATTTCTTGCAGGGGCAGTACATCAGTTCATATATAAATACTTTTTTATGTTTTACGTACATTGCGAAAAGGTCAGAGCACTGGCCGCAAACCAAAGATTAAATAAAAGATAAAATAAAATGCTTGGGAATTTAGGAGATAGAAGTAAATAGTTGCTGGCTAGTTTAAGAGAGTTATTTCAGTTTAAACGCTTGAACAAAAACCAGCAAAATTTTTCTCGATTTTATTTTTAAATATGCAATGTTAGGAAAACTTAAAATGCATATGTACTTTTTCGTGTTTGTACAATTTCAGCACGGCATTTTTTTTATATTAAAACTATATAGGTGCAATTCGCGGTACAAAGGGCAGTCGCTGTGCTGTAGTAGTAAAAGTGCGTACTACCATTCCGCAAGGCTTGTGATATAGCCCAGTTTCTGAATTATAGCAAGCGAAATGCTGTAAGCTCTGGACATTTTTTCTAGGCAGAAACTGGCGCCACCTGCTGTAGCCGAGTGGTTAGGAATGTGTAAAAGAGTTGTTATTGCAATTATTTGTTTTAATTATATTTATTTTAAGTCGACACTAACTTAGTATAGAATCAAAATGACTAACTTCATCCATAATAAATTTTAATTTTGATTTGTGGAAATTTAACGACACGATGGTTAAAAAATACGTATTTTGGCACGTAAGAGCGAAACTTTTTTCCCAACATCGACTCTGTGTCATGCAGCATAGAAAAAATTTTTGATTCACAATTTTGCTAAAAAAAAAACTCCGTCTACTATCGTTGAAACCGGCATTGTGTTTCGTGAACGCATATTTCAACATACAAACCGAATATTAGTTCAGTCACGCTTGTAGCCACAGTGCTAGAACACCGAAGAGATTTAATAAATGGGAATTATCTATGCTTCATAAGCGACTCAGGTAGAACCTCTCATCAATATACGGCTCTTGGAAAAGCTACTTAGGCTTGGCAGAGTGTTTTTATCGCATAGTTGTCCGTTCAATTGTAGCTAATACCTCCGAATTTGGATTGCTAAAAACACAGAAGCTGACACATCAAATTTAATGAGATCTGACATCAACTGGCCTTGCACGCAGTCACAGCATAAGTAAGTTCTTGCTTCGAAAGAATTGCAACTGCACATATCTGAAGGTACTTTTCGACTTTTTCTTCAGAACAGTCATGTTAAAATAAAACTGCTTCGGCTGGCAAATTTTTAATCTGAGAACAGGAAGTATAGAAAAATGGATTTTAGATGGATCTGAGTAATAGAATTTAACTTATAAGTGCAATGAGCAATTGATCTATGCAAGAAAAAGCTTTTGAAATTAATTGAAGAAACATACCAGCAGCCATTCAGGTTCTCTCTTCGCACTGAAATTGTTGTAACACAATGCTAGGCACCATACGACTACAGTATTGAGGGCAACTTGCTGCAGAGCTAACAAGAGGGAGATTTTGTAGGCTCAGTAAGTCTGCTTCGCAGAACATTCCCGCCATCTGTGGTTGACCTCAGACAGATCAGCTTTTTGATTATACTTATGCTATTAAGGATACAAATCATTGCAATAAAGTTCAAGTCATTTAACTCACTGTTTATCTAACCGATTACAATTGTATTCATTCGCATATGCACAAGGTTGATTAAAGTGCTAGTCGTGACTTGAAAACGATGAGCAAATTATATTTTAAACATATTGTGTGATTAGCGGGCCTTGGACAGACATAGGCTATTAAAATTCAAATTATTCATATTCTTAGAATTCGTAATTTTTCAAAACAACTTCTTTGAGGAAGGCTGAAGTTATCTCGAATCTTTTCATTGGGGGCTAATCATGCGGATACAAAAGATCGTATTAGGTTGTGGTGTCCCTTGTTCTTATATTCTCTTTTAAATAACTAACTAACTAAGAAATTGTTAGTTTTAGATTAGACTCAAATAAAAGAATTATATTTCATAATAAAAATTACCCGTCCGTTTTCATACCTCTCGTCTAAATTATTGCTTGCGGAATGTGCACTTACCGCTGGGATAGGTCTTCTTAGTATTAAAAGCCTAAATCCGCATTGACGAATGGAATTGGGTCTTTTGAATTTGCGTTCAAACCTGATCCGAATAATATAAATAAATAAATCGATTCTCATAACCTTTTCTCCGAATTTAAAGCTGCCTAAATTCCAGATCTTCGCAAGACCAGCAATGCTAGGTGAACTGTAAACTGACTTTGATCGAAAAAAGTAAGTGCGCCTAGGCCACACTGGAGAAGTGAAACTTACATTGCATATCTGGCTTACATCCAAGAATGATAGAATACAAGATTGCGCATTCCTGCGGGTGATGACGTCAAGATAGCAACGAATAGGAAAGAGTAATTGGAGATGGAGGAGAGAAAGAGTGTTAACTGTCAAGCCATGGAGGTCACCATATTTACATACATATAAACATATCTGCATACATACAAACAGTTTGCTAAAATGACATCACACGAACAACTGATTCTGTCAAATTCGCCAAGAAGAAAGTAGCGGTACTGCTGATTGCGCCACCTCTGTCTCCCTACATCGTGGCTTACATATCTTTGTTTTTTATCCTTTATGTCTTTGCTTTTATCCTTTTCTTCACCGATGCATATATTCTCCTAGATGATGTGAGGTGCGATGACGTGATAAGATGCTATGTGATATAATGTGAAGTGACGTGATAGGATTTCATGTCATGCCAAATGATGTCATATCATGTGATGTTTGTTCATATTATGTCACATCATGTGCATCCATAACAAAATCGATAGTAACATCGATAAAAATATCTACAACAAAACAGATAAAGCTATCGATTACAAATTCGAAAAAAATGTAGATAGCAAAATCTATAGCAATATCGATACACAAATCGACACAAATTTCAATATCAAAATGGATAAAAATATCAATAAAAAATATCGACAACAAAATATATTAAAATATCGATAACGAAATCGATAAAACCATAGATACCCAAATCAATAAATATATTGATAACGAAATCGATAAAAATATCGATATCAAATTCGATTAAAAATCCATTAAAAAATCGATAAAAATATCGATTAACAATATCGATACCCAAATCGATAAAAAATACCGATAACAAAATCGATTAAAGATATCGATTGTTATATCGGTAAGTCCCGAGAATGCCGAAAATCCCGAAATAGTCGCCAGGTTGAGTGTGTGTCTCTATCTATATCCTTTCTTCCTCTATCTGCATCTTTACTTTTTTCGGTATCCTCATCCTAGTCTTTTTCTTAATATTTTTATTTGTATATACCCTTATGTTTATCATTTTCTTCATCTACACATTCCCCTTCAACTTTGCCCGTATACATATTCGTAAATTGTTTAAATTTATTTTGATATTCATTTTTGCATTTATCTTTACGCGTCTTTGTTTTTGTTTTTATTTTTATTTTTACCTTTGTCTTTATCCTATTCTTTATCTATTTACGTACTCACCTTTTATTAGCAAGTTTTTGTTAAATTAATACCATTTGCATACATTTAAGAAGCACTTGATTCCGACCCAATCATTTCCGTGTGCAATATCCGTTGAATTTGCCAATTTACTCCCAACCAACCAACCGCCGCTAAAAAAGTTCCACTTCAAAAAATCAATATGTATGAACAACGAAAATTTTTAACTGATGTCGAACAGATGAGTGCGCTTTGAGTGATTTTCGAGATAATTATTGTTTGGAAGAAACATAACGCTGCAGGCTATCGAAAAAAAATCTTGAAGCCACTTTTAATTTGGTTAAAAAAAATGCATTAATTTAATTTCTCAAATGTAATAATCTGGAATCCCCATATAATGAACAACAGCAATAAATATATGGCAATAAAAACTAGAAACGCTTCAAAGAAAAAAAATTTGGACCTAGAATCGCTTTGGGCAAGACAATAATATGTGTCTATCTGCATTCGATTAAACAATCAGTCGCCTCGTTACCTTTTAAATATTCCTGCTATTCCCCTTTGCCACGTAAAATTCTACAACGCCGAACATTTCTAGCTGCATGTTTCCTCTCTTTGTCGAATACGTTGCTCTTTTACTAACCAATTTTGCTGTTTATTCTTGCTACGTTGTTTGTGACCTAGCGACGCCACATCCACGTATTTATTCGATTAATGTTGCGAAACTTGCACTCTTGCCACATTCCTGAGCGCCTATTTGCTATGACACGCAAGTGTATCGGATTTTCGATTTTTTTTTTAATCACATGTAGAGAACGTGACTTTGAAATGAAGCATTGGAAAACTTTGTAATCGTTTCAAGCAACAAAGAAGTCACACTTCTTTATTTCCTCTTCCTTTTAAGCTTCTGATAAACGTTAAAATTTGGCGACACTTCACCTCAAGCACTTTAAATTGCATACAGTGCAAATATTTCACACTTAAATTGCTGCAACCTGCGTACTTTTGCTTACTTACATACATTATTTCATTTTGTCTCAACTGTGCGACTTGAATTTCTTTTAATTTATTGGGATTAGTGCAAAATGATTGCGGTAATTACCTGTATTACGCTGAATGCACTCCCAAACGTTATGGCTGTGCGTCTCCTCGCTTAGTGCTTTGGTGATAAATGCACCACAAAGCTAGCGCTTGCTTGTAGCGGCCATAAAAACCACACATTAAATACAAGCGTCGAAATAAACGACTTTCAGCGAGTGTTTGAATTGCTGAACACTTCGGTCTGTATAAAGAGCAATGGGTTTGGGAGCAGAGCAATTGTGGGCGCTCTGAATGTGCTGTTGCGTGTGTGTCTGTCTTGACACCAACAGCAGTAGCACCAATGCCAACAGCAGGTAGACACACATATCGTTTGATACTCCAAAACAGTTAGCAGTAGATAACAACAAAAGTCATAGCACTAGCCGTTTAAAACAGGCACATATTAATGTCTGGCCCCGTTTGGCATAGACTTGTGGTGTCAAAGGAATAGCGGAAGCAAAAAGTGTCATTGTCTTTTATGTGTTGGCTATTTGTTTACTTGTTTTTTTGTTGTCTTTCGGAAGGCAATCAGTGTCGTCTGCTTCCACTTTTGCCTCTGCTATTGACAAAGGCTGCCTCAAAGTCAAGAAGGTGGCTGTTTGCGATTTGTACTCCAGTTCAATGTATTTATGCAGTACGTGAGGGATGCATTAAAGCGTTTACTGCGGTTTCTTACAAAAGTATTTTGCAATGGCTTTGTGGTAGAAATCGCTTGTGCCAACGAGTGGGGGCTTAAATGTTTAGGGTAAAAGGCACATTTATCTTTTATTTTAGTGCTAAGGCACACACATTTATTTATCATGCATAGTATATTTATGTGGCTATTCGGTAGAAGCCCCATGACTTCGTTTAGCTGCAAATATTTTGTCGTAAATTTTATTACCGCAGCTTCGATTTATGCTTGACTATCACGTAAGTAACATATTGCAACTATTACTAATCAGTCTAGTGTCATGCAACCACAAAAGCATGGTCCCTTTTTCATCCCACTCAATATTCATTACTCACGTTTTTCCCGCTAACCTCTCCAATATTGATAAAGTGGCCGACTATCACTTGAAGGCACCCTAAGTGTTTGCCCAAATTTCCATCAAAAAGCTTACTACATAGATGACAAATCATAGCTTCGAAATGGATTTCTTATAACCACCCACACATACACTGCTGCAACTATAAATTACATACCTACATACAATTAAATACATACTTACTATTGCAACAAAGTCTAGCGTTCCCAGTTGTTGAGTGTTTAATCAATTTTGCTCATGAATTGCATGAGCATTGCAATTGAGGGCTAGCGTTTTGTGGCTCATAAACAGAACTATAAATACTCATTGTGGGCCTCTATTCTTCCGCCTTCAAAACATTTACAATACAATAAAATAAATCACAAACAATATTTTGTATTAACTATTTACTACGGGTCGAATTGGTCAAGCAATATATTACACTAATCTCACTAATGTGGTAACAGGTTACTTGTAATAAAATTCGTAAGCTACAAATTTCAACCTTCCGCCATAAGTATATTTCATGGACTGAAACTATTAAGACATAGAAAGTGAAAACGAAATGAATTGGTAAGATATACATATAGTTAGATGGATATGTTAGGATTGTCCACGAAAAACTTAAACTGGTTTATAGCAGTAATGGTGGTTAAAAGTACTGGTTTGGTAACAAAATACTCTAATACTTAGTATTTGGAGATGTCTGAATAGTTAATTAAAAAAACTTAGTTTATTTAGGAGTTTTCTCAATACTCAAGCAAAAAAAAAACTTCGCTATTTAGGAGTTGCTAAATTTCCAAGTAGAAAAGTACTTAGTTACTGAGGCAAAATACCATTCGATTTGGAATGTTTCAGTAAAATAAAGCCAGAGGCTTTATTTCCTGTTTTTATGAAACAAATCAAGCGGTCGCTATTTCCTTTTCTTTGGGAAATAAATCCCGCGGCCATTATTGCTCTTTCGGAAATAAAGCCCGCTGCATTTATTGCCTTTTATTGGAGGGTGCTATTTCCCCTTCGAAATGGAAATAACGCCCGTGGGCTTTATTTGTTTTTTTTTTAGTCAGATCGTCCTAGAAGTGAGTTCTGTCGCCCATCTTGTATTTTCCTTCTCGAAAAAGTGTGATTAAAGCCATGACGTCCAGGTAGTTGATAGTATCCCTGCATGATGAATTATGTTGATGTCAGAGAGAGAGAGAGGTTCCCTTCCTCGAAGGTTCGTTTGAAATGCAACTCAAATTGAGGCAACCAGCAAATACTATTGCAAATTTGTAAACAACTTCACAATACACTCGATACTCCAACTAAATACCAGAAATACTCAATACTTAAGAGACAACTTTGAGTATTTATGTCTTTTCTTTTTAAGCACTAGTATCGAAACAGTACTACAAATGTTCCGGCTTCCAGTTAATCGACAGCTGATGTGCTGTCTCAAAGGGCCCTTTTAGAGATTTAAGAGATTTAAAAGTTATACTACAAACTAAGCGCTCAATTTATAATTTATTTGGCATTTATTTGACATAAACAACAAAAGTTACATTTAGGCCAATGCTGGTAGATGTTGTCATTTGTACAGATGCATAGGTGTAACCCGGGCCTCCCGAAACCAAGGTATTTGTTGGGCCCGTACTGTTTTTAAATTGATCTTGAAGGTAAATGGCGCTTATTACTCTGTTATTGTTTTGGTACTACAAAGGAAAAAAGTCAAATGAACACAAAAATCTTTACATGTTAATATTACAATTAAAACACTGGCTACTAATTACTTATGTACTTACTATATCGTAGTAAACGATCTGAGCTTGCCTCGGTTTAGCTGGGTAAAACGCATTTTCATTGAGAAATAGAGTATCGGTAACATTACGTACACCCCAGGTTGAGCTAGCCGAATGTGAGGCTTTGATGGCCGCAAAAAGTAAACAAATTAGAACGATGGATTTCATTTTATTTCCGTGACAAATGTACCGCTAAGTGCTGATAGAAAATACTAATGATTACGAGCTGAAATTCAATGCTTTTATATATAATTTTAAGCTTTGCGAATCGTTAGCAGCTGTTGATAATGACTTGATAAGAATTTCATTGATAACAGTTTTAGGCAAAAGGCGGTAGATATGAAGAACGGACTGACCACGAAAGCTTTCACAAGTACCGAATAAGACCATGCGAAGGTATGTTTTTTTTTTT
>NW_023458561.1:52509754-52511879 GCF_013731165.1 Rhagoletis pomonella | reverse complement strand
ATTCAACATTTACATATTCTCTTGCATATGTATAAATATGAAGCTGCATAATATGTTCACCTCGAACTAGTGATGCACAAAACCAAGGAATCGGAGCCGAAGAAACTGTTCGTTTTGAGAACCGATCAGTGCAGTTCTTACAAGAACCGAAAAACGGTTCGAACAGAACCGGAACTCAATTCCAAAAGAACCGAAAAGCGGTTCTAACCAAACTCAATCCCAAAATAACCGAAACTCAATTCTAAAAGAACCGAAACTAGATTCAAAGGAACCGAAAGCCGGTTCCTGAAGAACCGAAAATTGATTCCGAAACAACAGAAAACGGTGCCAGAAGAACCGAAACTCCATTCCTCGTTTCCTTTACATACAATCGACTTGAAATTCGGTTTGTTTATGTAATATGGAGTTTTGAGTTGACCTACCGTATTTTGTTCGGCTCGAGGTACTATATCATATAGCCGCCATATACCCGATCTAGTCGTGTTATAACCACATTGTTGTTTTTAATGCTATCGAATTTCGAAATTTGGTTTATTTTCGTAAAACTGTTTTCTTTGCATTTTATGTTATGCCAGTTTCCTTACTCATCTTGAAGGCTTTCAATCGCTCTCAGCTGAGATTTGAGTGCGGAAAAAGAGCGGCGACAACATAGAAAAAAATCATGTTTTTTAATGGAAATATTACTTTGTTTTAAATGAAATACTATCACTGAAAGGTTACCAATTCGTCGGAATATTTTTTTTTTTTTATCGAAAAGGTTGTATCTCACAGGTGCTTCCATACTAATTTGGTTTAGATACAATCATTTTATCATGAAAAAATTAACGGTACTCTTAAATTTTTTATGAGAATTGAAGTCGATCATTTTATCAAGAAAAAATTAACGGTAATCTTAAATTTTTATATAAGAATTGAAGTCGGTTGTATTTTTTGCTTAAAAATTCCTTGTTATAAATATGTTTATAAAACAACTATCAACAAAGAAATTATTGTAAAATTTAAATAAATTTTTTTAACTTACTTTATAACAAAAATTTAATCGATATGGCCTATTTCCGTTTTGCGTTGAAACTGTCCTCGACACAACCGGCTCTTTAAATACACGGAACCGCACATCACTACCTCGATGGCGTTAGAATAAACTTTGATCATAACAACATTTTTTTCTGCATTTGAAAAGTTAAAATTTTTCAGCAAATTCCGACTTTTTGCTAGCTGCTGCTTGCCTCCTTTTAGATATGTATGTGTGTATCTTTTGAACATGCAAGCAATTCTTTTTCAACTATTTCCTTTTCCTTTGAAAAAAAAAAAACAAAACAACCATTCAACGCTAAGATGGATCACGATGCTAATCTTATAGAAAATCGAAAACTAACATTGGACTATGCAGGGATTTATACATATTTTCTTGTATACACTCATCCATATATATGCACATACATATAAACGTACATATAAAGCTACATGCAAACAAGTCAACTACCTTAACAAAAAAAAGTTGCATCAAAGCGATTTCCACTTTGAAAATCCAATTTGCTCCATGTCAAGAATTGCTTCCACTAATGCCATGCAAGAAAAGCGATAAGCATTTGCAACTTATAAGTTGCAAGTTGTGGCACACATATTCCTATACGTATAGCAGCAGCATTTTATACTCAAATGGTAACTTCCGAAAGGATGTGTAATTGCGAAAGTAGTTGAATATGGAGACTAGACCATCATGTGATGTAATATAAACGACTTGCAACAAAGTTCTGCATGCCTGTGCCCGGTCAGATGCCAATGTAAAATGGCGCCGACGTCAAACTTTGGCAACAGATGACTTCAATAGAATACTTTTGTACGTACAATTTTGGTTACATGCATGAACCTAAGTATTTATGTATTAGTTTTAAGAAATTTAAACGCTTGCACATGTAGATATGCTTACGTACCCAGAGAAAATCGTTGGACCATGTAGTCTATTTGTGGTATATTGGAGTACTTACAAAAGTGTTCCCCTGTCATGCTGTAGTTTCGAAAAATACTATACTTAAATATTGCGCAATACTCAGAGCAACCATTGTGATTTTTTTTTTAATTTTTTTTTTTTGAGATGGCATATTTTCAAAAATTAATTTTTTTA
>NW_023458561.1:52505046-52509744 GCF_013731165.1 Rhagoletis pomonella | reverse complement strand
AATTTTTTTTTTTTGAGATGGCATATTTTCAAAAATTAATTTTTTTACCAAAAAATTTTGATGTGAAAATTTTTCAAAGAAAAATAATTAAAAAATATTTATTTTTATAGAGAATTTTGATGTATGCAAATTTAAATTTTTCAAATTTTTTCCTCGCCCCTTTCTCGAGATATTTGTAAAATTATTAAATCGATTTGTTTTTGTTCTTTATGCTGTAAAGTTTTTAAAAATGTAGTAATCTAGCTCAAATTCCACATTTATTTATTATTTATGTTTATCCATCAACCCTAAAAATTTTAAACAAACCAAACGCATGAAGTGTAAACCCCGTCCATTTTGGTATGGAACGGATGAAACGTCTTAGACTCTCGTTCTGCTGCTAGCGGCTATTACGTAATTGCATACATGAAAAACGCTCTTATAAATAAGAAGTTTCTAGTAATTTATGAGAAAAAGTTAAAACTTATGTGTATGAAACTTTTGTTATTATCTTAAGGAGCGCATACGACAATTCACCATGGACTGTCCAGTGCTTTCAGTATATGTATTTGTAAATGTAATTTACTTTCTTTACTTTCAAGTGTAGTTGCAACATAAACAAATTAGCAGCATAAATTTAAAACTTCAATTGCTTAATACAGCATATGCTACTTCCGCTTGCCCTCGTAAGTATTTTCGCAACAGTTCCTTAACCATCTTTGAATTGTGGTCTTCAAATTCGCAAACCCAATTGAAATACAATTATCTGCTAAACTTACTGTCTGTTTCTTTTATTTTCACATCCACTTGCCTTTTTAATTTTACATTCACTTTCATTTTACATTTTATCTACATAAGCCTCATTCTCACTTTGGTCTGCCGCGTCGCTTTAAAGTTAACACTGAAGGATGTGTACAGATATAGCAAGCAAAAGCCGAATGCGGCTTTTGAAAATACTAAAGCCACTGATAATGTATGTGTGTGTGTGTTTGTATTTTTTGCTTTCCACACTTGCGACAATTGTTTATATTCATTTACGGCAAAGTGGTGCTACCAATTGATGTTCAGCTGCTGAAAGCCTCTTACCCCACGCACCATCATCTAGTCCTTCGCGCTTCCAATGTCGGCTTTGTAATAATTTTATGTATTGTTGCAACGCCTGTTGGCGTACGCCTTTTTGTTTACTATTTATTCTCGGCGTTTTTTGTTTACTTATCCGAGGACTTGAGTCGCAAACAAACGTAGTCAGCATCGCATTAGCAACAGTTGCCATTGTTGCTGTTGCTTTTAAGTACATTTTCCTATTTTTTATCCTTGCCAACAACAAGTCATTGACAGATAAGCCTCGGGTGTGCAACAATGAGAACATATGCGTATAATGTTATTGCCACCACTTCGCTCACTCTTTTTGCTGGCTCCCAACCTACATATGTTGCTGTAAATAACTTTTTGTTTTACCCCTGGTCTTTTCGGCAAAGTATGTAAGCTTGTTCTTCCTAGCTTTGCGACCCATAAGCCACGCGTAAACGCGGTTGACAGTTTCTTTAGAAACCCAACTAAGCCAAGTTCAGTGCGTATTTACTCTCAGGGAGGAGCGTTGGGAGGACGTAAGCTTCGGATCGGTGGCAAGGATTCAAGCACACACATTCCTACAATGTGTGATCCACATTGGACAATAGTTAGGGTTAGAAGTTCTCGGCGGTTCAAATTTAATTTTCTAAAGATATATCACCAGAAAATACTGAAAATTCGCTTCAGATAATAAGCTCTTTAAAATATGTAATTTACATATTGCCAGTTTTATGTACAGTATGTAATAAATAAATAAAGTTTTAAAAATTTTCATAAATTGCACTTTAAATGTTCACATAAATTTAAAAAAGAACTCAAACATTTTTAACCGACTTCCAAAAAAGGAGGAGGTTAACAATTCGGCAGAATAATTCTTCTTTTTTTATGTATGATACCGCATAGCTTTGGACAACGAGAACCGATTTTTCGCTTAAAAATTACGCATTTAATAAAAACTTTTTATTAAAAAGTTCTATTGGCACAAGATGCGCTCAACTTTCAAAAGTACTAAGAAATGTTAAAAAAGAAATTCAATGTTCATTTTCATTTGCATCCGAAGGTAGTGTTTCATAGGTGGTCCCGTACTAGTCTGGTTTAGATCCGATCATTGGATCATGAAATATATATATATATATATATTTTTTTAGGTCGGTTTTTTTTTGCTAAAAGTTACAAGTTAGTATTTCGAATACCGAAAAAATTAACTGAATTTGTATTCTTGTTATGTAGCTCATTTTGGTGGAATGAATTCGAAGTTGGCAAATTAAATCTTCGAATCCTTGTTCAGTACATATCAGTGGTAAACTTTTTTAAGCTGTAAGGTGTAAAAGAAACAGCAGTAAGTGAGTATGCATATTTTTAGGACAATGGTTTCCTTCGCAGTTAGACTTTTACGAGTTGATGATGCACAATAAATGGAAAAGAAATTTTCTTCTATCAAAATTTTTTAAATCAGTTTGCAGATCTCAGAAAAAATGCTCATATATTTATTTATTCAAGAAAATTTTAAGCAAAAGCAAAGTGCTTTTTCAATCAACACAAATAATAAAAAATATTTCTTGTGATTTTTCTTCCATCTATCTCTTAACGAGATGGATAAGGCGCTTCATGGTGTGGCTTTGCCGCAAACTTAAATGTTAAGACCTTTAATGGTATCCCTCTTCTACTAAATGAAATCTTCATAGAATCCGTGAATGAAAATAGACAAATGAAACCACTTTGGTATATTACTACTTAAGCACCTTGTTAACACACCCCATAAACTCCTTTCTTATACACTCTACTCCAATCACGTGCGTCTGATTTAAAACTGACTAAAGCTCAACAACACTGTTGAAAACAATATTTTTTTTAGGAATTTGTCCAACAGAGATTAAGCTCTGTTGGCTTGCTTGAGGTGGTAGAAATCATTTCGCACAAGCCAAATAGCTTTTTTTTTGTATTTTTTTAGAGAATGAAGCACCAAAATCAATTCAGTGTGGAACTTTAGCCCTGAAGACCGTCCACTTTCTCACACCGTTTTCCCCTATACTAGTGTTAGGCGATGCGTCTGAAAGCGGTGTGAACACCAGACTCAAAGTTAGCTAGCCTTAGCCCGACAAGTTATTTATGTGTACGAGCACTACTAGTGATATTTCTCGGAAGGGGGGATAGGTGAAAAATACGAGGCAAGTATCTTCTTGCAGACTAGGCGTATAGGAGAACTGGCATGTCCCAATCGCTGGAAGTGGATAAGTCCCGTAGACACTGGCCTGTCAGAAACTATATCAACTGAAAAGTTTTTAACTTATCTTTATATTGAAATTCAGGTTGCACGTACATCTAATCAATCTTTTAATTAATCAATTAATTGATGATTTCTAGAATTTCGCGGATGCTTATAACTCAACGAGCAATTAAAAAAATTTCCGGGAGCGGTACTCTCGGGCTGCGATCTGAAAGATGAAATATACTCAAATTTATACCGCTTCAAAAACGCCCCATATCAACATATTTTAAGTTGAGATGTGGCGTTTTTGAAACAAATTCTGAGATAGTGCGTTTCTCAATCAAATTCTGAAATAGTGCGATTTTCAATCAAATTCTGAGATAGGGCGTACTTCAAACATTTTCTGAGATTGGGCGTTTTCGAACCCGGCTTATGGGATAGGCCGATCATCCACTCAGTCGTTGATATGTAGTTATTACTACTGATCTATTGATAACATTAGGTTAGATTTAGGGACCAGGTCACCTAGTTACCGCGATCGAAACGATCTATTGCAGCAAACCACTACTCAACCACAGGCCATCTTTGATCTACGTTTTGCTAACGATCGCTTCGTTCCTCATCCAGATATAGTAGTTTCGCCAACAGAGCTCCTTGGCAGACCGGTAAAGGATCCTAGACCTCTGAATCCCGTTTTTCTGCCAAAAATATCTGCCACTTCATTGCCCATGATTCCACTGTGTCCCGGTACCAATATGAGGTATACTTAACTCCTGGAGGCGATCAGTATTAAAATTTGATGACAGTGCCACACCAGCTTTGAGGTGACCTCGTGTCTTTTAACAACGAGGAGCGTAGCTTTGCTATCCGAGTGTATGTGTATGTATTTTGTGATTGCCACACTTTCTACATACTGCCTCAGACATAGCTAAATCTCGGACGGCCCAGGTCCACGAGCAGCACATCCTCTTGTTCTATAACCCTGAAAGTGGAAGGGTTTTTTTCTATCGCACTTGCTCTCTCTTTATTCTAATTTTTATTTAATTTTTATTTTAACTTTGCCTGTGCGCGTGCGAACGCATTTAGGGTAAACTGTAAGTAATGTTGCCTAGGTATAGATACCTACTTACTCGTAAATCCAGGCACTTAACCTGATGTTACCAGAGGAACTTTCCTTGGCAGTGTGGAATGTGGCAAAAATGGCAAATAAATAGCTACGCACCCAGAACATATTGCTTCAATGCTCATAGTGAATACGACTGCGGAGCAGGAGGTGGGTGTTAATTTGCTGAAGTGATTGCGGTTGTTTGCCATAAGAGTGGATAGAGGGATCAGTAGCTGCTTTTCTATCCCATCGAGGCAAGCGTGTGGAAATTTTGATAAGCTCTGCGAGTGTGAGTGCTGGAGTATTTAGGTATGTGGCTGCAGCAGCACGGCTG
>NW_023458561.1:52499479-52504946 GCF_013731165.1 Rhagoletis pomonella | reverse complement strand
ACCACGCCCACTTCCCATATAACGGTAATTTCCAGAAATACGAAAACTGCGATATTTTAGTAACTACTGAAGATAATTCACTCAAAATTGATATTTACAATAACTTTTAGACGAAAAATAAGAGTATTATAAATTTTTGGAAAATGGGCGTAGCCACGCCCACTTATGGTTACATGTGTATATCTTTGTAACCGCTGCACCGATTTCTTCTAAACTTGGCACAGTTGTTGACCTTGGTACAGCATAAAAAACCGCCGAAAATTTTTAAAATCGGACAATAACCACGCCCACATCCCATATAACGGTAATTTAGAGAAATATAAAATCTTCGATAAATCAGTAAATATTGAAGCTAATTTATTCAAAATTGATGCTTGCAACAATTCTTTGCCAAGAAATACGTTTATGGTAAAATTTTGGAAAATGGGCGTGGCACCGAACACTTATGATCACATATAAGTATATCGGTAACCGTTCTACCAATTTGTACAAAACTCGGTGTGGTTATTGTGCTTGCCAAATATAAGCAAAACCTTGAAAATTATTGAAATCGGACTAAAATTACGGCCGCTTTTCATATAACGGTAAATTTCAGAAATGCTTGAAACTTCAATATTTCGAAATTGAAGGACGCTAATTTACTCAAAATTGATACACCCCGGCTTACCATCTAGCGGAAGGTTTCGGAAAGGTGAAAAAACATATTTAATACTTGCGCCGGGTATTTAATGTTCGGCTCCGCCCGAACTTAGACTTTCTTACTTGCTTTTTTTTTAATTTTTTCCTCGCCCCTTTCTCGAGATATTTGTAAAATTATTAAATCGATTTGTTTTTGTTTTGTCAGAGGCAATATGTAATTTTTAATTTTTGTTTTTGGTTTTTATTAATTACGAAAAGTACTGCATTTGTAGCATTGTGATTTTTTTTTAGTTTTTTTTTTTTTGGGATGGCATATTTTCAAAAATTAATTTTTTTACCAAAAAATTTTTATGTGAAAAATTTTTCAAAAAAAAAATAATTAAAAAATATTTTTTTTTATAGAGAATTTTGATGTATGCCTGTGTGATTTTTTTTCTAATTTTTTCCTCGCCCCTTTCTCGAGATATTTGTAAAATTATTAAATCGATTTGTTTTTGTTTTGTAATAAAAATTTTAAACAAACCAAACGCATGAAGTGTAAACGCCGTCCATTTTGGTATGGAACGAAGGAAACGTCTTAGAATCTCGTTCTGTTGCTAGCGGCTATTACGTAATTGCATACATGAAAAACGCTCTTATGAATAAGAAGATTCTAGTATTTATGAGAAAAAGTTAAAACTGATGTGTATGAAACTTTTGTTATTATCTTAGGAAGCGCATACGACAATTCACAATGGACTGTCCAGTGTTTTCAGTATATGTATTTGTAAATGTAATTTACTTTCTTTACTTTCAAGTGTGGCTGCAACATAAACAAATTAGCAACATAAATTTAAAACTTCAATTGCTTACTACAGCATATGCTATTTCCGCTTGCCCTCGTAAGTATTTTCGCAACACTTCCTTAACCACCTTTGAATTGTGGTCTTCAAATTCGCAAACCAAATTCAAATACAATTATCTGCTAAACTTACTTTCTGTTTCTTTTATTTTCACTTCCACTTGCCTTTTTAATTTTACATTCACTTTCATTTTACAATTTATCTACATAAGCCTCATTCTCACTTTGGTCTGCCGCGTCGCTTTAAAGTTAACACTGAAGGATGTGTACAGATATAGCAAGCAAAAGCCGAATGCGGCTTATGACAATACTAAAGCCACTGATAATGTGTGTGTCTGTGTGTGTGTGTGTGTTTGTATTTTTTGCTTTCCACACTTGCAACAATTGTTTATATTCATTTACGGCAAAGTGGTGCTACCAATTGATGTTCAGCTGCTGAAAGCCTCTTACCACACGCACCATCATCTAGTCCTTCGCGCTTCCAATGTCGGCATTGTAATAATTTTATGTATTGTTGCAACGCGTGTTGGCGTACGTCTTTTTGTTTACTATTTATTCTCGGCGTTTTTTGTTTTTACTTATCCGAGGACTTGAGTCGCAAACAAACGTAGTCAGCATCGCATTAGCAACAGTTGCCATTGTTGCTATTGCTTTTAAGTACATTTTCCTATTTTTTATCCTTGCCAACAACAAGCCATTGACAGATAAGCCTCGGGTGTGCAACAATGAGAACATATGCGTATAATGTTATTGCCACCACTTCGCTCACTCTTTTTGCTGGCTGCCAATCTATGTTGCTGTAAATAACTTTTTGTTTTACCCCTGGTCTTTTCGGCAAAGTATGTAAGCTTGTTGTTCCTCGCTTTGCGACCCCATAAGCCACGCATAAACGCGGTTGACATTTTCTTTAGAAACCCAACTAAGCCAAGTTCAGTGCGTATTTACTCGCAGGGAGGAAAATGAAGCATCGGCGGCGATGCAAAATGAGCGTTGGGAGGACGTAAGCTTCAGATCGGTGGCAAGGATTCAAAAATACACATGGCTGCAATGTGTGATCCATATTGGACAATAGTTAGGGTTAGAAGCACTCGGCGGCTCAACACACACATGGCAAATATAGCGCGGAAAATAATTTAAGTAGGACTTCCTAAATTAAGGCATTCAAGAAGACCTAAATATGCTTCCCTGTATGAATTCCAGAAGTGTTTGTTTGTATTTAGAATTTATGCGAAGTTTATATTATTAAGCTAATAAATTGCAAATTAATTCAAACGAATTATGAATTCAAAAACAGTTTCTTAAGAACTCCTCCAAAATACTTTCTGAATTTATTCATACAAACGCCCTTCTGGAAGCGCTTCTATGGGTAGCGAAAGCAGAAAAACTTTAATTTGTGCCACTCATTGCACAAAAAGAAGAGAGAAAAGAAGGCAGTGTGGCAGACTTGTCGACTCTCAGCAAAGTTTTTTGGAAGAACTTTTAGCTTCTGAAACTATGTATTGTGAAGGGCTTAGATTCACCTCTGCACAGCCTTATCATTTGGCATCGAATAAGCTCAGTATCGTTATCTGTATCTTTGGATTTAATTGGAAGGCACTTTCAGTCTCCTTACCGCTACAAATTTTGCCTCTAGAACTACCTGTAGCTTTTGTGAACAACCTCCTCAAAGAATGGAATGGAGCTCAGAACAATTAGGTATAACTATCTTTCACTGTGACTAACTTCCGAAGTACCTGTGAATAACTTCCGAAATACCTAGTCAATACCATCTATCTCTTAATGATCAAAGATACCCCACTGGTATCCCTCTTCTGCTAAATGAAAACTTCATAGAATCCGTGAATGAAAATAGACAAATGAAACCACTTTTGTATATTACCATAATACTTTGGTCAACCATAAAGTCGCTAGTTAAGCACCTAGTTAACACACCCCATAAACTCTTTCCTTATACAATTACGTGCGTCTGGTTTAAAGGTGACTTTGCACATCGACCGATGTGGGCTCGATTCCTGTTCTAACTAGTTAAGAAAACAAGTCTGATAAGGAGCAGCGGTTATCTCCGAAATGGCCTTAACTTTCTCCGTTTAGACTTTGTTGTTTTTTCGCTTCTCCTTAAAACAAACAATGGTATAAAGCTCAACAACACTGTTGAAAACACTATTTTTTTGTTAGGAATTTGTCCAACAGAGATTAAGCTCTGTTGCTTGCTTGAGCTGGTAGAACTCTTTTTGCACAAGCCAAATAGCTTTTTTTTTGTATTTTTTTAGAGAATAAAGCACCAAAAGCAATTCAGTGTGGAAATTTAGCCCTGAAGACCGTCCACTTTCTCACACCGTTTTCCCCTATACTAGTGTTAGGCGATGCGTCTGAGGGCGGTGTGAACACCAAACTCAAAGTTATCTAGGTCCAGATGCAGCAAGTGAAGCTGCATTTACAGACTTAGCCCGACAAGCTATTTATGTGTACGAGCACTACTAGTGATATTTCGCGGAAGGGGGGATAGGTGAAAAATACGAGGCAAGTATCTTCTTTGGCATTGTATTGCAGACTAGGCGTTTAGGAGAGTTGGCGTGTCCAAATCGCTGGAAGTTGATAAGTCCTGTACACAATGGCCTGTCAGAAACTACATCAACTGAAAAGTGTTTAACGTATCTTTATATTGAAATTCAGGTTGTGCGTACATCTAATCAGTTATTCAATCAGTCAATCAATTAATGACTTCTAGTTTTTTGCTTATAACTCAACGAGCAATTAAAAAAAATTTCCGGGAGCGGTACTTTCGGGCTACGATCTGAAAGATGAAATTTACTCAAATTTATACCGCTTCAAAAACGCCCCAATCAACATATTTGCAGTTCAGATAGGGCGGTTTTAAAACAAATTCTGAAATAGGGTGTATTTCAATAAAATTCTGAGATAGGGCGTACTTCAAACATTTTCTGAGATAGGACGTTTTCGAACACGGCTTATGAGATAGGCCGATCTTCCACTCAGTCGTCGATATGTAGTTATTAGTACTGATCTATTGATCACATTAGGTTAGATTTAGGGACCAGGTCACCTAGTTACCGCGATCGAAACGATCTCTTGCAGCAAACCTCTATTCAACTACAAGTCATCTTTGATCCACGTATTACTAACGATCGCTTCGTTCTTCATCCAGATATAGTAGTTTCGACAACAGAGCTCCTTGACAGACCGGTAAAGGATCCTAGACCTCTGAATCCCTATGTAGCCGTTTTTCTGCCAAAAATATCTGCCACTTCATTGCCCATGATTCCACTGTGTCCCGGTACCAATACGAGGTATACCTAACTCCTGGAGGCGATCAGTATTAAAACGTGATGACAGTGCCACACCAGCTTTGAGGTGACCTCGTGTGCTTTAAGAACGTGGAGCGCCGCTTTGCTATCCGAGTGTATGTGTATGTGTTTTGTGATTGCCACACTTTCTACATACTGCCTCAGACATAGCTAATTCTCGGACGGCCCAGGTCCACGAGCAGCACATCTTCTTGTTCTATAACCCAGAAAGTGTAAGGGTTTTTTTCTATCGCACTTGCTCTCTCTTTATTCTAATTTTTATTTAATTTTTATTTTAACTTTGCCTGTGCGCGTGCGAACGCATTTAGGGTAAACTGTAAGTAATGTTGCTTAGGTATGGATACCTACTTACTCGTAAATCCAGGCACTTAACCTGATGTTACCAGAGGAACATTCCTTGGCAGTGTGGAATGTGGCAAAAATGGCAAATAAATAGCTACGCACCCAGCACATATTGCTTTAATGCTCATAGTGAATACGACTGCGGAGCAGGAGGTGGGTGTTAATTTGCTGAAGTGATTGCGGTTGTTTGCCATAAGAGTGGATAGAGGGATCAGTAGCTGCTTTTCTATCCCATCGAGGCAAGCGTGTGGAAATTTTGATAAGCTCTGCGGGTGTGAGTGCTGGAGTATTTAGGTATGTGGCTGCAGCAGCACGGCTG
>NW_023458561.1:52487824-52499379 GCF_013731165.1 Rhagoletis pomonella | reverse complement strand
GTGTGAGTGCTGGAGTATTTAGGTATGTGGCTGCAGCAGCACGGCTGTAAAATTGCAGTTGTCCTTTTCTGTACAAAAAAGTCTACGACCCTTCTTCTCTTATTGTTGCCATCGTCATTGCTGCGTGTCAAATTGTTTGTGATTTGCGCTGAAACAATGTAAAATTGCAACTTAAAAGTTGTGCGAAGACAAGTAGTGTGGTTTCAAAACTTAGTCGAACTAGTTTCATGTTATCTTTGTTTTTGTTTTGTTTTGTACGTTTTCTAAACTTTTGAGGTTGATTTGATCGTTCGGAAAACTCAGTTTAAGCAGTTTAAATTTTATACCTTAAGCTGTTTGAGTTTAAGTCTATTTGTGCTATATACCATGCATGTATTTATCATATATCCGGAAAATTTGGAAATTTAAAATGTTAGAATTAGCAGTTGAAAAATAACCTTTTCTTTTATATGCATTATATCAGCTCGTATTATTTTAAGTTTCTAAAGAAATTTGTAAAGTTTTTATATAACAGTGGTTTGTTAGAAGTGATGTTACTGATAATGTTTCGTAAGGGATCATATTCATGAAACTGAGATAAGAAAGACATTTTATTCTTAAAGTTCAATAAGGAAATATTTCTATTTTATTTTTTTTTTTTTAAATATTTACTACATTTAATAACCAAACCAAGCAAGCCGAAGTGGCATCTACCAATAGCTATTAACCGGGGTAATATTTTATATAACTGCGAAACAGACGAAGTGAATAGGATTTCGAAGTGTCCGTCCTACGAAAAGTGGGGAGATTCATCCAAAATTTGGCTCCAAGTATAATACCCTCATTCATCCATTGTTGTGTGAATCGTTATTGCTCACTGGCTAATAAGTGGGTAAATTATATTCATTTGTCATTTGGGTAATCGATCATCAAGCAATATGACGGATTTTGTTCCACACACTTCCGATTTGCTTCAAACTCGGTTTATTTATTTTTCGTAGATATGATCTGTCAAAGTTTGGATATTTTCATGAATCCGGCAAAACATATACTCACTCAAATCGGTATATCTCGGCTTATGCTGATTGTACAGATTTCATCTTAACACCAAAAAATAAAATATCCTTATTTCGTGACTCTTAATTCTGTTGACTCTTCGTGCAAAGAAGAAGGTTTTGCAACTAATTCATCTGTAGATAAAGGAATCACGCAATGGAACTTCAAAGTTCGTTCAAACCATTAATAGTTAAACAAAACTGTGGAAATTAGCCAGTTTGCCTATTTGATTCTACCAATTATGCAATCACAGCCATTTGGCGGCTTTAATGAATTTCAGTACGTCATACAGAGGGAGGCAGCTGCACTCAGAAATATTCTGCAGGAATGGTTGGCAGAGTGTCTTTAGCCAAATCCTTGCGAGGGCTGTACGCTCGCACAGGAAGTGTTCGTGCCCGTTTAATCGCAACAGAATCGACAGAACCTATTAAAGTATAAGCCAACACTTTTGTCCTGTACCGCAACGGGCTAGTGCCCTGTACACACTGCAATAAGTTTGTAGGCATCTTCTTTGCTCATTCCTAAGAGAGTTTTGGTTTTTAGTGGGCCGTGGGACATCCAGAACTGCCGCGTAATCCTGTGCGATCCTGTACGGTTCCACCCCTGTCTGGCCTTCAAATGATACATTCCGGTAATTTTTGCTTTTATCTCCCTGTGTAGGCCCTTCACCGCGCGGGACATAAGTGCGGAACCGCACCTTGCTAGTTGATCCGCTACCATAAATGTCCATATGTCCCGGGACCCATATTATGGTAATTTCATATTGATTAGAAGGCCAGCTTTCTCCTACCGTCCTCCACTAGTCGAGATCTAACAGAGGTAAAAGAGAGCGCCTAGCTATGCAAGAATGTATCCACCTGCCATCTAGCGGGTACATTCTCTTTGATTTACCTTACTGCCTGCTTAATTACAAACGTTTTGGCCTGGAAAACGCTTGTATAGTCTGGCAGGCTAAACGATAACTTTAGGTTACATGAAACCACTGTGCCAGCCTTCAACGGTCTTTCCTGCCAGAGCCCCAAGGCATGCAGTCATATGTCGCTGTTAGCAGCTGAGTTTTCAATACAAATATCTATCGGCAAAAAGCCAGCATCTGCCGACCCTTCAATTGCGCTTAGTTTTTTAACTACATAGGAGAGTATAGATCGGACTATAGCTGTATACATCCAGTGCGAAATTCTTTGCTCAACGTTTGGCCTTCAATCAAGTTTGGCATCCGGAATGACTTCAAGGTCTTTCAACTTGTTTCACAGATCCAATTCCGTTTCTTGAACTTTGGTTCAGTAAAATCAGACAATTTTGTTTTATTTGTTGAAAGTATTAGATCAATTTTCTCAGGGATTACGCGCGCGGTAAAAACGGAAATTTTGGATTTCCTCCTGAGAAACTGGCGTACTAGGTCTCAATTTTTTACAAATTTCAAAGAGGTCCCGCACATTACAATGTGGTGGAGTTGCGGCATAATTGGACGAAATAAAATGGTGTTTGTACAAAATGCGTCTTTGTGGCATAGTTTTAGGCACAGTATCTGCACTTATCTGAATTTATGTTCCAAAATTTCTCACCTCCAAAAATCTGCCGCCCATTGCAAGTGCACCAAAAGTACCTAATGTAAATCCAAGGCTGGTAACATGCCTCCGTAACTTTTCTAATAGAAAGATTACAAAATGTATAACTAACAGAAGTTGTACTATGAAATTAAGCGACGTGCATAATTTTTAATGAGTAAAAATTTATAACATGTCTGAGCTTTCTTAAACATGTTTCCAGCAAAGTCAAAGCAGCCAAGAATCTGGAATATTTTTAATTTGTTTTCATCTCAAATTCCCGCGTGTAAGTCATTCGGCAGTCACCCCTTTCATAACGCCTATTTAATACATTTGTGGCTAATTGTTAACACAAAAAAAATTTTAATGGAAAACTTGTACTTTTAATTTATATCCGGTAATATGATTAGGTACCCATTCACATAAACTTTGCCAAGAATGGGAGACCACACTTCCACATACATATTTATATACATACATACATACACATGCATATGTTTAATGTAAGCAACGCCTGAAACATTGAACTTCGCCACAGCACCCCCTGCCAATTGTTATGGCACAGTTACAGCTACTTTGCTTTGCTGTTGCTAACAAGGATAAATATCAACACCCCCAATTGGCACTTATCAACAGCAAAACGCACATATGCCAACAAGGGGTGCCCTAGCGAATTTGCTTAAAATGCCGCCTGAGGGCAGATGTAATTGTGGGCGGGTAATCACAACAAAGTGCAACAAGAAAAAACAAATGCAATTAAGCATAAAACGCGCCGTTATCCTGGGGAGGGGGGCGTGTCACAACATACCAATCCCGGTAAGTATGTATGTATGTGTGTAGATTGATAGCACTTGCATCTGTGCCAGAGCTTAGGTTGTGTATCCCTGTCCCGGTCCCCGTTTCTATTACGTACGACGTGGGTCGTTAAAACTCACCGAATTTATTATGCAAGTTTATGCCACAATAACGCAAAAGGTCGTGCCATATTGTGTCCCTGAGGGCTTTACATGATTTTCATGACTCTTAAATGCTATGCACCTGTCCCCTCATCCGCAAGACGAAGAAACATTTTGCAACAAAATTAAATCGAATTTTAAAGTCGCTCGCATAAATTTAGGGTGCTGAGAAATCAGAAGAGGGTCGATAACTTTAGAGGGAGTGGCATATTTCAGGCATAAAAATACATATGTACATTAGGGCGGTCCTTAAAAAATCAAATTAACGATTTTTTCAGTCGCACCCCCTCAAACACGCTCACAGTTATCACATATAAATTTTTGTACCGATTGCAGACAGTTAAGACGTCTTCATAGAGGAATCTGAACTTTCCCCCCTGCGCGACACGCCTTAACCGACTGAAATCAGCACCAAAATTTATATGGGATATCTTCGACATTAATAGTAGCATCGACGTAGGGGTTGAGGCCTAAAAAATCTGATGTAAAAATTTGCTTCCTACACTTAATGACCACCCTAATGTACATAGATGAAGTAGCTAGCAATCGCAATAAGTCGCTCCACTCTGCTTTCAACACACACACACACACACTAATTCGTTTCGTTTATTCTCTTCCTATTCCTTTGCAGATTCGCCACCGACTTCATCGATGTGCGCGAAAAAGAAACCCGTCGCGGCACACGCGGTGCTGGCAATCCGGAGCGCAAGCGTGGCGGTGGACGCTTCCATCAGCGTCGCAATCAACAAATGCAGGCCATGCAAGCCGATGATGCGTCCGCTGTAGGAGCGACGACAACAGGTAGAACATCAGCAGTAACAACGACAACGACAATGCCAACTGTAACAACAACAACCAGCACAAAGTCAGAATCAAGCCGAACATCAACAACGACGCAATTAGACGTGCTTGCAGGCGGCGCAGCTGGTTCGACAACAAATGAACACATCAACAGCGACAACAAAGCCAAAGACAAAGACAACATTCAGCAACAGCAGCTAAATTCCAATAAAACTGCCGGTGTTGATGGCTACAACAACAAGAACAATACCCAGACGGTTAATAATACCAACATGTCAACAACAACAACTTTGACGGGTTCCAAGGATACTGTCACACAACCAACGAAGGATCCACCAGCAACAGCGACACAGAAATCTTCGCCAAGCAGAAGTGGCAGTAACAAAAGCAACAATAAGCAAGAATCAAACCGTAATGCTGACTCCTACGAAGACGACGCGGTTGGACGCATCAAAGCGGAAGATTTATTAGAGTTGCAGGAGCGCATCGCAAAGGAAATACTCAATTCGAAATTGCAGGGCAAGGAAATGTTGGAATTACAGGTAAGGCAACAGTGAAGCAGTCAAGCGTTTTGGGTAGCTCGTAAACAGGCGAGTTAGTCAGTCGTATGAAGGCGGCAAACAATGGACGCCCCTAAAGGGGTCGAGTACATACTATTTTGTATCTCAGTGTGCATTCAAGCGTAGGTACATACGCGCACATATATTCTAGTTCCACTAATCCAAGTGGCATGTTCTAACTGCAGCCGGGACGTAGCAGATATGCTTGTTAAACTACAATGTCGCTGCTTTTGCATTCCGCCGAGGGTCGATTACTCGTAGACCGGCGCTAGTACATTGGGGCGACAATGATGACTGCTGCTGCAGTCGGGTAATTCGTTTAGTAGTGACACGCCGCCTTGTAAGCGTAATTGTCGGCACTGGCGGCCCAGCTGTGCGCGAAAAAGTTCATTAGCGCAGAAACAGCAGGTGCATATGGCAGGACGAGTACTTGTACGGCGTGATAGCGCAATTAACGGAGGGGAGACTTTATGTATGTATGTATGCGCATAGGTATATGCAACGCTTAGCAGAGTTTAAGAAAGTTTAAGGCAGCAAGAAGTTTGGATATTTGTTTAAAGTTTAGAAAAAAGTGCAAGAAAAATGGAATTAGACACACAATTTTTAGGAGCTGCTCTGTGGAAGTTTCAAAGTTGAAATTTCAGCTGAATTCCCTCTTCGATGTACATATGTGTGCATAATACGAATTTAGGGCTTTTGTTATACAACTTTTTTTGAAAATTCCAGTCAAAGCTGAACTAAAATTTAATTTATTCAAGCTAGTTTAAGTATGGGACAAAACGAAGTATCTCCTGTTATCACACAGACAGTCAGAGCTTAAGCATTTTGGCACCCACGTCACTGTTGACAGTTACAAGTTTGAAAACGCAGACGACTTCGTTTATTTGACAACCATAATTAACACCAATAATAATATCAGCCTTGAAATCCAACTGAGAATCATTCTTGCCAATAAGTTCTACTTTGGACTGAGTAGGCAATTAAGAAGTAAAGTCTTCTGTGATTATACAAAAATTACCCTCAATACATATATGTATGTCACTCACCATGCCTGGCTGGTGTATGATGCGCAGACATGGAAAATGAAAGCTTCTGATAAAGCGGTAGTTTTCGAGGGAACGATAAGCTGTACAAGCTTTGCAACGACCTAGCCATAGTGCAGAGAATTGAACGATTGATCGATTGGAGAGAAACGCTGCAGCTCTAAATGTACTCAACCCGGGTGACGATGCTGGTAACAGAGTAAGGCCTCCTCTGCGTTGGAAAGACCAGGTGAAGAAGGAATTGGCTTCACTTGGCATTTCCAATTGGCGTCAGTGGGCATAGGAGAGAATCGACTGGCGTACTATTTTAGACTCGGCAAAAATCGCTAAGGCAGGTAGAGCGCCAATAAAGAGAGTACTTATGGCAGAAAAAGGCCACTGCAGAAAAGGCAGTCTACTGGCTACGCACCAGTGTATTATTAGAGTCAAAGTATCTACTTTGACATCCAAACGGAAATCAAGGCACTAAGATCCCTTAAGAAACTAAAAAAACTTGTAATTATGCTTATTTTGGTTACCAGTTACAGTGACATTGCAGAAAACTACATGGCGAAAAAGCTAGCTAGTCAATGTAAAGTAACCTGTGGACAATTGGAATTGTAGTAAACACACCGAACGTTAGGTAAAAGTCCCGACATGCAAGGTTGCAAAGTCCTTTTGGCCTGTAGTCGACTGCGGGCGGTCAGAGGAGCTGCTCCAACTGGATTTTACCAGGTGTCCTTACTGACCAAAGTCCAATAGGAACGCTTTTGAAATAAATTGAGCAATCAAAATTTTTATTTTGTTTACTAAGCAAATACCTATTTTTCGGCTTTTGCAAATTAAATAAGTTCTCTGCAAGAAGGTTTGCTAAAAAAAAATGGACATACATATATGATATATGGTGAAAAGGAATATCACTTTTCCCTTACAGTTAACCGTTTAGTGTGGGCAACAATGATATTTTTCAAATAAGGCAGATCGGAATATGCGCTCTTTGGGAAGACAATACCCTTAATTATTGTACCATGACTAGACACGAATAAAGGTGCGCGAAAAAGTATGCTTAAAAAATTTACGAAAAAATATGCTTAAGAAAAACTTCGGCGAAGAAACAATGGCTCCCCAAATGCATTTTCAGTATTTTTCACTTTAAGTTTTGCAAAATGTCTCCTCCCATAATTTTGTGTAGAATACTTGATCTCCAGACTACATAGGTACCATATTGTCGCCACTTTGCCGGTCATCGCTTTGAAATAAATTCTCAATTTTACCTTTGTCTACATTGATTTTATTATTGCCTTTTTATGTCCAACATTTCTGGCATTACACAACCTTAAATGCAATTTTTCCTTTTTTTACTGAACATTTTTTTTTCTCTTTCTTTTCACCGGTTTTACAATGCACTTTGGCACTTGGTTTACTGCTGCCGCTACGAATGGTGGTCTCGCCGTTGTCATCGTTTATGTCGTCGCCGCTTGCTGCTGGCTTGTGTGTTGCCAATGCTGATGTCCATCTTGTAACTATGTACCATCGACTTTATATATATAATGCTGCTGTTGTTGCTAGGAGAAAATCAATCGTGAAATTCTAAACACAAAGGTGTTCAATATAGATGCTGGCGGCGGTAAACGTAAGCGTAGAAGACGTAAAAATCAGCGCGCTGTCAATGGAATGGCAAACGATCAGCAGGCAGATGCCAATGTCAATGGCGCTGGCGGAGATGGTGTGGATGTTGGCGGTGGTAATGGTGGAAAATGGAGGAACAGCATCACGGCCAAGGCTCGCAGCTTAATGAATTTACACAATAACGAAGCCGGCAGGAGGGTAAGTACTTGATACTCTTAAGAAAGGAATAAAAAGCATACGTTAATAAATACACATACATATATATACGAGGGCAGTCCCAAAAGTAGCAAAATACGAATAGTCAAAAAAATTTATTACTGTGAATCATCTTTCAAAATTCTAAATTACAAAAATTTGATAATGCTATGATAAATAGCATTTTTTAAACAGCTATTCAAATTGAATGCTCTGAGCGAGTTTATGAATATGGAAAAAATAGGTCATCGTTCTGCGATGCAATGGTTTATTATTGGATATCTGAGTGTAAGCGAGGTCGTAAGAGCTGTCAAGAAGAAATAAAGTCAACAAATCCATATTGGATGACCGGCGACTAAAAATGTCTGCTATCTTGACATGACAGACGTTTAAAAAGGTGATGTGCATCGAATATTGACCAAAAAACTGCATTTAAAAAGCTTCCGTCCGATGTTTCCATCGAGTATTTGGCATTTTTTTTTTTGCTTGCATTTGCAGAACTTCGAATTGCTACCAAATCTGAAAAAATTGTTCGGTCATAAGAGGTTTTTCAACAATGAAGAGCTAGAATCTGCGAATAACAAAATGGGAACAAAAGTCTCGGAACGTTCTTGCAAAGAGCGAAATTGGAACAAAAGACTAAGGAACTTTCTCGCGACGGACAATTTGGGAACTAAAGTCTTCTTGATAGAGAACAAAACGGGAACAAATCTTATCTCAACACGAAGAATAAAAGCGAGAACAAAATTTTTTTTCAAAGTGCTGTATTTGTTTGAAATGTTTGAGTATTAAAATTTATCAAAAAAGAACTGAAAAATAATTTTGCAATTTAAGTCAACGAACGACTTAAGACGCGAACCTTTCTTGCACAGAGTATGAAAATGTTTTCCATAAATGAAGAGATCAGCCTAACGATAAACGATCCGGAAGTTGAAGGTGACAGGTAATAAGATCAACGGAAATAAGGTCAATTGACTTTATTTCCCACCCTGGTGACCTTATTTCCGTTGATCTTATTACCTGTCACCGAAGTTGAAATGATTTAGCTTTCCTCTGACTTATAGTTGAACAATCATGATTCTCACTGAAACAATTTTTTATCCCAACACGCAGATGCTCCTCTCATTCTTAACGTTAAGTTCTCAAACTATTATTCTCGGTTTGTTCTCTAGCAGAACGCTCCCCAGACTTTTCTTCTTATTTCATCCTGCTTGAAAACGTTCTCGATAATTTCGTTGTTATTTCGTTCTTAACGGAAACGTTGGCGAAAGTTTCATTCCCATAATGTGTTTATTGAAAACGTTCTTGAGAGATTTGTACTCATTATATACTTTTTGAGAACGTTCCAGAAAATTTGCATTTTTGAGCTGTTTATGTTCCCGTTAAATCTGTTCTCAATACTTCTGTTCCCGTAAGGCTCTTTTGCGGGAACGTTTTTGACATTGAATTTTCTTCTCGTGCAGAACTAAACCCAAACGGGGCGCGTTCTCGGAGCGGCTTTGATAAGCTTGGCGGTGCTTACTATAAAGCAGGCATAGAACAGGGTTGCCACTGACGAAAAAAAATATTTACCATCCACTTGAAAAAAATCTACCAAATCTGGGAAATATCTACCAATAACTTTTTTATAACTATTTTAATAAAAACTATAGTTTTGTTATTTTTTTATTTATTTTAATTAAAACTATTTTATTTTTTTATTTTTTTTAGTTATTTCAATAAGAATTAAAATTGTTTTCAAGAACTTTTTATTTAACTAGTTATACGGTATTTGAGTCATATTATTGTCATATTCTAAGTTTCATTCAACCAAAAGCGTAAGTGATGAAAACAAAGGCAACAATGAAACTTCATTATTTGAAAACTTCAACTCGAGTTATTATAGACAAATACAGTGACTCAAAAAAATGATTTTTTTTTTAATATTCGCAATATTTTCGAGTAAATTTTTTTTATTGCTTTAACTAAATCCATAAAAATCGAGAATTCAAACTATATACAACATATAGAAAAATTCCAAACATTTTCGTCTAAATTTCGAATTGTTTACTCTGAATTTTTAGAGCAATTTAAGGTATGGAGTTTTAAAGCAAATACTATGTGAGTATAGCCAAAAATGTGCTGCTTAAAATTCCCGTTGATTTTTTTATTTTTTTTCCATCGATAGAAAATGGCGTTGATTTAATTTTTTTTGCGAACAGTCATAGTGCGTAATTACATACCTGTGAAATTTTTTTTTATATTTAAATAATGATTTAAAATATTTAGGCAATCAAAAGCTCCTCCGGATTCCAGTAAAATTAGTTTTGAATAGAGCGCGATATCTTCGCCTTATATCGATATACATTTATACGTATGTAGTTATATAAAAAGTATGCAAAGAAATTTATAATATATTTAAAGATAACTACGAAAAATAAATCGGGAACGGAAAGTTCATCAAAAATTTACCTTTTTACAAACCCAAATTTTTTCTACCAATTTTGGTAACAATTTACCAAAGTGGCAACCCTGGCATAGAAGCTATTCAACGTCTTTGGGAAAAGTGTATCCAGCTAAAAGATATTTTCGAAATAACTTTTTTGTTTTCTTTGTTAGGGCGAGTACTTCCAGGACCACCATCGAATATATTTTCCTCGGTGTGAATTTTTTGTAAGCATTTTAAAAGTCAAGCAAACTGTTCAAAACGCCCAGCTGTTGCAAATGAGCCGGAAAAAATACGTATATGTATGTATGTACCTATGTATATTAATTTCCAGCAAATAATTGCATAACTTTTACTCTTCAAATGGGGAACAATTAAAAAAGTGTCATAAAAAGTTTTACTTGTTTTTTTTTCAATAAATGAAATACATTCTAAAGCGCTCATAAAAACGCAACTACTATGCAGGGCAAATGAGTGAAAGAAAGTGTGAGTGTTTTTTTTGCGCTCACGGTGTGGCATGTTAATTTGTCAGTAGAGCAAGCGGGAAATTGCAAATTAAAATCGAAATTCATTTGACGTTCACTTATGGCCAATTTAAAAGCACAAATGTTGGCTGCCAATGAAGCCAACATATTGAAGAGGTGCACGTATTTATGTATATGGATAAGCGTACCTACATATGTATGTAGGTATGTATGTACAAAGCAGTTCCAGTAGCAATGGCCCATGAAATTTAATAAACATTATCAGTTTTATAGTTGGAGTTTTTGTTTTTGTTGTCGTGTTACATATTGGCTAGCTTGCACCGATTGGCAATTACATATACTTTTTACATCCTTATTGCATACATATGCACATATTTACATCTCGTTCGGCTATTCAACAAATCTGGCCAATCAACAGCAACATGCCTGAGGCAATTAGAGTCTACGTTGATTTCCTGGGTTGTAAATTGAAAAGCGTGAAACCAAGGACAACGACCGTCGTTGGCGATTGCCATATACATACTAGTTATTTGTTTTATAGGGAAAAAGGTGATATCGCTGTTAATAAGTGCATACATATTTGTGTACATGTGTATTTATTGATTTCAAAATTTTTAACAAAAAAACAAGCAGGGACCGTAACAGTTACAACTTTTATTTAAAAAATCACTATTTAACAATTATTTTTTGACTTTTATTTAATTACTCCTTAAATAACAGTTTTTTCTGATTTTTATTTTATAAATCCAAAATAACAATTATTTTTGAGTTGAATCTAAAAAATGTGCAAATAACAGTTATTTTTGATTTTTAAATTATATATCGTAGATAACAGTTACTGACTTTTATTTTCAAATCATACTTATGAAAGTCATTTGTATTAGTCGTAGTAAATTTTGG
>NW_023458561.1:52481657-52487724 GCF_013731165.1 Rhagoletis pomonella | reverse complement strand
TGACTTTTATAAATAAAAGTCTTCCTGTAATAATGACCAAAAAACATAAAGGCCCGTCCACATAGAACTTTGGCGTTGCGTTGGCGTTGGCGTCGCTTCAACAGCTGACTATGAATACATGAATTCAAATGCAGCCGTCCACATAGCCAAAATTCGACAACGCTCACGCCAACACAAAGCAAAAAGATGGCCAACTCTCAAGTTTTCGCGTGCGTCGCTCGTCAGCTGTTGCAAATAAATAAAATTATGTGAAATATTTTTCCTTTTTAATCAAGTGCGAGCAAGAAATATCGTTTTTAATGCAATTATTGATATGAAATATTAATTTATCTGTCGTTAGTATGTTAATTTAGTGGCCCAAGGATTCGCTGCCAAGCGTTCATTGTAGCAAGCATACTTTTAACGTGCGTTCTGTCAAACCAACGCCAACGCCGAAGCCAACGCGAAAGTTCTATGTGGACCGGCCTTAAGGAATAAAGCGCAAAGGCACATTAACGTTAATTTCAAAGCTTAAATGGTAAAGTTATAAAAAAATGAAACGTCCATAGCTAAGCTGCGAACCGCTATTTGGGGTATGTCCAAGATACAATATTTATCCAAAAATTAAAATTCACATACTTACATATCAACATAGATACACACATACGTATGTCTCAATCACAGTTCAAAACTCGTTTCTTTCTGCAAATGCTCATACTTATTATGCATACCAATTCGCCACAGTACAAAAAAGCAAAAAAAAATCCACAATTCTTTATCTACTTCTAGCAACGATTAGTCACAAAATAAATGGCCGATAGGCAATTGACAGCTGATCGCTGATTGTTAATGCTTGGCTGCCATTTGTAATCTATGCAAATTATGCGTGAATAAATTTCATCAATGATCGTTACGAAGCACTTAGGCAAATTGAGGCGCAGTTGAATTAGAGTTATTTGGTTATAGTTTTTATATTCGTTTGGAGCTGCATGTTGCACGTACAAGTATGCATATGTGTGTCAACAGCGCCAAGGCGAGTTGTTGCAACATGGCGTTACACTCCCCTCATCCTCCCCTCCCCAATCTACAGTTGGTTGGTTAATGTGTATCAATATACATACATACATATATATGCACGTTTGTTGCACGTTCGCTCGCATGCTTGCTGTATTGGGGTGCGGCAAAATGCCGTTTGAGATTTTTCACACCAGCCGTGACAGAGTTGCAATTAACAGTTCATGCAGCACATTGGAGGCGGTGGGTGTGTGCCAGTAATGAGTGTTTACATACATATGTATGTTTGTATCTACACATAAAAAGTTCTATCGATTAATTCGTTTCCATAAATAAATGTTTCTTTTGACATTTAAAAAATATTTGTTGTTATTCCCCTTTTGATAAAATCAAAATTAAATATTTTTCATTAAAGACAATATGCAAAAAAAAATGTAGTTTAACATTTGTCATTAATCAACATTATCGGTAATTAATAATCTGTAAACACAAATATAAATGTCATAAATAGGAATTCAATTAAAAATATTAAGATAGAAATATTGCATGAACGTGGGAATTTTTTGTTTTCCTATTTTTTCTATGCACTAAAGGCTCGGCATATTTGTTGTAATGTGTGTGTGTGTGTTTTTTTTTAAATGCAAAACACTAGCAAATGCTCGCTTACTTCGCGGCGCCTGGTTCAAGTTTTTGGTTGGTCATTGCAAAAATACTACGTATTATATTAGAAAATAAGTGACTAAATTTATTATACAGAACAAAGGTAAACATTTCACAGTTTAACGGAAAATAAAAAATACATAGTTATTTTAATCGGATGTTAATTCTGAATATATTGACTTAAGCGCCACCTGGCGGATTAAAATATAACTTTGTCTTTGCCACAAGTCTAAGGAATTTTCATTAGTTTTAAAGTTATAGCTTTGGTATGAAAATGAATTTATTTCGTATATACAGTGGCGAGAGCGTAAAAAGGGAAGAGACATTTTAGCAATTTTTGACTAATTTCCTTTGTTTTAAAATTTTCTTTTTTTTTAATGAAAATGTAGCTTACTATATAAAAACCACGATTTAATTCTAAATAACACACTTTGTAGAACATTTATAACTAGTAATTTAAAAAGAAGTTTTTAAAGACAAGCTTTTATTAGTGGTTAATAAAAAAGAAAAATCGACTCAAAAACCTCCTAGCGGCTAAATGTTTTGCGGAGGTATCCTTTTTCATGTAGGAAATACTCATTTTACATTGTCATCGGTTTTTGAGCTAAGTTTGAAATTTCAAGTCTCTAGCTCATCAGGAACTTGGGTAAAAATTTATTGCAAGATTTGATTACACACTGGTGAAACATAATAAAAGCTTATAAAAATTCGACGAATTTTGATAAATGTTCGTAAAAACTTTAAACTTTTGTAATCCGATTTTTTAGAATTTTTCGAGTATGCAATTTTGTAGCCCTCTAAATTTTAGTGCAAGTTTGAAGTAGCTTACCATTGCTTTTGGCAAATTTTGTTAAAATTTTTTTTCCATACAAAGTATGCTCAACACTTTTTTATGGAGAAAATGAGTAACACCTTCCACTTTCAAAAATATATTTAAATTAAATCCTTTTCAAACCACTTTCGTTGAATACTCATATTTCAATAAACTTATGAATTAATTCGATTTTAATTTTTTAACAGGTGGCAACCCTCTTCAAACACCCTGAGAAATATCTCAAATGCTGGAAAATTGCTGCTGGCAAACAATTTTCCTGCAGAACATAGCATAGGGGACTCTAAATGAAATGTCACTTTTCTCTCTCAATTCCCCCTTCTTTGCAAGTTTTTTACGTACGCGAACGCCAAAAACTTTCCCTAAATAAAAGGCGTCTATAGTTATTCCCAAATGTAGCGCAGCAATTTAAATATCAGCCGCACTTGTATGCCCCTACCATCCACAAAATTTAATAAAACACAATTTTCTCATGGTGTCCACAAAATTTCGCCACAAATAGCTTAAACTACCGCAAAGGTGAGTGCAGCTGAAACTAAAAACAAAAAATTCATATTAATCCAGAAAAAATATAAAGAATGTAATTTTGCACAAGCCAAGCCTTAACTAAAATAAAAAATAAAATATCCCATCCCGAAAATACTGCACTCGCTGTGGATTGTTTAAAAATCATTTGCGGCACTTGTTGTATGGCAACAAGCCAACAATGCGCATATGCATATATATGTACACACATAAACACATACGCATTTGAGCACAGTCCCCAAACGGCAAATGAAAAATGCAGCAAAAAATATTGAAGCGTCCAAGTTGTCAAAAAGGTTTGCACAGTTCATAGCGCGCCAACTTCACTTCACTCATCACCCAGCAACAATAAGGACAACACCAACATCGACTGCAAAGTGAGATTCAAAAAAATTCCAGCGGTGACTAAAGTGAAAACGCCAATGCCAACACCAACAACCAATTACAAACCAGATGCAAATTCGCAAAACAAAAAAACAAAAAAAAAACGGAGCAAAAGCAATTTATTATGAAATGTTGCATGTTAGCATTGGCAAATATGAATTTATCTAGTCTACACTTACTATATATTTTTTAAATGCATTTTTCCAGAGCAAACTGCCATAAATGTTATTTTTCATCTTCTTGTTAGGCCCTCCAGCAATTTATGGGCTTTGATCCAGACCAACGAACTTCCCCAAATGCCTCTCCTTTTTGGCAAAGTTGCCCCAGTTCGTTCATCCCGCTTGCAGACAGGTCCTTCTGTACTTAGTCCTTCCATTGTGTTTTTGCGCCGCCTTTCTTCGTTGTCCGCCGTTGGGTGCCGAGCCGAAGGACCTGAAACATTGCCATGTCTGCACACCTTAAGCTCGTACTGTTCGTCATTCCACTTTCTTCGGCACCCGTTGCCCACGCCAACCGACGAAGATCTTGCATAGAATTCTTCTCAACGTTATTCGACATCTTATACCGACCGAGCTTTTCAATAGCCTACCAAGCCTAACGTAGCTTTCTTGGCGAAAGTTATTTTCCGCTTTAATAGTGGCGCCAATGCTGGATCCTAGGTAGAAAAAATCCTTAAATATTACTTATAAATGGTGATTGCCGAAAGCAAGAACGTGTTGCGTTATTTTTTAATTAGGATTCTATTATAAATTTTCATAAAAGCATTTAAATGCAAGTCTCCATTTGTTTGTTCCAAGAGCAATTTGTTGAACACTGAAAAGCTTTAAAACTTGCCTCCACCCGGTCTTCGCTCTGAGGGAATCCATTTCTTGCTTATCATTTTTATTTTATGTTTGGCCGACCAATTTCATTGAGAAGGTGAAAGCCACATTGAAAAAAACATGTTGTTTTTGTATTTCCTCTCTTTGTTCCTGCTAACTGCTTGTTCATCAACATTTGGTGCTTTTGAAATTGTTGTTGTATTTTGGAATAGAAAAAATTGTATCGCTTTTTTTCCATGGTTTTTCAGATGCTTACATATGTATGTACATTTATGCATGAGCACAGACTGTCGCAGACACTTCCATAGTAGAGATGCCTGATTGTAATAAAAAATCGATTTCTGCATCGACTTCAATCGAAATGAAAATAATCGATGTAGTAAGATATCGTCAAAATATAAGACGATCTCTCAAAATCGTTTCATAAGTATCGGATATCCGTCACATCTCTAATATACCCAATGTCCCAATAAAGCTTACGTATACAGAGTTTTTTTGCACCACAGAGATTTTAGATTTTTTCTTGTTTTCGCTAGCTCTTAGAAAAGATTATAGTATGCAGTTTTGTAGCGCATAGCATTGGCAAGAACAAAATATGACCAATAATCAACGATATTTTGCAGCCACTTGAAATATGCACTTTATTATAATAAAACTAAAACGCTACAAAACTGCATACCCGAAATTTGTTTAGAAAATATTATCAGCTTATACACTGCCGGTCACTTGCATAGTTGCAACTTTGAAATACTCTAAATTACAGCTAGATGTTATATTTAACGAGTTGCGAGCAAATAACTACTATTTCATTGCTGTATTTTTAAATATGCGACATTTTAACAGCGAAATCAACGATTTGTTCGCTATTTTCAAGAGGTTTCCGTGAGGAGCCCAGCTGTTCAAGGAGAAAGGGAGGCATGACATTGAATTATTTGGTAGTTGTTCTCTCAAATTCCGATTTCCTTAAAATTGAGAAAAAATTTCTCGATTAATTGATCTTCGGTTTAATCGATTTAAAAACGCTTTCCCCAAAACAACTGTGCTGATACAGTCCCTTGGGTAGCAATGTAAAGTTGTTTTACATAATCTTCTTTGTTCTTTTTATTAAAGTTTTTATTGTAATAAACTTTACGGTGCTCTGTAGAAAATGTATCTAACTATTGGTTACCTTGAAGTTGATTACTAAGGAACTAAAGGGCACTATTATCTCTGTATTTGATTTGAAGAAAGCTAACTATGTTTGTTTGGCGATAGCTGCGAAATTGTTAAGGATAAGTAAGGTGTCAACTAACTTGTAACCAACTACTTTTGGACACAAACAAAAAATCAATAAGAAAAAAATATTTTCCTTTTTAATTTTTTACTTGCTTATTTATTTACTTCATTTAACATTACATATTTGTTTACATACTCTGCAAGTGTAGGTAGTGCCATATGCGAATTCCATCAGACATAACTTCAAAATGATAACATATAATTTCGATCTTAATTTTATTTGTATTGAATTCGAAAAAGTCTCTGTCAAGTGCAGATAAAAGTGTATTAAATTTAAATTTTTAGAAGGCTTTTACTTAAATAGAAACTTGAAACAAACTCCCGATCACTTCTGCATGAGTTCTGCATTACTTTTCAACTAGTTTCAAGTCAAATTTTTCTAGTTAACTAAAAGTTATATATTTTATCGAAATCCCGCAAAAAAACTAAGCATGAGTGGGGGAAAAAATTATCAATTGGTAAAAAAAATCCCACACGTGGATAGTTTTTTACCAATTGATAATTTTTTCCTGCAGGGTGTGTACTAAATACATAGCATACGCACATATGTATGTCTGTATGTACACAAGTTCAGATG
>NW_023458561.1:52478078-52481557 GCF_013731165.1 Rhagoletis pomonella | reverse complement strand
AAAAAAAAAAAAAAACAACCAAATCAGAGACAGAGAGAGATAAACTACCAAACAACCAAATTGGAAAAGATAAAATTCAAACAGTATAATTGATAAGACAAATTAAAAATTACAATATTAGGCCTGGGTTCGAGCCCAGTTTCGGAACAAAGTAAAAAAAATAATAAACAAAAACGTTTTTTTCTAATAGCGGTCGCCATCGGCAGGCAATGGCAAACCTCCGTGTGTATTCAGCTTCTCATAAAATACAATCGCCGTTCGGAGTCGGCGTTAAACTGTAGGTCCCTTCGCTTTATGGGACAATATCAAGGCGCATGCCACTAATCGGAGGAGAAGCTCGGCCAATCACTAACGTATGTGCAAGCGCCAATCTATTATTATAACTACGGTGACCATCCGTACTTTATTTTAACCCCCTATCCTTATAATTTTTTTTTTTTTTTTTTCAAAATAAAGACCGGCTTTTGTCCTTTATTTCTTAAACTGTCCTTTAAATCGGCTCTGCATTTTTCAGAGGTAAATTTTTAAACACAGAATATAAAAAATAAAAATGTCCCTTATATATTATAATGAAAACCCTTGGCCAGTTTGCTTCGCATCCCACTTAAGGGTTTCTATTTAATCGGTTATCTTTGTACAATCTATAAAGCACAGGGGAAGTTGTGCACAGAGTTTCCAGTTCCACTGAAAGAGAACAATAAACCCCCTGCTGCACAGTGGTTCAAAACTGGCATTTAGTGTTCGTACTTCACTATTTTTCACTTCATTTGATTAATTTGTATTTTGTTTTATGAAAGTTTACAATATTTGCAAGAGACCAGTTGAGCCTGATTTTCTGAAGTTTATTTATTTTTTATTATTTTAAATTTTTTTGTGCAAAATGCAGAAAAAGTAACAATTTTGAAGAATACGTATTCTCCTGTTCCAGTTAATTAATGTTACATAACAAAAACTAGTAGAAAATAATTGTATTGTTCTCCCAAAACAAAAATAAAAACAAAATACACAAAAAAAATTTGAAATGTTATAAAAAAATGTTCACCAAAATAAATATATTTTTTTTTTTATTTTTTAGTATAAATTGGTTGAAAAATAAAGGCTCCGGTGGATTATGAACATTAAATTCCAATTTTGAACCACTGTGTGCTGGCTTCGTCGGGCAGTATGAGCATTTGTTGCTAATTTTTTAGAACCGTGTTCATGAAAACTCAGATTTCCGTTCAAGTTCATACAAAAGTCCCTGTTATCAGATGGGCCTCAGAGCTAACCACTATAAGCAGTGCTATTCATTATAGGTATCAAGCATAATGTAATACCTGATTCGCAATTGCTTTGACTTTTAATCAATTGAAAGGGAAACCAAAAATAAAATATGTACATACATACATCTCATTACAACTTTTCGTTCAATCGTAGTCGTTAATCTTTTCGTGGTAGAAAAAAGTCCCATTTTTCCCACTGGGTTATGGTCCGCACAACATTAAAAAAAATAAAAGTTTGTTTCTAATACAAATGGGTGTACCTACTTCCCCACGAAAACCTTCTTATAAAAACCATTTACCTTAATAAAAAAAATAAATAATTTTACTTAGTAAATGCGAAATGTACAGGGGGCTTCAAAACTAAACCAATTTTAAATTCTTTGCATTCTCAGTACTCATTTAATGCCACCAATTTACAAGAAGTACACACATACTATACTTACGGTGACCATCCGTTCTGTTTTTTGCAGGACCGTACTGTTATTTAAAGGTCTGTCCTGCGTAGTTTTTCAAAACAGAAAACCCCCAAAATGTTCTGATTTTTTCCAAGTGTCCTGCCTTTGTCCCGCATTTTCTTCGATATTTTAAAATTAACTTTTCCTAATCGAAATAAAACCAGTGTAAGTGGGTTTTGAAGGTTCAACTAGTCAATCCGTTCTAAATATTGTACGGTTATGGACAATGGGTGACGAGAAATTGAAGACCAGCATCAAATACATATATCGATAACACTGTTCTACAAATTTTGTGGTCATCGCTTAAGAAAAAAAAAATATTTTCCAAGCCGATTTTCTTTTCAAACAAGCATTTTCGTAATTTTTTCGAAAAAAGTGTTTTTGGTACATTTCGGACCTATTCGTCAATGTCTCATGAAAAAATTATCCAATCAACATAAGCGACCTACAAAAATATATTACTTTGCCGATTTCAATGAAAATTATTAGTGTCACAAGCGACCAAAATCGAAAAATTGAAATTTCAATCATTTTATTTTTACAGTAAATGAAAATCCGATGAAAAATGTAGATGTTACGGAGCACAATCTGCACAAAAAATATATATTTTTGCAAAGAGCCCATCAATAGCTTTCGAACTGTTGGTCGTTTCATGAGATATTGAGGAATAACTGAAAAAGTACAAAAAATACGTTTTTCGAACAAATCTCGAAAACATTTCTTTGAAACCATGGGTATTTTTCGTGTTCAACGACCCAAAGTTTGCCTAAAAAATTTCCTTTACAGAGGTTCATATTTCGTGTAAAGTAATATGTAATATGCCTTATTATAATTTTGTAAATATTCATTTATAAAAGATTAATACCAATGAAGCAAATGCGATTTATGTTTAAAGCTTAAAATTGGATTAATAATTAAGAAATATACCATCTTCGTTATTTGAATAGCGCATCCTTTTAATACTTAGTAGGTACTGTTTTCCTTTTGTTTGTTTAATATTCATTAACTTTTTATAAAAATATAGCATATTCTACCTCTACATCCCATTTAAAAAATGTTTGAAAATTAAAAAAAAAAAATAAACATACGGGCGACAATTTTTTTTGTTGACGGTGCTGCGTATTTTCTTCCATATAAAAATTTTGTCAAGCATACTTTGTATGGTAAAAAATCAAAAAAAGGGTACGCTATTGAAATGACGAGGAATGTATATATGTAGTATATTTTTGTTATTTTTATACAACGCAATTATATGTAGGTAAATTTTTTGAAAAATTGTCCTGCATTTTTTAAATATATTTATGGTCACCGTAACTATACTATATGTACACACAAACACATGTACAATGTACATACAAACACAGCTTAAATTTTTTTTAATATCGCACAAAAACCGTTTCATTGCTGCAATTCGCAAACCAATGTTAAGAATTCTTTATACGAAATCATAGATGGAAATCTCTTCTACACAAACAAAAGATTAACTAACACATATCCATACATATTAACGAACATACACTTGTATTATTTGTATTTATGACTTTATGAGTACATATTGATACAAATATTTTTGTGCAGCGTATTCCTGGCTACACACTTGCAATCACACAAAGGAATTGCTCATATTTCCTGCTACTTAGTGAAATAATTTGAAACTTTGCCACAACACAAACGCAAACTCGCGTGTACGCATTTATGTATGTATGTGTGCAAATATATAAGCTTCCACATCCATGTGAAAAATAATCCTGACGCAGAAGCG
>NW_023458561.1:52470892-52477978 GCF_013731165.1 Rhagoletis pomonella | reverse complement strand
AGGAAAAGAAATGCAATATGCTGCTTGTTGTCACTAATATCGGTGCAGGAGCAGTAGAAATTTTATAATAGCAACAAAAATCATGTAATCAACGTTTAATTTCACAAAACCCATTGTCGCAGATGGCGAAGTCATGACAGCTACCATATTGGCAACGACCTTACACATGACATAATAACTAATTAAACAACAAACATTCGTACGATTTTAACCTTCAACAAAACCAATTCATTAAAAATTTCATTTAAGTAGTCATGTACATACATATGTATGTATACATATTAGGGTGTCCCAAAAAAGTATTTGACAAAGTAAAGTCGGAATTTTAATGCTCACCCCTAGGATTGTTTTATACTGAAAAAAATATCCCCCTATTTTTTATTTTGAAATAAAAAAATATTAAGAGGTCGCTCAAAGCACTCAAAATTTCCCATGTATTTAATATGGGGAAAAAACCACTTTTCGTAGAGAAGGTATAGAATTCTTCAAAATCAATATTTTTCGATCGTATATCTCTGTTTCTCTTCAGGAGATTCCCAACAATAATACCCAATTGTTACTTTAACCATTTTTTCATGGTAACTATATTTTATAGGTCGTCCAAAACCCCCAGAAAATGCCAGAAAATGCGATAAATAAAAAATCTTTATTATTAAAAAAAAAATCGTTAGTATTAAAAAAATTTTCTTTCCAAAAGACGCATGCGGTCTTTGAAGGTAGGCACTTCAACCTGCGCAATGATTTTGTTGTCTTTAAATTTTTTCGGTTATATAAATTTTTGTCATGATTATCGACCGTCAAACGCAAAAGAATCAGCAACCGAAGTTGCGTATACCACGTGTGGGTCCTCTGCATGGAAACCTTTTATATGTGAACTAGAATACTACCAGTTGCTTTTCATCTCAACTACAAAAATATTTCGTCTTCCAAAAGCCGTTGAAATTGGTTAAAAACAGTCATTTTACATAGGAAATAGATGGTCTAGTTTCCGGGTCTTCGATTTTCCAAAATTTGGTTGGCTTATGTTATATTTTACTTACAGGCCTATTCTGTGTTGGTATTAAAAATTATGTTACCGGTAAATATAGATGCTGTCAATTTGTAACCCATTTTTGCGTTCTGTGCGCTCTTGTAACCGGAAAATTTTGTTATCATCTTATGAGCAGGTAACAAAATATTGCCCCGCGAATTATGCAACACCTGAATTTCTACAAATAGCTGAATTGCTGAATAAATTAAAACGTTACCAAGGTATCTAGAATTGCGGTTATAGTGGCCGATCTGTGATAAAAGTCGGACTATTTTAAACTTTGTAGATTATCCTCTTCAGTTTCGGTAGCCTTTTTTGCAGTTTTCTTAAAAAACTTCATTTTAGATTCAGTATGCATATGTGGTCCAGCTTTCAACAAATTAATTTTTTTTTTAAATACCTCGAAAATTCTCAAGTGCAAGTACTCGAAATTACTAAATTTTTGAGGAGTTACTTTCAAAGTGATTTTATTATTCTCCCGGCAACTTAATTCACCATGGACGCAATTGCATTCGTTTTTTAGTTGCTTTGCATGTTTTTCACTGTTATCAGCTGAATTCTGCGGGCTGATCCTCTTCTCATTTCACCTTAATAGCTGCAATTTTTTGCATACCCCTCAGTTCTACGCTATTTGTAAATGAAATAATGACAAGAAATATCGGTTGCATTTTACTACCTTTCATCCAACGGCACTGCCACAGCACCCAAAGCAAATATGTACGTACATTTGTACATACCCATGTAAATATTTGTTTGAATCCCTTCCAATGTTTTGATGTTTATTTTCATAAACTTTTCATTTTGCTTATTATTGCTATTGTTGTTGTTGGTTTTGTCATTGCTACTGCTGCTGGTTAAAAATTGCATATTTGCGTGCTTGACGCTCTTATAAAGTTTCCTGCCAATACAAACACTAATGCGTCAGCTGCCGCCATTGAAGTACCTACTACATACATATCTATCAGTTGGTGTAGTTTTTGTTGTTTAGAGACGATGTTTTTTTTTTTTATCGTCTTCGCCTTCTCATGCGTTTGTCTTTATCTTTGTCTGCACGTTTGCTTTGTTTGACATTTGATATGTCACACAATTGCAATGTTGCATCAATTTAAGTTCGTTTTTTGTGCCAACGTTTCGGCTTCCTGACTTTCCAGCTTCACTTGTTTCAGTGGTAGTCGTAGTAATAAGCAACCATGTTGCCAGACACCCGTTTACCTATCTTCGCCTTCACCACTACTCGATTCTTGGTTGCAACATTTTATGTGCTTTACTTCTTATCATTTGTCGGCGTCCTTTCTCATATGTATGTATGTATATGCCATGTTGTCGCGTCTGTCCGATTACTCTTCTCCTCCTTCGCGTGCTGTCGACTGTTGCTGGGTGGTGTAAGAAGAAGAAATGCTGCTCGCATATACATAAATGCGAAAGAAGTCAACAATGTCTGTGGCAGCTGCAGTGGCAGCAATAAGTGGTTGTTTACGCTGCCAAATGCCAACACACAAATCGCAAATTCAATTCATTTTTTATAATACAAAAATGAAAATACACACACATGCTTTATGTGTACATATGTAGATGTATATGAGCTACCAACAAACATACATACATAATAAAATATGAGGGTCCATTTTTTCTTCATTTATTTGTTTGCTCGTATTTTTTTTTTTTTTGTGCATCCGCTTGGGTTGGTATTTTGCTCACTTATTTTATGTGTATGTTTACCGCTTCTGCGTCAGGATTATTTTTCACATGGATGTGGAAGCTTATATTTGCACACATACATACATAAATGCGTACACGCGAGTTTGCGTTTGTGTTGTGGCAAAGTTTCAAATTATTTCACTAAGTAGCAGGAAATATGAGCAATTCCTTTGTGTGATTGCAAGTGTGTAGCTAGGAATACGCTGCACAAAAATATTTTTATCAATATGTACTCATAAAGTCATAAATACAAATAATACAAGTGTATGTTCGTTAATATGTATGGATATGTGTTAGTTAATCTTTTGTTTGTGTAGAAGAGATTTCCATCTATGATTTCGTATAAAGAATTCTTAACATTGGTTTGCGAATTACAGCAATGAAACGGTTTTTGTGCGATATTAAAAAATTTTAAGCTGTGTTTGTATGTACATACATTGTACACGTGTTTGTGTGTACATATAGTATAGTACCTATGTGTTCACTTCATGTGAATTTGTGGCATAAAATCAGTACTGAGAATGCAAAGAATTTAAAATTGGTTTAGTTTTGAAGCCCCCTGTACATTTCGCATTCACTAAGTAAAATTATTTATTTTTTTGTTAAGGTAAATGGTTTTTATAAGAAGTTTTTTTCGTGGTGGAAGTAGGTACACCCATTTGTATTAGAAACAAACTTTTATTTTTTTTTATGTTGTGCGGACCATAGCCCAGTGGGAAAAATGGGACTTTTTTCTACCACGAAAAGATTAACGACTACGATTGAACGAAAAGTTGTAATGAGATGTACATATAGTGACGAACAAAAGTACTAGCACAGTGAATTTTTCGCAATATATGCAAAGTTTTTTATTCTTATTTATTTGCGATAATTTTTTATAAAAAAATGGTTCATAGTCCAAAAAAAAACCAAATCTCCAAACTTTGTGCAAAACTCAGGAAAATTCAGTAAATTAGTAACTTTATACTCAGATTTTTCAGAACAATTCTAAGAATGCAGTTTTATAGCCCAGTCGATTTTAGTATAAGAAAGTGCAAGTTTAAAACTCCTAAAAAATCGCGTTGATTTTTTGCAATTTTTTTAGTCGAAGGTGTTGCTCTTTTTTTCCATATAAAAAATAATTGTGGAACATACTTTATATGGAAGAACCTGCGTGAAAAAAATCCCAAAAATCAACGTGATTTTCTATGAATTTTAAACTTGCACTTTCTTATACTAAAATTAGCTATAAAACTTCGCTCTTAGAATTTTTCTAAAAAATCTAAATAAAAAGTTGCAAATTAGTATGGTGTATGTACCATATTTTTATAAAAAATTATCGCAAATAAATAACAAACCAACAAGACAAACTTAGCACAGTGCGTAGGCCATTGGCTGAGTCAGTGGTGATCGTCGGTTCGAATCCTACTGAAAGAAGTCTGATGAGGAAATGTGGTGATTTCCGAAATAGCTATCACTTCTACTGAGGCCCATCTGATAGCAAGGACTTTTGTATGAACTCGAACGGAAATTTGAGTTTGCATGAACAATGTTCTAAAAAAATTAGCAACAGATTTAGAGTAGGGCTGCCAGACGTCATGGCTTTCCAGGATTAGTCCTTGTTTTAGACAAATTGTCCTGGTGTCTTCGTTCACACATACATTTTCCTGTTTTTTAATGAAGGTCAATGCAGAAACCCATTTCATATTTGGCAGATTTTTGCTATGGAAAAAGGTAAAGCTTTGTTTTCAACTTGTTTTTGTTGTGTTACATTTATTAACTGGAACAGGATAATACACTTTCCTCAAAATTGCTGCTTTTTCTGCATTTTGCACAAAAAAATTTAATATAATCAGATCAAAATTCAGAAATCAGGCTCAACTGGTGTCTTGCAAATATTGTAAGCTTTCATAAAACAAAATAAAAATTAATCAAAAGAAGTGAAAAATTAAGGCTCCAGTGAAATACGAACACTAAATGCCAGTTTTGGATCACTGTGCAGCAGGAGGTTTATTGTCGTCTTTCAGTGGAACTGGAAACTCTGCGTGCAACACGATCCTGAGCACAACTTTCCCTGTGCTTTATAGATTGCACAAAGATAACCGATTAAATAGAAACCCTTAAGTTCTTATTTTTTATATTCTGCGTTTAAAAATTTACCTCTTAAAAATGCAGAGCCGATTTAAAGGACAGTTTAAGAAATAAAGGACAAAAGCCGGTCTTTATTTTGAAAAAATAAATAAAAGCTTATAAGGATAAGGGGTTAAAATAAAGGACGGATGGTCACCGTAGTTATAATAATAGATTGGCGCTTGCACATACGTTAGTGATTGGCCGAGCTTCTCCTCCGATTAGTGGCGTGCGCCTTGATATTGTCCCATAAAGCGAAGGGACCTACAGTTTAACGCCGACTCCGAACGGCGATTGTATTTTTATGAGACGGCGACCGCTATTAGAAAAAAAACGTTTTTGTTTATTATTTTTTTTACTTTGTTCGGAAACCGGACTCAAACCCAGGCCTATTATAATAATTTTTAATTTGTCTTATCAATTGCATCGTTTAAATTTTATTTTTTCCAATTTGGTTGTTTGGTAGTTTTTTCTCTGATTTGTTTTTTTTTTTTTTTTTTAATTAGCAAAATAATAATAGCAAAATTTTTCCTTACAAAAAGTATGATTGCATACTGAATGCCCAAAACGAATAAATGAATTTTTCAAATTCCTTCGAAAATGTAAAATGTAAAATGTATCCGAAAATGGAAACCATTTCGTATAAATCCCCAATGTTTCATTTGTTTTCCGATTCCGTTTTCGGTTGTTTTTCTCTTCAGTTTAATATGTATATTGTAATATTTAATGAGTCTTATCAACTAAATTAAATAAAATTTTTCCAAAAATATTTTCAGCTGTTAGCCTTCTTAAACCTCTTTCTTTTGCCACCCACATCGCACTTGTTACGTCGTCTAATAAAGTTACTTAAACTGAAATTTTCAAACTGGTGGCAACTGTAATTTTTTTTTAACCATAAATCGGCCCTACTTTACTATATATGTATATATATTTTTCATGGCCGGAAGTATACCTACATATAGGCGATTTTTTTTTTATTTATGAATACTTTAATATTCTCAGCGTATCGAAATCTTGTAAATTTTCATTTTCATTATGATGGACTTGCTTTTTTTTTATTTCAGGCTGTTATCAAAAAGACGCGAATCACTTGCAAATGTCACGGCGTCTCGGGTTCTTGCAGTTTGATCACCTGTTGGCAACAGCTATCATCGATCAGAGAAATCGGTAAGAAAATATACTCATGAATATTGGTAAATATTTATCTATACATACATATATGCATATTCTTATATATGTATATATGATACACGATCATCAAAAGTGTATTTACTCGAAAATTTCCGTTTGTCAGAAAAGCCAAAAAAAAAACCTTTCTGAGCTTATATTAGTAGAGCTCTAATATTTTAACACCCAACTAATTTCACTGATTCGTGTGGAGTTTTATTTTACTTTGAATACGCAAAATGTTATATCATAACATCGCTAAAATCAAACAATTTGGCCCTGTAAAATCTGTCCAAAAATTAAGTAGAAATAAGATATAAGATACCTACGGAAAATGGAAGTGGATTTATTTTGAATTCAAAATTCATACTATTTTTCCCTAGGGATATCTCTGTAGGCAAGGTAGCTACTTTACCTTTCGCTAAAAATCAATGGCTAAACACTGCGTACTAAAAAAAATTCCAATTAATTTCAAAAGTTAAAAATTTAAAATCTCATTTAAAGCAAACTGCAAAAAAATGCATTCCAAAAAAATATTTACAACGGAAGGAAAAAAATTTTAACCATCGTGTGCACCCTGCAATTTTCCAACGGCTGCATGAAAATTTTTTATTGTCTCAATTTCTCTACCTGCACTGTTCAGACACAAATGTTAGTTAACATATTTAGTAAAGAGCAGTCGATATGGTAGAGAACTGTGATTTAGAACTGCGTTGTCGACACAAGTATAGGCAGTAGAGTCACTAGAGGGCGCCAGTAGCGATGTCGGCAATGAACTCACAAATGTTAAGGTTAACATATTTTCGGATTAACATTTCGCTAAGTAATGTTAAAAGAAAATGAGTAGGTACAGACATTACTGGATTTTCGATCCATCCTATGACCAACAACTTAAACTAAACACCTACATAATAAATGTGTCGCCTCCTCCTCCTTTTTATGCATTGTTCGTTTTGTATTTACGGAGCGTAATTAAAAAAAAAAATTATTTTCATTTGTATTACAGGTGATTATTTACGAGAAAAATACGAAGAGTCTACCGAGGTGAAACTCAACAAACGTGGACGACTACAGGTGAAGGA
>NW_023458561.1:52466076-52470882 GCF_013731165.1 Rhagoletis pomonella | reverse complement strand
AAAAAAGGAAAGTGGCTGATATACATACATTCACATGTATCACACAAGGAGGCCGGCAGCTCGAGTACCTACCATTAAATCTCTTCGGTTCTTTAGTCCTGCCAAAACTATCAATTGTACGCAAATTATCTGCTCTGTTATACTAAGTTGCGACTCTTAATAAATCATTCAATACATAAAAAAAAGGTTTGATGTAGAAGAACTATTTCCATATCGTGAAAACGGCGGCATTAACGTAATTACTACTTCTACGCACATACTTACAGTGACTCAAACAAATGACCGTGTGTATATTTTTTTAATATTCAATTTTTTTGTTTACCAAAACATTTAAATCAAAGTCTCCAACTTTAAAAAAAAACTTAGGCAATTTAACAAGTTTTTATCAGAACTTCAAACTTTAATCAGAATCTATAAAACATTTTTGGGTATGCAGTTTTATGGCCGATACAATTTTCGATCAATAAAGTGTAAGCTTCAACCGGCAAAATCGCGTTGATTATTAATTAATTTTTTTGGATTTGGCTATTTTTTTTTAATTATATAGCAAGTGAAATTTATAAAAACCGGCGTTAGTTTTTTGAAATTTTTTTTTGCAAACGGTCTCCACAATTTAATTCACAAGAAATTCATGCCTATTTGAAAACAAAAATGCGAAAGTACGTCACAAAAAAAAAATATTAAAAATTAACGCGATTTTTAGCACGTTGCAACTTTCACAAAAATATTTTAAAAATATAGATTAAAAATTTTGAATAATATTATATAATAATTTTGATGAATATTTGCAGAATTTTCCTAAATTTTGTATAAACTATGAAATTTTGATTTACGCACATATGTGTGGGGTTTTGGTTAAAGCCTGGATAGTATTTTTAGAGAAAAATAAAAAAGAAACTTTACTTGAAAAACATTGTGAATATTAAAAAAAAATCAACACTTGAACACTTGTTCGAGTCACTGTAAATATGCGCATACTTATACTGGTAGTTTGCCGACAGCTGATAAAAATTGAATTGTCTGCTGTGCTGCCAATAATTACAACATTATGATCGCGTACTGCTGGAAATTATTTTTTATATCCGCAATAGATGTTTTATTATTAAACGCTTATCTTACTCATATTGAATACATGTGGTAAATTGATGAAAACGAAAACAGCTTTTGGAACTGTATGCAGCCATACTTATTAGATTGGAATAGTCCAAAGGATTTTGTTACAGGCTGTGTCACGTCGAACTTATTTTAGGATTTCCAGACATTTATTAAGATTAATTAGAAGTATTGTTGCACTGTTGCACAAACGCAAAAAGCACCTAGGTGAACAGCTGATAAGCAAAGGCGAAGTGAAATCCGTAGGTTTAGGTTTCATACTAAAGTTTGGTCTGTCTCTCATCAAAGAGTTGTTCGACTTTACTAGAAAGTCGACCGATCGACGAAGAACAATTGACTTTTTCGACTTAAAAATGTATTAATTATTAGATATAAACATAAGGGTGAGAATACGCCAGGACTATCAGGATTTACAAGTGGTCTTTTGAATAATCTGTAATTTAGTGAAATGCAATGCTTGGTAAAATAAAAACAGACACTAAAATTGTTTAAACATTTTGAAAATTGTGCCAGTTATACAGCATTAAAAAGATGGATGTGAGAGTTTTTAAAAATTGATATTTTTGAAAAAAAAAATTTAAAAATTTTAATTTTCACCAATAAAAAAATTTCAGAAAATCTATAAAAAAAATTCTTGAATCGATATTTGGTAATTACGGACCATCTTTTTGAACGTTTTTTCTTGGAGCAGAGGTGGTGAGTATTGGTAGACGTTTAAGTGCCGCTTTATAAACATGGAAATATTCGCCCTTTGAGGTGGTCCAGATAGCTAGTGGATTATCCACACGACTAATGTCGCATCCCAACTGGAATTCCACCAGCAACATCTGATCGGTGTTTAAAATTTTTTACCTTACGGATTGGTCAAATTCGAACCAAAAACTGTCTCTAGAAACTTACCTAAACTCATCGACAAGAACTTCCTTGCAAGAAATTATTAAAATAAACAGTTATGTATATCTTACCTCATTATTAACTGGATACAAAGGATTAACAACGGCTTTTACCCTCCATTCCCGCCCAACCGACACGTCCGCATGACGTACGGAACCTTTTTATACCTTTCATGAGCATGAAATGGTATTATAACTTTGGTCCGATATTTGTAAGTACCAGAACAAAAAGAGATAGACCCATTAAAATGTATACTTATATGATCAGAACGTCGAGCTGATTTGATTTATCCATGTCCGTCTGTCCGTCTGTCTGTCTGTTTGTATGCAATCTAGTCTCTCAGTTTTCGAGATACCCGGATCAAATTTGGTAGGTGGGTGTATTTTTATAATGTATTAATCATTTGTCGGAACCGGAAGAATCGGATAACTATAACCTATAGCTCCCATACAACTGATTGTTCAGATATGAGATTTTTCGTTATAACTTCTCCATTTATGCAGCTACGAACAAGAAATTTCGCAGCACTTGCACCCATTATCAACAGAATGCTTACAGTGAAAATTAAAAAGATCGGACAACTATAACCTATAGCTCCCATACAACTGATTGTTCAGATATGAGATTTTTCGTTATAATTCATCCATTTATGTAGCTAGGACCATGAAATTTCGCGCTGCTTTCAGTCATTATCAGCAAAAGACTTACAGTGAAAATAACGAAGATCGGGTCACTATAACCTGCAGCCCCCATACAAATGATTGTTCAGATATGAGGTCTTTTATCATAACTCCTCCATTTATGGAGCTAGGAACATGAAATTTCGCACCATTTTCACTCAACATCAACAGAATACTTACAGTGAAAATAACAAGGATCGGATGACTACAACATATATCTTCCATATATCTGATTGTTCAGATATGGGATTTTACTGTAAAACTCCTTTATTTGAACAGCTAAAACCGATAAATTTCGTAAGATATTTTATAAATAAATAATACAAAGTCTACTGAGAAAATCGTCAAAATCTATGCTGTATAAGCTTTATCTCCTATAGCACTGATTGTTCAGATACCAGTTTTTGCCATATATCTCCTTTATGTACGAAGCTAAACCCAATAAATTGTGTTACCGGTTTACATACCGATCACATAGCGGTGAAAATCACTTAGATTGGTGTCATATAAAGTATATCTTCCATACCTCTGATTGTTTAGATGCGATTTTTTATATACGTATGTAACTCCTCTATCGATGTATGCAGATAGATATAGACAAATGTATACATAAATGATCAGAATGAAAAGAGAAATCGATTAAGCGGTGACTGTCTGTCCGTCCGTCCGTCCGTCCGTCCGTCCGTCCGTCCGTCCGTCCGTCTGTGCACACGATAACTCGAGTAAAAATTGAGATATCTTAACGAAACTTGGTACGTGGACTTCTTTTGGGCATAGGACGGATGGTATTGAAAATGGGCGAAATCGGACAATAACCACGCCTACATCCCATATAACGGTAATTTTCAGAAATACGAAAAGTGCGATATTTTAGTAACTACTGAAGATAATTCACTAAAAATTGATATTTACAATGAGTTTTAGACGAAAAATATATATATTAAAAAATTTTGGCAAATGGGCGTTGCCACGCCCACTTATGGTTACATGTGTATATCTTGGTAACCGCTGCACCAATTTCTTCCAAACTTGGCACAGTTGTTGGTCCTGCTACAGCATACCAAATGGCCGAAAATTTTTAAAATCGGACAATAACCACGCCCACATCCCATATAACGGTAATTTAGAAAAATACGAAATCCTCGATAAATCAGTAAATATTAAAGCTAATTTATTCAAAATTGATGGTTGCAACAATTTTTTACCAAGAAATACGCTTATGATACAATTTTGGAAAATGGGCGTGGCACCGCCTACTTATGATCACATATATGTATCTCGCTAACCGTTCTAGCAATTTGTACCAAACTCGGTATGATTATTGTGCTTGCCAGATAAAAGCAAAGCGTTGAAAATTATTGAAATCGGGCTAAAATAACGGCCGCTTCTCATATAACGGTAAATTTCAGAAATGCTTGAAACTGCAATATTTCGAAATTTAAGGACGCTGATTTACTTAAAATTTATACACCCCGGCTTATCGTGTAGCGGTAGCTTTCGGAAAGGTGGAAAACATATATTTAATAATTCCGCCGGGTATTTAATGTTCGGCTCCGCCCGAACTTAGACTTTCTTACTTGTTTTTTTTTAGTTTTTTGGTGCCGAGTAGTGGAAACAGGAGTTTGTTAAGTGTCGAGATCTAAAACTATTCAGCTACAGAATAAAATTCATCAGCTGATTGGATATGCTAAAGATAGTATTTCAATTATTGAGAGTGGAAATAATAGTTTTCTTTATAGTAAAAATCGAGTCCGATACGTCAAACGTGCTGGAATGATAGTTAAAATCTTGACATAAACCACGGAATGACTCGTTTAGTTCAAAATTAGTTTTGCATGGCTTTAAAAATAGAGGTCGAAAGTGTCTTGACACTCGAGAAGGAACATTAAAATTAACCTTAGCCAGGAGGGCCGGGCTATTAATCAAGCCTGTCATTAATTTTACGATAAATATTATACCCAGCATTTCTCTACGACTTGCGAGTGTAGGCAAATTTATGAGCTTTAGACGACTTGTGTAAGGGGGGAGATTGTAATCTGAATCCCAGTTAAAATTACGCAATGCAAAAAGCAAGAATTGTTTTTGAATTGATTCAATCCTTTCTGAATGAACTTGGTAG
>NW_023458561.1:52453512-52465976 GCF_013731165.1 Rhagoletis pomonella | reverse complement strand
TGGATGTGAGAGTTTTTAAAAATTGATATTTTTGAAAAAAAAAATTTTAAAATTTTAATTTTCACCAATAAAAAAATTTCAGAAAATCTATAAAAAAATTCTTGAATCGATATTTGGTAATTACGGACCATCTTTTGAACGTTTTCCCTTGGAGCAGAGGTGGTGAGTATTGGTAGAAGTTTAAGTGCCACTTTATAAACATTGAAATATTCGCCCTTTGAGGTGGTCCAGATAGCTAGTGTATTATCCACACGACTAATGTCGCATCCCAAATGGAATTCCACCAGCAACATCTTGATCGGTGTTTAAAATTTTTTACCTTACGGATTGGTCAAATTCGAACGAAAAACTGTCTGTAGAAACTTACCTTAACTCATCGACAAAAACTTCCTTGCAAGAAATTATTAAAATAAACAGTTATGTATATCTTACCTCATTATTAACTGGATACAAAGGATTAACAATATGTATTAATTTAATCTACAGATGAAGGCGCATTCTTATTAAATTTCGCGGAATTTATTTTAGGGCCTATTTTACATCAAATGGCACTTAATTTTTCAATGATGGCACTTTTGAAAAATAATAATAAAATCAATACATTTTTGTGAAATCCGTTGCGTGTACTTATTTTTCTCAACTAAAATTTTCTAATTTCTTTAGCGTGTACAACTAGTTTATCTTACTTTAGCATTGGACCGTTGTTTTAAGAATTTGTTTCTCATTTTAACGCTAAATGGGAAAATTAAAAAGAATGGCACCTTTCACCCTTGTCACTTTTATTTTTCTATTTGGCACATTTGTCACTTTTTTAACCTCAATATGGCATTTCATAGCTAAGTATAGTTGGCAGCCCTGATGGTCAGATTTTCGCTGCTTCTCACTCTCTCTCTATCAACAGTAAATTTGATATGTTTCTACATCCGTCAACCGATGTACGTTTATGTTGAGTGCCCGCGCTGTAACTTATCAGAAGCATCTAGTCGACAATTGCCCAGCTATCTATCTCTCTCGATCAAATTACTTAATTTTTGTACGTAGCATAAGTCTACCGATTGCATTAGGTATCGAGAGCGCCTGTTAATATACATATAACTAAAAAATAACTACGAACGAGTTAAGTGTCGTAAAATCTTAAGCCTACATTTTTTGTATGTAAAATAAAGGTTAAAATGGTATTAGAGTGAGCTAATTATATATTTTTTATCAATTTAAAAATATTTCGGTGTAGCTAGCAGTCCACTTAATCATCATTTTGCATACAAAAATTTTAAGCTTATGATTTTGCGACGCTTAACACATCCTGTGAATCGCCTAAATGTATCCTTTCAGCAGCTTTCATATCGCTGGCATCACAGTAAACCATGCGTGGCTATCCTGATAATGAAAATTCACAAAAATCAGCTTTAATTTTTCTTGTAGCGATTTTTAGCAGTCCTTATTTATTTTTCACAAAATATTAGTCTACCTACTAGTCTACCTCTTTCCAATTTATTCGCTTAGCCGTTATATGTTGCTCTTGATAACGAGTATTTACTCGCATTTTTTAGTCGTTTCGCTGCTTATCAACTGGAATTATTCTCTAAAACCACATTTTATCATTAGACTTCTTATCGCTCATTTCCAAACTGGGTCTCCTATTTTCGATTTTATTTCCTTTTATTTTCCAGACACGTTTTTCTCACGGTGCACAGTGGACATAACAGGTGTTCGATGTTTTTTAAGCTGATTACTTTTTAGACTTGAATTCTTTTTTTTTTTTAATTTGTATTTATTTCTCAAAAATTATAAGTGCATACAAAATGTCCAAGCTTCATTGGATTATTAAAAATTTACATATTTTAATAAAGGTGGCCAGACTTTCCACATTAGACCATATACATAGGATCACAGGTTTTTATGCATATATATTGCTACCTATGCACTTTATATTTCTGAATATTCGATCTAAATTAGCAAGTCAACATTTTTAGTTTGAATAAATTTGAAAGCACTCCCAATTTTTGTGCACTGCAAGTATGTAAGTGAAGCACCGTGCGCCGATAAGCCGGCGCATGACAAGGGATTTCATGTCCTTATACGCTGCTTATAGATAACTCATACGCTCAGTCGCATCTGAACTTCTGTCAGGTTGAGTTGTGTCTTCTGACTCGTTTTCGTGGTTTGAAAATTGAAATTACATAGTAATATATATAAAAGAGAAAATCCTAAAATTTTTATTCCATACATTTAATAAATGTGCGCATAAATTTGTGTATGCGTGTGTGATGTGAATGCTTAAGTGCGTGCGCCGATTTCATGTATCCTCGCTAGTAACTTCTTTAATTGTGCAAATTCTTGTAGTTGTATCAATGGCCAAGCAACAACGGCCAAATCAAATAAAATTTTCTCACGCATACTATCGAATCGTTGAATACTGTTATCATAAAAGAATAAGCAGAAAGCAGCGAGTGAAAAAACAATTAACAAGCGACGTCTTGTGACAGTGAAAATTAACCGACTAAAATGTCTACAGTTTTTATATGCTACTTAAATATACTAACATTTTATGTGTTTTTAGAAAGTTATGCTGCTCTTGATTTAGTGAGTGAATATGTAAGCAATCGACAAATTGGTAGTGAGCAGACATTTATTGATCAAAATGAATTGGAGTTGGAGTTGAAGTGAGTATAATAAGGACTGAGAAAAAAATGCATTGGTATTCGCCAAGTGAGGATCGGCGCATATCTGTTTCATGTATCAGTTTTTTCATTATCCCTTGTGCGATTCAGTGCCGAAATTTTGTTGGAATGTGTTGTTTGGTAAAGTGTATATACATTCCTTAAACAAGGATTATACGGGCTGCAATTTAGTTTGGCATCCCCGGAGTTCGGCATTAAGAAGGGTATGGAACGATAGAGGGAGTTCTCCTGATTGTAAATATATATACTTTTAGCCGCAGCAGACTTATAGTTTTTAAGTTATTTGTTGTTAAAGTTAGTAACTTGAACTAACCTCTCGACGCTATTTCACACAATAAACACTTTATTTATGTACACACTTCGGCAAAATAGTTGCATTAAAAGCCCGCACAATGAAATGTAAACATATTTTTTAAATTTATAATGTATTTTTACTAAATTAAGTACGTTTTAACAATTATCACGCACTTATATATGTATACGCACATTGTGAATACAGAACTGTTGATTCAACCATGGTTTCACACTGACATTAGAAGGGTGCTGCCACATCTAACAAAATAACACCACACATCTAATAAATAAATATGTTTTTTTAAACCATATTTTAAAAAGTGAAAATTTTTAATAAAAAATCGCGCGATTTTTTATTACAAATTTTCGCCTGCGGCGCTTTTTCCATAAAATCAATACTTCGATAAATAATGAAAATTTTTAATAAAAAATCGCGCGATTTTTTATTAAAAATTTTCGCCTGCGGCGCTTTTTCCATAAAAATCAATACTTCGATAAATAATGAAAATTTTTTATAAAAAATTTTTTAAATATTGGGGGTGTTTAACCCCATACCCTCCTTTACTACTAATTCAACGCTGAACAGGAAAACGGGTACGATAAAAACTATTACCTTTTATTGTTATTTTGTTAGATGTGGCAGCACCCTTCTAATGTCAGTGTGAAACTATGGTTGAATCAACAGTTCTGTATTCACAATGTGCGTATACATATATAAGTGCGTGATAATTGTTAAAACTTACTTAATTTAGTAAAAATACATCATAAATTTAAAAAATATGTTTACATTTCATTGTGCTGGCTTTTAATGCAACTATTTTGCCGAAGTGTGTTCATAAATAAAGTGTTTGTTGTGTGAAATAGCGCCGAGAGGTTAGTTCAATTTACTAACTTTAACAACAAATAACTTAAAAACTATAAGTCTGCTGCGGCTAAAAGTATATATATTTGGAATCAGGAGAACGCCCCCTACCCCCCTATAGCAACCTTTTTTTTGTACGCGGGGGATGCCAAACTAAAATTTTCCCATTATACGTACTATTTGCCCAAGATATTTAATTTTAATTTTCATCGCGAATGAAAAAATCAAACTGTACAGGGAAAAAATAAAATTTTTTTTTAAATTTTTTTTTTCATTTGTAAAAAGAAGATATGCAATACTTGAATATAAAAGTTGTGAATAATCAAATAAAAATACGCAATGATTTTTTGTATGAAATATTTTATTAAAAAAAAAAATACATCTTAATCCAAATTTTAACTGCACAAAAATAAGAAAAAAATTAAACAAGTTACATAGCAACAATTTTCTAATTTAAAGTGTCTAAAAATACCGTTGATTTTTGGAAACTTTTTTTACGGTGTCACGCATTTTCTTCCATACAAAGGAAACTATGTTCGACAATTTGTTTTGTATGGATGAAAATAATAACACCGTCGCCCAATGTCGCCAAGTGGGCAAAAATCGAAAAATTCACTGTCTTCACTTTAAACGTGTTTCCCACTAAAAGACCTATACTGAAATTTCCCTATAAAAGAAATTATATGCGACTAGGAAGACACTAAAGTCAAAAATTTTATACTAAGAATTTTAATCAGAGCATACCCATGCGTAGGCACTCCACGGAAATTTGTACAAAAAATACATCCCTAGAAATAAAATATTGGTTTGACGTGTTTTATTTCCAAATATATAGTAGAGAACTACAAGAATAGAAATTTTGGAATAAAAATGAACAATGGGTCTCCTACGGTATTCCAAAAAAAAAAAAAACATTTTCTTTATAAAGATTTCAAAAAATCGTAACTTATGAAGGAATGAATAAAAAATATATTTAACAAGTGATTTTAAAGCAAAAAACAAAACCATATATATAAACATTTAAAATTATCGTTAATTTCTTCATGATAAAATGATCGGATAACATTATAGAAATCGGTTGACGGGTCCAAAGTTATGCGGCAACATACTTAAAAAAAATATATATATTCCGACGAATTGATAACCTTCTCCCGTTTGTGAAGTCGGTTGAAAATATGTGTTTCTCTTAAATTATTTTTTTTGAAAGTACTGGTTTTGAACTTTCGAAAGATAAAATAAAAACCTGTTATTTTTGCGCACTTTCTGAAATAATGCGATATTTGTAAATGCAAAAAATTGGTTTTTGTCAAATTGGAGGTGTCAAATTAAAGGGCCTGACATTTATACATATGTGCAATAAAGAATAATTGTCTTGAATAGAGTTGCCACCTGTTAAAAATTTAAGTTTAAATTATTTAATATGGTAAATGAACTATTAAAATGCGAATACCAATCGAAACGAGTTTGAAAAGGCTTTATTTTTAACAACATTTATGAGGGTTGCCACCAGTTTAAAAAATAAATTTCATTTGAATTAAGGAAATTAATTTGGGGATTTTGTTTATTCTTCACTATTTTCTTGCTAAGTTTATCAAATTATTTCACATATTTTGGAAAAAACGCAGTATTAACTTTTTGAAATAAAGAAAAGTATTACACTGCCAAAAAAGTATAGATACAGGCGTTACTCAGACGCCATGTACGTGTGTGACTAATGTGACCAACCGTACTTCTTTCGGAAGTACAGTACTTCTTTTTGAGCCGTTGTACTTCGTACTTCGAAGTACAGTCAAATGTACTTCTTTGCTATGTTTTGTACTACCCAAAGCACATTGAACAAGTAGTATCAGTAGAGCAGCTGATTCCATTTTTTTCAAACTATTCGGTCTCTAAAATGTCAAATATTTTTAATTTCTTCTCACAAAAAATATAAATTGTCCCCATACAAAACACGCTATTGAAAAGCGAAGTTTGGAACGTTCACCTAACTCCGCAGCTCAAACGCTGATTACTGGGCCTTGCATATCCATCAATGCTTCGGGAAGCAAACAAAATTTACTAAGAAAGAAAGTCGCACCAATGTTTTATCCAAATTTAATTTTTAATTTTTACTCAAAATCACAACAGTTTTTGACCCTTTAGATAAGAAAAGCAACAACAAAATACACATAAATGTTGATTTGCTCCAATACCTGTTTGATATGCCTTGGTACTACTTTTTAAGTTGAAATTTCTTTTGTTTTCCGTTAAGAAAGGTACCCATAATTCAACACATAAATCATGACTTTCGATCACTTCACTTCTCTAGCTGACAGATTTCATTATAAATAGCTACTCAATAAAGAAAAACTAAAAGGTGTTAGAGAGTTTAAAAATTCTTGCTCCTGTGGATATTCAGAACGTAGTACCGATGCCATAGTAAACATTTTCTTATCCGGGCACCATATTAACCATTTCCTTATTAACTATCGTACAGTGCTTATTTGTTGGTCACAAAATTGCTCAATCCTTCAAGTGGTTTTGATTACTTACACCAGGCTGAGGTTGAACTGTCGTCTAATTTCGATCCCTGAGAGCTCAGTGTTAGTTCAGAAGAACGAGCCAAAATGCTAGGCATTAAAATGACAAAAAATGTATGCCATTTAAAAAAATGCCATGTGGAAATAAACTTAATGCCTATATTTTTAATATAATAGCTCGATTATTTTTTAATGCCCGACTTGGTCATTTTTGCCATTTAATGCCTAGTGGAAATCCAGCATCAGCCTCGCGACGGTTCGACAGTCCAATAGAAAGTGTGGAGATGATTCCGCTTCTTCTTCCTCTTGACAGCTGATACAAAAGGGATCAGTTGAAACTCCTAGTCTTACCGAGTGAATATTATCCGCACAATGGCCTGTCAAACCCCTTAGTTGCTCTTGATCTGGGGATATCGTTTTAAGGGGGCCTTTCCAATGCCAGGTCATCAGCCACGCAGTTTTCCACGATGTCATTATGACCCGGCACCTAAACTAGAAGAGGTACCTAAAGATTACTCTGACGCGATGGGTAAAGAAGTCAGATATTCCCTTACCGATTTCTAATGCACCATCGCGCTCTTTAGCAGTGCGTCTACCGCTTCCTTGATGGCAGCTATTTCCACCTGTAAAATATTGCAGAAGTCTGGAAGCCTTAGTAACCCCGTCCTTTCTTTTTTGGGAAAATGCCCAATCCTGTGACACTGCCTTTATACGTGTCATACTTTTCCCATTCACGCTATCAATCTGATTTACCGTGTCGTCAGTAAGAAAATAGACACGACAGACAAACATACGTTTGCGTACATAGACACAGTGATTATTATTGGACTTGGCAAACATCAAATGAAACCAGTAAACATAACTAATGAGCACATATTATCTCGTTTGATAAATGATAAAATTATTGCAAAAACTAGAACAATTTGTATTAGGTAAGGTTAAACTCGTATCTACCCTGTTCCATATTCTGTATAATGTGCTTGGGGAGCTTTTGAACTAAAGAGCGAAGGAGCCAGCTCTTTAAATTGAACTACTTAGTTCATTAGTTTGTTCATAAAAGGGAACTAAAATTTTACGTGGCAACACTTCAATAAAAATGGAAATGTAATTTTAAAATATATCCCATCTCGTTATGCATGTAACGGCATAAAGAAACAAATGATCGGAATTCGCGCTAAATCGCCGTTTGAAAGCCAAACATCCTTTCGTGATTTTGGAGAAAGACGAATGAATGCAGACGACTGAATTGTGTCGCTATTGCAGAGGACCATCGACATTTAGAACAAATTTATTTTTTACTTTACAGATTAATTCCATCTTCGCCTCTCGATACTCGCTCTACAAAAAATTTGGCCATTAGGCGCTGCAGGCTTGGGCTTTTCCTCTTTCTTTTTGTTAACATATATTTAATTTAAATTTTAAAGTAGTTCTGATTGCTCTTTCTTCTCCTGACAGAACACCCAATACCGACGCCAACGAACCACCTCCACCTCCACCATCCAACTGCGTGCAGATTCAATGCAAGATTGTTTGTATTCGTGAAAGAATTGATCAAATTGAGCGTAGCATAGAAAATGCAATTTCCGCTGCCGTAAGTAAAGGGAGAAAAATTCAAACTTATTTAATTTCTTCACACATTATTTTGTTACTGTTTTTAGAATACCACTTGTGCAATTATCGAAGAGCTGCGTCTTCATAGTAGTATGTTCCCGAATCGAAAAATATCCTATGGCTTCCTGGGTAAATATTCCCAATTGGTGCGTTCGCTCTATATTGGCTCATCCGCTGTGACCGATATCGATGCGGGCGCTTTTGCTAATGGAAAATTCGAGGAGATTTATTTAGAGAATCTAGAAGTGAGAGAACTACGAAAGGATATTTTCCAAAATGTCACCAACACTTTTAAATCACTTGTCATAATTCAACGCACTAAGCCAGTAAAAGCTGTTTGCGCTGACTTTTTAGGCCACGTCAAAAATCTAATAACAAAATTAACATTACAACTTGGCTTGACCGCAATCACCAATACGACAGCCTCCAGCAGTCTATTAAACAATTTGAAGCATATCGACTTAAGTTACAACAATTTTACAAACACATTCACAGATGAAACCTTCGATAAATTGTGGATTGTAGAAAGTTTGGATTTGTCGCATTCGAACATTGAATATTTGCCCAACTATATATTTTCACAGTTCTCTAGTTCACTGACATACCTCAATTTGTCCCACAATCATTTGCACACAATGAATCATTTGATTTTCGGTCGACGCCAAATTTATAGTGACTTAGTGATCGATGCTCACAGCAATCCTTGGAATTGCTCTTGCGAACTACTTAACGAAATGAGCATAATTTTAAAATATCAAAGTGACCATCCGATTTGTCAAACACCCGCTGAGTATGCGACTTTGTCAGTTTTAGATTTGGCTATATGCCCCGATGAGCCCGAGTCGAATACGGCGACCCTCCAAACCACTTCAACCAAAATATCAGGTGCATACACAATACCAACGACAAGCTCAAGGCCAGCGACTTCTACTATAGTTGATCCTCTAACTTCTCACGAGCATGAGGTGAATAGTACTACAACTTTAGCGGATACAACAACACTTACACCCTCAACTACAACAACAACTACTAGTGATAAAATCATACTGCTACAATGTTTCTGTCCTGGTGGCAAATCTACAGCAGAATGGCAGAAAGTTTTGTGGCCCGAAACACAAATACATCTAACGGAGTTATCTAAGTTGCGAGTGGCAGTGTCTTTGGAAATTCCTAATGCGGTTAAATCTTACGGCTTAATTTGGTTTAGTAAAGTTGTAGATGATTACTACAAAATGACTGTTAACTATAATCAATATGGACTCGGTTGTTTCGGACCAATAATGCAGCAAACTATTATTAGAGATCTCTTGCCAGACACCACCTATACGTTTTGTTTGTTTTCGACCGACCGAGTAAAAATACCACCATTCTACTGCGAATCGCTACACGTGAGCTCCAATGTTGAGGTCATTTATAATGCTTGGTTGACACACGCCATGCAGCCCACAGGCATCGCGCTGACTGTACTAGGCGCAGTACTCTGCTGCTTCCTCGGCATGGCTGCCGTCTTCATGCTAATAAAACATAAGCCAACATTATTGTTGGGAAGTAAGCGCGTGAAAGCAACCAACACCACTTCCCAGGATATAGTGATCTTTCCAAAGCAGCGTTCACTGGAAGAGTTGAAGATAAAAGAAGAAACTTTGGCGAAACGGAATTCACGAAAGTAAGTATATACTAACTGAAAAAATCAGAAGCAGAGAGTAGCGTATAGCGACAAAGAAAGAAAGATGTTTGGGTGTAGAATGAATACAGTAAAAGAAGAAAAGAGACTTTTGTACCTTAACGAGATAGTGATAACCAGGGACCCCTATATTAATAGCTAGATAGAAATACATAGAGATATTAGTAGTGGGAGATAGAGATAGAAATTGAAATAGAGGTACCTATAGAGGTGTGAAGAAATAGAAAATAATTTGTAGGTATTTAGATAAGGATGGAGCTGTACAAAAATATAGGTAGTGAGTTAGAAAGATACCAATGGGGTGGAGATAAGGATGTGTATGTACTGACATAGAGAAAGAGAAAAAGAGCTATGGCAGGAGTACTGATATTGCAATGGATATACAAATAGCGGCTGAGATTTCAACGACGTACAGTGTACTTTTTAAGGGGATTGAGTGATCCATAATCTATAAATTTTGAACGGGTTAACATTTTTCTTCGCGGTTTTTTTTTGTGTTGTTAAACAGAAAATTGTTTATCGATAGCGATACAAGAAATTTAAATATGATCCAATTTTACCTTCAAAAGTTACTCCAAATTTAAAAATCAAACAAAATATATCGTCGAATAAAGGCGCGCCATTGTTTTGATGGCGGGAAAGGACGCATTGACGAAAAAATACGCGTAGACCTAGTTGACGGGGAATGTACACATTAATACACCCGCAAACATAAGATATCCATATTTTTTTATTTTAAAATCAAAAAAATTTGTGAAAAAAAAAAACAAATTTTCGTAGAAATGGTATAGAATTATTAAACATCAATATTTTTCGATCGAAAAACTTTGGTTCTCTGCAGAAGATTCCCAATAATAATACCCAGTTGTTTATTTAACAATTTTTTCATAGTAACTATAATTTACAGGTCCGCCAAAAACTCCCAAAGACCACAAAAATTACAATGGGGAGACCAATAAAAAATCATTACCATTAAAGAATTTTTAAATAAAGAAGTGTTTTTTTTATAGTATCCTGAAGAGAACCAGAGGTTTCTGATCGAAAAATATTGATTATCAAGAATTCTATAGAATTTCTACTAAAAGTCGTCCCATATAAAATGCCAAATGAAACATTTTTTAAGCTTCTGTTTTCAATAACATTAGTAAAAGATAAATCAATGCACCACATACATATGTACATATGTATATCACATAAAATGAATTTAAAAAAAAAAACATTTAGATAGATTTAACTCAGAAAAAATTAATATTTTTTTTAGTTGACCTTTGACCTTGGAATTCGCGGTTGGGACTTTTTTTTTGACGAATCGAAATAGCTTGCCACTTTTTTAGCAATACTTAAAGTTAAAAATGCTATTCCAATTAGATCTCTATTAATTTTCGATCGCTAAATATTTGCTTTTATATATAAATATATATATTTTTTTAATTGAATTTTGAACTTGGAAGACCTCTGAAGAATCTCAATAATTTTCCTCTACTAATATTTGGCCTTTACCACGCCGGGTGATATTTTTATTTTGTATTTTTTTTCCAAAACAGAACACCCGTCTCCGATCGGGATCAAAATTTATATGTCGATAGTAGCATCGACGTAGGGATTAAGGTTTAGGAAATCTGATGTAGAAACGTGTTTAACACATTTAAGGATAACCCTAATCTAAATACTTCGAATCAGTTTAAAATATTGCAATTTTTATATCTTTAATCTATGTATTTATTTTTCGTTTATTCTTTTTAGCTTGGAAGATGCTAACACCAATGGCCAAACCATACGTCGCAGCTCCGTCATTAGTGTGGAAAGTAATCAAAGTTATATGAATATTAATTTGTATGAAGTTATACCGGCTTATTTACGCTTGCAAGAAATTAACAATGGCAATGAAAAAAGATCGCTAGATTTCGAGTCCATCGATAGCTACATGCCTCCACTGGCACCTAAATATGAATATCGTGACACTAGCCTGGTCAGTTATGCCGAATTATCGCCACGTAGCAAGCGTGCTTCTAATGATCCCTTACCCGCATTGCCAGCCAACCAGATAACGCCTACATACGCTGTGACAGAGAAGAAAAATTCTCCACCACAAGACTTAGAAATACTTGCCAACAAGGTGAATAATACTAGACGCGAGAATAAGGAGCAATTGGCTGGTTAAGGGTATCTGCAGGATGCTAAATTTAAATCTAATTTAAAAAATCTAGAATTATGCACCAATAAAATATAAATTTTGTAAATGTATAAAGAGTATGAACTTGTAATAATAAAAGGTGGATTGACTATATAAAATTTGTAACCAGAAATGAAGAATTTGTTTTTTTTTATTAACATGTTACGGTTAATAAGGATTGTTGCCCAATGTCATGGAGGACGACACGGATGGTAAGACGGTGGTATGCCCATGTATCTCAGAATCAGGGAAAAGAATAACAATTGAAAATGATTAGTCGTCGCTAGTAATTTCCACTGCATGGCAAACCGCCAATTGTATTCTTGTCTTTACAAATTTTCTCATAAAATCCCTTTGCCATTTGGAAGAGACGCAAAAACGATGGTTCTTTCATTTCTGTACCAACATCAAGTTGGAGGATAAGCTCGGCCAAACACTTAACAAAAGTGTAAGCCGAAATATATACATCATCACGTACCTTTTTGCAGATTACATAGCTCCGGTCGGAATCTATGCATTCACTTACATACGCTTCGTTTCTTTGTAGCCTGAGTACTTTCTCATTAACAATTCTAAATAGAACAGTTTGCGTTTTTAGGCTTGAGGTCATATTAAATAAGGCTTACATATACAGATTGGC
>NW_023458561.1:52441351-52453412 GCF_013731165.1 Rhagoletis pomonella | reverse complement strand
GAATGAACTTGGTAGCGGGGATTCCAAACAATAGATCCGTATTCTAGCATAGGTCTAACTAAACTGGTAAAAAGAGCTTTTATAACATAAGGATCTTTGAACTCTTTTGACCATCGCCTTACAAATACAAAAACGCCTAAAATTTTCTAATTTCATTAGTGTGTACAACTAGTTTATCTTACTTTAGCATTGGACCGTTGTTTTAAGAATTTGTTTCTCATTTTAATGCTAAATGGGAAAATTAAAAAGAATGGCACCTTTCACCCTTGTCACTTTTATTTTTCTATTTGGCACATTTGTCACTTTTTAACCTCAATATGGCATTTCATAGCTAAGTATAGTTGGTAGCACTGATGGTCACGTTGTCGCTGCTTTTCTCTCTCTCTCTATCAACAGTAAATTTGATATGTTTCTGCGTCCGTAAACCGATGTACGTTTACGTTGAGTGCCTGTGCTGTAACTCATCAGAAGCATATAGTCGACAATTGGCCAGTTATCTATCTCTCTCGATCAAATTGCTTAATTTTTCTACATAGCATAAGCTACCGATTGCATTAGGTATGAGAGCGCCTGTTAATATATAACTAAAAAATAACTACGAACGAGTTAAGTGTCGTAAAATCTTAAGCCTAAATTTTTTGTATGTAAAATAACGGTTAAAATGGTTTCAGAGGGAGCTAATTACATTAACATTTCGGAGTAGCTAGCAGTCCACTTAATCATCATTGTGCATACAAAAATTTTAAGCTTATGATTTTGCGACGCTTAACACATCCTGTGAATCGCCTAAATGTATCCTTTCAGCAGCTTTCACATCGCTTGCATCACAGTAAACCATGCGTGGCTATCCTGATAATGAAAATTTACAAAAATCAGCTTTCATTTTGCAAGTAGCGATTTTTAGCAGTCCTTATTTATTTTTCACAAAATATTAGTCTACCTACTAGTCTACCTCTTTCCAACTTATTCGCTTAGCCGTTATATGTTGCTCTTGATAACGAGTATTTACTCGCATTTTTTAGTCGTTTCGCTGCTTATCAACTGGTATTATTCTCTAAAACCACATTTTATCATTAGACTTCTTATCGCTCATTGCCAAACTGGGTCTCCTATTTTCGATTTTATTTCCTTTTATTTTCCAGACACGTTTTTCTCACGGTGCACAGTGGACATAACGGATGTTCGATGTTTTTTAAACTGATTACATTTTAGACTAGAATTCTTTTTTTTTTAATTTATATTTATTTCTCAAAAATTATTAGTGCATACAAAATGTCCAAGCTTCATTGGATTTTTTAAAAATATACGTATAATATATAAATATATATTATATGTATATATTTTAATAAAGGTGGCCAGACTTTCCACATTAGACCATATCATAGGATCCCAGGTTTTGCATGCATACATGTACATATCTATGTACTTTATAGCTCTGAATATTCGGACTAAATTAGCTAGTCAACACTTCTACTTTGAATAAATTTGAAAGCACTGCCAATTTTTGTGCACTGCAAGTATGTAAGTGAAGCACAGTGCGCCGATAAGCCGGCGCATGACAAGGGATTTCATGTCCTTATACGCTGCTTACAGATAACTCATACGCTCAGTCGCATCTGAACTTTTGTCAGCTTGAGTTGTTCGGCTGACTCGTTTTCGTGGTTTGAAAATTGAAATTACATAGTAGTACATACATATAAAAAAAAAATTCCAAAATTAGTTTATTCCATACATTTAATAAATGTGCGCATAAATTAGTGTATGCGTGTGTGATGTGATTGCATAAGTGCGTGCGCCGATTTCATGTATCCTCGCTAGTAACTTCTTTTATTGTGCAAATACTTGTAGTTGCATCAATGGCCAATCAACAACGGCCAAATAAAATAAAATTTTCTCACGCATACTATCGAATCGTTGAATACTGTTATCATAAAAGAATAAGCAGAAAGCAGCGAGTGAAAAAACAATTAACAAGCGACGTCTTGTGACAGTGAAAATTAACCGACTAAAATGTCTACAGTTTTTATATGCTACTTAAATATACTAACATTTTATGTGTTTTTAGAAAGTTATGCTGCTCTTGATTTAGTGAGTGAATATGTAAGCAATCGAGAAATTGGTAGTGAGCAGACATTTATTGATCAAAATGAATTGGAGTTGGAGTTGAAGTGAGTATAATAAGGAAAAAAATGCATTGGTATTCGCCAAGCATTCGGCGCATATCTGTTTCATGTATCAGTTTTTTCATTATCCCTTGTGGAATTAAGTGCCGAAATTTTGTTGGAATGTGTTGTTTGGTGAAGTGTATATACATTCCTTAAACAAGGATTATACGTACTATTTGCCCAAGATATTTAATTTTAATTTTCATCGCGAATGAAAAAATCAAACTGTACAGGGAAAAAATAAAATTTTTTTTAAAAATTTTTTTTTCATTTGTAAAAACGAAGATATGCAATGCTTGAATATAAAAGTTGTGAATAATCAAATAAAAATACGCAATGATTTTTTGTATGAAATATTTTATAAAAAAAAAAATAAAAATTTGCACAAAAATAAAAAAAAAATTAAACAAGTTGCATAGCAACAATTTTCTAATTTAAAGTGTCTAAAAATACCGTTGATTTTTGGAAACTTTTTTTTACGGTGTCACGCATTTTCTTCCATACAAAGGAAACTATGTTCGACAATTTGTTTTGTATGGATGAAAACAATAACACCGTCGCCCAATGTCGCCAAGTGGGCAAAAATCGAAAAATTCACTGTCTTCACTTTAAACGTGTTTAGTTCTTTTGTAAAGGTAATATACCCACTAAAAGACCTATACTGAAATTACCCTATAAAAGAAATTATATGCGACTGCGAAGCCACTAAAGTCAAAAATGTTATACTAAGAATTTTAATTAGAGCATACCCATGCGTAGGCACTCCACGGAAATTTGTACAAAAAATACATCCCTAGATATAAAATATTGGTTTGACGTGTTTTATTTCCAAATATATAGTAGAGAACTACAGGAATAGAAATTTTGGAATAAAAATGAACAATGGTTCTCCTACGGTATTCCAAAAAAACATTTTCCTTTATAATATGTATAGATAGATTGGCAAAAAAAAAAAAAATACTGATAAAAATAAAATATTTCACACAAACAGGGTTGACATTTTGAAATTCCTGCCCGTGTTTTGTTTGTAAGTTAAATTTAGTGGAATTGTGCTACTATGATAGCACGGCCGATTTATCATAGTCAACTTATGTACAGTAGTCGAAAAAATTATAGCCGCACCAAATTTTGACAAGTTTTAAAATATTATTTTTATACCAAATACAAGTTTAAAGGCAGTGTCACAGGATTGGGACATTTGTTGAGATTTATACATTTTTTATATTGCTATTGGCTATTGGTAAAAAATAAAAAAAATTGGGACGATAATTTTTTTCTTCGTGGTCACACGATTGCTAAAATGCAGCGAACTTCTGTGAAAAAGTTTGAACAAATTGTTTTTCGTGATTTGGATAAAGAAAAATATTTGTGCGCTCACACGATTGGGATAAAATTTGCACCAAATTTTGGGCAAATGCCCAATCCTGTAATACTGCCCTTATAAGTGTCATGCTTTTCCCATTCACGCTATCAATCTGATTTACCGCGTCGTTGGTAAGAAAATAGACACAAATGTTAGATACACCCCTACTTACGCTTGCGTACATAGACACATTGATTGTTATTGGCCTTGGCAAACATCAAATGAAACCAGTAAACATAACTAATGAGCACATATTATCTCGTTTGATAAATGATAAAATTATTGCAAAAACTAGAACAATTTGTATTAGGTAAGGTTATACTCGTATATACCCTGTTCCAAATTGTGCATAATGAACTACTTAGTTCATTAGTTTGTTCATAAAAGGGAACTAAAATTTTACGTGGCAACACTTCAATAAAAATGGAAATGTAATTTTAAAATATATCCCATCTCGTTTTTCGTTGTAACGGCATAAAGAAACAAATGATCGGAATTCGCGCAAAATCGCCGTTTGAAAGCCAAACATCCTTTCGTTATTTTGGAGAAAGACGATTGAATGTAGACGACTGAATTGTGTCGCTATTGCAGAGGACCATCGACATTTAGAAAAAATTTATTTTTTACTTTACAGATTAATTCCATCTTCGCCTCTCGATACTCGCTCTACAAAAAATTTAGCCATTAGGCGCTGCAGGGTTGGGATTTTCATCTTTTTATTAACTGCAAATAAAAGATTGTCTTAAATTTTTTTTTTAATTACTTATTTAATACATATTTAATTTAAATTTTAAAGTAGTTCTGATTGCTCTTTCTTCTCCTGACAGAATCCCCAATACCGACGCCAACGAACCACCGCCACCTCCACCTCTACCATCCAACTGCGTGCAGATTCAATGCAAGATTGTTTGTATTCGTGAAAGAATTGATCAAATTGAGCGTAGCATAGAAAATGCAATTTCCGCTGCCGTAAGTAAACGGAGAAAAATTCAAACTTATTTAATTTCTTCATACATTATTTTGTTACTGTTTTTAGAATACCACTTGTGCAATTATCGAAGAGCTGCGTCTTCATAGTAGTAGGTTCCCGAATCGAAAAATATCCTATGGCTTCCTGGGTAAATATTCCCAATTGGTGCGTTCGCTCTATATCGGCTCATCCGCTGTGACCGATATCGATGCGGGCGCTTTTGCTATGGGGATATTCGAGGAGATTTATTTAGAGAATCTAGAAGTGAGAGAGCTACGAAAGGATATTTTCCAAAATGTCTCCAACACTTTTGAATCACTTGTCATAATTCAACGCACAAAGCCAGTAAAAGCTGTTTGCGCTGACTTTTTAGGCCACGTCAAAAATCTAATAACAAAATTAACATTACAACTTGGCTTGACCGCAATCACCAATACCACAGCCTCCAGCAGTCTATTAAAGAATTTGAAGCATATCGACTTAAGTTACAACAATTTTACAAACACATTCACAGATGAAACCTTCGATAAATTGTGGATTGTAGAAAGTTTGGATTTGTCGCATTCGAACATTGAATATTTGCCTAACTATATATTTTCACAGTTCTCTAGTTCACTGACATACCTCAATTTGTCCAACAATCAGTTGCACACAATAAACCATTTGATTTTCGGTCGACGCCAAATTTATAGTGACTTAGTGATCGATGCTCACAGCAATCCTTGGAACTGTTCTTGCGAACTACTTAACGAAATGAGCATAATTTTAAAATATCAAAGTGACCATCCGATTTGCCAAACACCCGCTGAGTATGCGACTTTGTCGGTTTTAGATTTGGCTATATGTCCCGATGAGCCCGAGTCGAATACGGCGACTCTCCAAACCACTTCAACCAAAATATCAGGCGCGTACACAATACCAACGACAAGCTCAAGGCCAGCGACTTCTACTATAGTTGATCCGCTAACTTCTCACGAGCATGAGGTGAATAGTACTACAACTTTAGCGGATACAACAACACTTACACCCTCAACTACAACAACAACTACTAGTGATAAAATCATACTGCTACAATGTTTCATTCCTGGTGGTAAATCAACAGCAGAATGGCAGAAAGTTTTGTGGCCCGAAACACAAATACATCTAACGGAGTTATCTGCGTTGCGAGTGGCAGTGTCTTTGGAAATTCCTAATGCGGTTAAATCTTACGGCTTAATTTGGTTTAGTAAAGTCGTAGATGATTACTACAAAATGACTGTTAACTATAATCAATATGGACTCGGTTGTTTCGGACCAATAATGCAGCAAACTATTATTGGGGATCTCTTGCCAGACACCACCTATACGTTTTGTTTGTTTTCGACCGACCGAGTAAAAATACCACCATTCTACTGCGAATCGCTACACGTGAGCTCCAATGTTGAGGTCATTTATAATGCTTGGTTGACACATGCCATGCAGCCCACAGGCATCGCGCTGACTGTACTAGGCGCAGTACTCTGCTGCTTCCTCGGCATGGCTGCCGTCTTCATGCTAATAAAACATAAGCCAACATTATTGTTGGGAAGCAAGCGCGTGAAAGCAACCAATACCAGTGCCCAGGATATAGTGGTCTTTCCAAAGCAGCGTTCACTGGAAGATTTGAAGATAAAAGAAGAAACTTTGGCGAAACGGAATTCGCGAAAGTAAGTATATACTAACTGAAGAAATGAGAAGCAGAGAGTAGCGTATAGCGACAAAGAAAGAAAGATGTTTGGGTGTAGAATGAATAGAGTAAAAGAAGAAAAGAGACTTTTGTACCTTAACGAGATAGTGATAATCAATGACTCCTATATTAAGAGCTACAGCGGTAGAAATACATAGAGATATTAGTATTGGGGTGGTTATATATGTATACTGACGTAGAGTAATTTTGAATGGATTTAAATTTTTTTTGGCGTCTTTTTTGTGTTGTTAAGCAGAAAATTGTCTATCGATAGCGATAACAAAAAATTTAAATATGCTCCAATTTTACCTTGAAAAGTTACCCCAAATTTAAAAATAAAACAAAATATATCGTCGAATAAAGGCGCGCCATTGTTTTGAACGCGGAAAAGGACGCATTGACAAAAAAGATGCGTAAACCAAGTTGACGGGGAATGTACATATTATTACACCCGCAAACATAGTTGACCACGAAAATAAGTTCACCCGTCTTTCTTCCCCGTCGACTAGGTTTGAGCGCCTTTCCTTCGTTGAATTTTTTTATGCGTCTTTTTTCGCGGTCAACTTTTGAGCTTGCACCTTTATTCGTGTCTAGTGATGATATGTATATGGGATATTCTTTCTGAACGTTACCCCCAACCTGCCCATTTCAAAGCGCTCAAAACTTGTCCATATATTTTATATCGAAAAAAAAAAATTTCGCAGAAATGGTATAGAATTATTAAAAATCAACATTTTTCGATCGGAAAACTCTGCTTCTCTGCAGGAAATTCCCAATAATAATACCAAATTGTTTATTTAACAATTTTTTCATAGTAACTATAATTTACAGATCCGCCAAAAGCTCCCAAAGACCACGAAAAATGCAATGGATAGACCAATAAAAAATCGTTAGCATTAAAAATTATTAAATAAACAAGTGGGTATTATTTATGAAAGTATCCTGAAGGGAACCAGACTTATCTGATCGAAAAATATTGATTTTCAAGAATTCTATACAATTTCTACAAAAAGTTGTCTCTTTCCCATATAAAATGCAAAATGAAACATATTCTAAGCCTCTGTTTTCAATAACATCAGTAAAATATAAATGAATGCACCACATATGTACATACATATGTATATCGCATAAAATGGATGTAAAAAAAAAACATTTAGCTAGGGTTAACTCAGAAAAAATTAATTTTTTTAGTTGACCTTTGACCTCGGAATTCGCGGTTGGGAATTTATTTTGTACGAATCGAAATAGCAGAACACTGTGCGCCTTAGCCGTCTCCGATCGGGATCAAAATTTACATTTAATAACTTTGGCGATAGTAGCATCGACGTAGGGATTGAGGTTTAGGAAATCTGATGTAGAAATGTACATTTAAGGATAACCCTAATCTAAGTACTTCGAATCTGTTTAAAATATTGTAATTTTATTATCCTAAATCTGTTTATTTTTATTTTGTTCTTTTTAGCTTGGAAGATGCCAACACCAATGGCCAAACGATACGTCGCAGCTCCATCACTAGTGTGGAAAGTAATCAAAGTTATATGAATATTAATTTGTATGAAGTTATACCAGCTTATTTACGCTTGCAAGAAATTAACAATGGCAATGAAAAAAGATCGCTAGATTTCGAGTCCATCGATAGCTACATGCCGCCACTGGCACCCAAATATGAATATCGTGACACTAGCCTGGTCAGTTATGCCGAATTATCGCCACGTAGCAAGCGTGCTTCTAATGATCCCTTACCCGCATTGCCAGCCAACCAGATAACGCCTACATACGCTGTGACAGAGAAAAAAAATTCTCCACCACAAGACTTAGAAATACTTGCTAACAAGGTGAATAATACTAGACGCGAGAATAAGGAGCAATTGGCTGGTTAAGGGTATCTGGAGAATGCTAAATTTAATATTAATTTAGTTGTTTGAAGCTTCTTAAGTAGAGCTTAATTGAAGAAAAAAGCCTAGAATTATGCACCAATAAAATATAAATTTTGTAAATGTATAAAGAGTATGAACTTGTAATAATAAAAGGTGGATTGACTATATAAAATTTGTAACCAGAAATGAAGAATTTGTTTTTTTTATTAACATGTTACGGTTAATAAGGATTGTTGCCCAATGTCATGGAGGACGGCACGGATGGTGAGACGGTGTTATGCCCATGTATCTCAGAATCAGGGAAAAGAATAACAATTGAAAATGTCTAGTCGTAGCTAGTAATTTCCACTGCATGGCAAACCGCCAATTGTATTCTTGCCTTTAAACATTTTCTCATAAAATCCATTTGCCATTTGGAGGAGACGCAAAAACGTTGGTTCCTTCATTTCTGTACCAACATCAAGTTGAAGGATAAGCTCGGCCAAACACTTAACAAAAGTGTAAGCCGATATATATACATCATCACATACCTTTTTGCAGAGTACATAGCTGGGGCCGGAATATATGCCTTCACTTACATACGCTTCGTTTCTTGGTAGGCTGAGTACTTTCTCATTAACAATTTTAAATAGAACAGTTTGCGTATTTAGGCTTGAGGTCATATTAAATAAGGCTTACATATACAGATTGGCGCTTACACATATGTTAGTGTTTGGCCGAGCTTCTCCTCCGATTTGTGCCTTGATGTTGTTGTGGGGAGGGACCTATAGTTTTTCGCCGACTCCGAACGGCGACCGTATTTTTTATGAGAAGCTGTTTTTCATGGCAGAAATACAGTCGGAGGTTTGCCATTTCCTGCCAAGAGGCGACCGCTGTTAAAAAAAAACCTTTTTTCTATATTTTTTTTGCGATGTTGCTTTGACCAAGGCTTGAACCCAGACGCTGCGTAGTAGAAGTGCGCGCTGCTTATCACTACACCACAGCGGTCGCGGCCTATATAAGGTGCAAATTTTTTGGTGGGTAAAATATACTAAGGATAAATTATGATATTATTCGAACAAACCTTTGAATATTTACTTGACATTCACGGCAATTTTCAATCTTTGAAGGATTGTGAAAGAACTCGCATAATATTACATGATCACAGGGAATATATACAGATTTTGAGAATTCCAGAATTTGGAACTCACTGAGGCTCGTCAGAAGGGTTTTCGTTCGAATTTTTCTTAGTAAATTCAATCAAGTTATCATCCAATTTGTCTTCATTTCAAAGTCCAATACGTTTTCCTCATCGTTTTCTAATGAAGTTTTCTTGATTACCTTTTCTAGAGTCACATTCGATAAAAGTTTTTCGATATTTGTTTGGTCTCCTAACAACAACTTGGGGGCCTTATCGATTTCAGAATCCCGTCGAAGAGTTTATTGTTTTTTTTTTCGCTAACCATCACTCATAACTCACAAATTTGGGTTGAAATAGCATACTTTTCTGAGATTATAAGCGAAAGAAAATGGAAGAAATAAGAAATTTCCGTTTATAGGAAAAGGCTTTCCCAATGCAGCATTAGCTTTCAAAAGCCGAAGTGGTGCGCATTTTTAAACTTAAAACCGACACTTAATTCAAAATTTTCTAAAAATAAGTCACAAAATTTAAAACGAACCTGATAAGTCATAAGAGTTCCACTCACCGGTTTTAATCAACAGCTTCAAAAATTGGCTGCAAATGTAAAACCATTGAAATTCATCGCTGGTGCTGCTAAAACCTTATATCCATATATCAATTTATCTCATGGAAGAAGTGGTAATTACAGAAATCTGATATAGACCGTCTTGGATTTCGGAAAATTAACCATTTTTTCAAAAAGTTATAAGTAAAAATTCCTAATTTTGCGCCGGACTTTAAGCTGTGACACTAAAATTTAAGATTTTTTTTTAAAGTAGAGTTAATCAATTTGTGCAGTGAGCGGCTCATTTAATATACATAACTTCCATGAATCAGATCTGTTGAAGTAATGTCAGACTTAACGGCCATGGACCAAAAATCGATCGACGGTAATAATTTCACTTCCATAGAATGGAAGTTATGCCCGTGGCAGTTATTTCGAAATCCCAACAGGGGCTAACGCGAACTAATCATGGTCCCTACAGGGTATGCATTTATATTTACATTAAATGGTGCCCATTAGTATGCTCACATACGTTCACAAATTCAGGGAACTTGATTAAGCCCTTTGCCTTATCAAACCAAGTATGTAAACGCGATTTTATTACCATAGCTACTGATAAGCAAATGGGATTTAATTATTTACTAAATAAATTAAATACAAAAGTATTTAGCCATCACAAATCGATGAAGTGATAAATGAATCTAAAGTGGGTAAAACAGTTAATTGAGAATTGTCGAGTGGATAACATGTACGCAAAATTGCTACCTAAACTCGAAAAAGCGCTAATATCTATGTAAATGCGTTAACTTACTGAAAAATTTTGGGTATTTGCATGGATATACATATATACATACATTTGTATATGCATTCATTCTATTGGTTTGTGCTTTGATAAAATGTATAAAACGAAAACCTTTCACCTAAATGACGAACACAACACAAAGCTGCGAGAACGCAAACTCATAAGTTCGTCCAAAAGAATTTGGTAAGATTTGCAATTTTTAAACTGTTTTACTTTCTTCCGAGCTTGGATGTACATACATAAATATTTTATTGTCCTCAATTCACATAGTTTGATGAAATATATGGTCATAATCCTGCTCATCGGCTTTGTATTGCTGTTGATTTTGAGTAATGTAGATTTCTCAGATGAGTCATGTGAATTGACAACTGCTGTCAGCACAATTCAAAGCGAGGAGGTTTCAGTTAGTACTCCAAATGCAACAGCAACAACCACAATAACATCAACGACAATCACAACAACTGCAATTGATAATTCAACCACCACGAAAATCATCAATGATTCAAGTACTGCGGGAGTGAACATCTCAGAACGAGCTGTGAATGCAGTAAGTGCATAGTAAGTACAAATAAAAAAATTTTCATTTTGCTAGGGAGTCAATACGTTTCATCGTTCACTTTTGTTGCACACTTTGGTGGAAACGAAAGTGATAAGTGTAAATGAGCCTTAACGTATCGTTAGCAATTTCGTTTCGTTATTGTTATCGTTATTAGTAAAGTTGACGTTGTGGGCCGGGCTTCGGAGCCGTGCAGAGCGGAGTAAAGGAGCAAGGAGCTAAGGAGCAAAGGATTTCGACTGAAGCGAATAGCTAAAAAATTCATTTGCTCCTTAGCTCCTTAAAGAATATTTAATTTACTTATTTTTTCATTTTTGCCACTGAAAACAACACATTTTCTTTCTATGTTTACTTGGAAAGACTCTTCATTGCACAGTGTTCACCAGTTAGGGATAATTGCCACGCCAATTTGAGCGGCGATGAAAAAACTATAGGGCTGTCCAGGATCTTGTGCATATGCTCTTGCATTCGCATATTCGTTGCATTTGGAAATTCACAACAATAAAATGCACATGGTTGCCAAGGCAGCAAGCATAAAATTTGCAAACGCAATTCCAACAGCAATGTCAATGTCAATTTTATCGACAGTTTATGTATCCGGAAACGAATGGAAAAATAATACAATTTTTAAAAAATACGATTTTCATACCCGGAAATGCTCAGGTAACGACTTAAATTTTCACTAGTTTTCGTATCCAGAAAACGTTCGAAAGTGATGATGTTATTTGAAAGCAATAATTAAAAAAAAAATTATATATTTTTTCCCACTTAATCAGTTGCATCAAATATGCATTTCGGCGGTCCAATGCGTATATATTTTAATTTTTTAAATACATACATATGTATTAGAGGTTTACGCCGACAGGCTTTGCGGCGGCGGCGTGGTCAACTTCAAAAATAATCGGCGGCGGCGGCGACGCCGGCGCGTCTGGAAACGCCGGCGCTACTGCCCATAAGGT
>NW_023458561.1:52439865-52441251 GCF_013731165.1 Rhagoletis pomonella | reverse complement strand
ATTGACGAATATATTTGACGGAATATAAAAAAAAAATACAATCTCTCCTCGAACCAGCATGCATATTCCAAGGGAAAATCAGTGCGGATCGCATTCCGAGTTTTTCTCGATATCGAGGGTGCTTTCAACAATGTCATTATGAGGGGTCTGCTGGATTTTATTGGTCTCCTTATCGAACTGGGGAATGGCGCCATTACAATGTATGTGATCAGAGGCACTGCCCAAAGGGTACTGGTTTTCAAATCATAGCAATCATAGCAACGGGTAAATATTTTCAGGTCCTGAGTGAGTTATTGCAAAATGCACTCAGTCTTGTAAACATCTGGTCGAAGGAATATGGACGAAATGGTACTCGTCACAAGAAAGTATAAAACTCCTATATTCAGACCTCCCATCCTAAACGAGTTTAAATACTTTGAAGATAATATAGAAAAGAAACTTGAATGCAAACGAAATCTCAAAGAACGCTCCAGAAAGGCTAATTCCGCCCTGTATGCCCGCAAGATAGCTATCGGAAAAAATTGAGGAATGCACACAGCTGTGATAAAACCCATCCTTTTCCATGGGGTTACCGGATGGTGCCCTGCACTTTGTCCGTCACGGGAGCACTGCTCACTACAGCCAACAAGCCTCTGGATCTCCACGGCGAATTTCGGGCCGGCTGCAGTGCTGCCAGGTTAAATAATATTAGTCGCAGAGACACCTCAGATTTGACCGGATGAGATAGCGATCCATAGCATAGCCTAATGGGTACACATGGAAAAAGGTTAGGATACCCCATTTACCATATCACGATTTTTGTCGCAGTTGCAGCGACGAGCAAGAGGTGAAGATTATCGAATGTTATCTCTGTCACTGTCCCGCCGTGGCCAAAACGCATAACCAATTCTTCAATAAGTAATTTTTAGATGGTTTAGCTGATCTGAACTCGGCGTACGTTCTCGACTTTTTGTGCTATAAAAAACTCACTCGCTTGTTCAGTTTTTGGAGAGCTTTAATTTACTGAAATAGGGTGATAGGAACTAAAATCTGGCGAGTACGTACTAATTAGAATGGGGTATTTGAGGTCAATTAAGTTTGAAAAAAAATATTGTCACCTAGAGGCAAGAACATGGATATATCATAATTAAGGATTCAATAGAAAATGCTGAAGATATGATGCAAATTGTAAATCGGCGACTACAGGTCGTTCAAAAGAAAAATGTTCGAAAAGCGGTCATATTTCGGCAGAAAATGGCAAATCTCTGAGTGTGTTTCTGCCTTGAAAAAGCTTCTAATAAAACCCTCTTGGTTGTTATTGCTTCCGAAAGGGTGGGTGTATGATGTATTCTAGAACGAATTTTCATACGAAAAATTACACAGAAGATGGCACAACGCCGTAACCGG
>NW_023458561.1:52436299-52439765 GCF_013731165.1 Rhagoletis pomonella | reverse complement strand
GAGAGATTGTATTTTTTTTTTATATTCCGTCAAATATATTCGTCAATGCGCCTCTCTAGAGTTTTAAGAAAAGAATACAGTGAGGCCTGAAGCACTTCAATTTCACATGATAAAAACACCATCTTCGCGTTTGTGAGTTAGGGTTAGGCAGGCTGTAAAAATCGCTTCTTTTGTTGGGACGGTCAGGTGTTTTGCCAAGATTCGCGTGGCAAGACTTTACATTTGTCAAAGTCGTGATCGAACATGTATTGTTATTAATTTTACTTACCTCTAGTTTTCGTACAAACGCCAACGTCTTTCATCTGCTAGTACTTTTTTAATTATAGTTTTATTTAAGTAATTTATGCATTTACAATATTTTCCATTCAATCAAACAGATTTTTGCATCAAATTATTACCAATAAACCTAGTGCAGCTCCTGATAGTAATCCAAGCTTTCGTATACGTTCTCAGAAGAACCTAAAGTAGCGTTTGGTTGCCAAACTAGAAAACGTGCACTTGGCTGCGGGTCACCTTTCATTAGCACTGTGGAACATTTTGAACTCTGGTGCCTTAACGCTTCACTGTTACAATCGAGCCTACGATCATTACAAAACTTCCTATCGGCTTGTGGTGGTGGCAATGTAGGCGCCCGATTAAATGGCGGCCGATTATCCGATATATATATCACTTTTGCTTCTCGATTCAGTTCTAAGCCTTTTATATATTGCATATAATCACGGGAGTCGACACTCAAATAGTTCTCTGCGGTGAGTGTATCACTAATGGATGAGCGAATTTTAGAGAGTTCATGCAGCGCCAACTGTGTCGAATCAAATGACAAACGATCGAATGGTTTGGCAAAAAGCATTACTTTGTACGATGTGGATGCAACTCGCCGTATACGTTTGTTGCCACATATTAATGTTGGACGGCAACGAAGTATCCAATAGCATACAGCTATGCCCAAAAGGCAACAGATAATAGTTATAATTGTTGAAAGTGTATAGAAAAGCGCTTTATCCTCATGCATAAGCCAAGGCACAGCTTTCACTAACGGTAAGTACACAGAAGCGCAATTAAATGGCGAGGTCGTCAAACTAGAAGTTTTCATTATACAAAAGACATACATTTCATTTGATGTTAGGTAGTTAATAACCAGAGAGTTATTGGTTTCGATGAGAACAGAATACGTATCGTTATACATCATTGCTTGAAAATATATAACTCGCAAACCATAAGCTTCAACGTCAAATTGTAGTTGTACACTGGTTGAGGAGATCGCTTCCACATCAAAATAGGCATCGTAGTCACAGAGAACAACGAGTCCTTCAGTTTCACAATATATGAACTTTGGAAGAGCACTGCTGGGGCACACCTGAAATCCAATTGTAGTAGTTTGTAATCGTGTGGTTGTTGCATCCGTGTCCGACTGCTTCCGGGTGGTTGTGTAGGTGGCTGTTTATTTTGGGATAAGGCAGTCAGGTGAGAAAATAAGTAACAGTAATAGTAGTGATATGTTAGGATCAATTTACTTATAAGTCAAACCCTTATCCATTTATAAATGGATATTTTATAGTATAACTATACTAAAATATCGATTGATAGACATAAGAAGAAGATGTAATTAGGGATAAAAGGGAGAACCATTTTGAAATAGGACTAGCTTTACTCTCACCCATCGTGGCAATCTCACATACTTTGGTTTAGCATTTCCTTGATACGCGGTTTTGTACTTTAAACGACGGTATATATGTATAATGTGCGTAGTATGTGCTGACAGGGGAGGGAAGAAATTCGAGAACCACTATGCCATGGACTTCATATCGTTCGGTTCGAATGGCAAGCTGGGTTTTTTTTACTTAAAGTAGGTGGTTAGACTCAATGCTGCCGAAGCTGACCTTTGCAAAGCCCTATAAGGTAATAATACCTGAAAGGAATACCCGTAAACCGACAATCACCATGTTAAGCGAGGGAACTCATTTTGGTAAACTGATGGTTGGAACCTTGATGATGGGAACGCTGGGGCCGGCGTATATGGACCTAGATTTCTAAAAAGCCTACCGATGGGCATATACCCAACCCAACCATATTCCAGGTGGAAATTTTCACAATCGCAGTCTGTGTCCACGAATTTCCTCGAAGAAGGACAAATGTGGCAACAATAAACATCACGTCGGATAGCCGGGCAGCGTTAAGAGCACTTGACTCCTGGAAAACGGTGTCAAAGGCTGTAGACAGTTGCAAAGAAGTAGTGTTAAAATCAGGAGCCAGTATTAGAGTAACACTGTGGTGGTGGGCTCCGGCTCATGAGGGTTTCGATGGCAACGAAAGAGTTGACACTCTAGCGAAATGCGGTGGCCAACGAAGTTTGATCGACCATCAGCCCTCCTTTGGTCCATACGAGGATACATATCAGAGCTCCTAAGAAGATGGGAGGACTTTCAAGTTACAAACCAATCGCGCGACAAAGGGCAAAAGGCGTCTTCCGTCTCGCGGAATCTTTCAGCGGCTGCTAAACCTTAGCAGAGAGGTTTACGAACTCTCACCGGATACCTGACAGGACACTGCAGGCTGAGGTACCATCTGCACAAAATGGTATTCTCCGAGGAGACGAGATGCAAATTTAATGTTTGAAAGAGCAATAATGTCAATGGATTTTATTACGCTTTTGAAAAGGTAATAATATAAATTGGCTTTATTTCGCACAAGTATGCGGAATAGTGTCAATTGACCTTATTTCCGTTGATCTTGCTACCTGTCACCATATTACATGTGCGTATGGGGCCATGAAGGCCGCTTAGCAACGAAAAGACTACGTGGAGAAGAACTTGTCTTCACTTGACATTCCCAATTAGCGTCAGTTGGCACAGAAGAAAAAGGGTTAAAGCGTCAAACTAGAAGAAGGAGAACTTCATGTGCGGTTAGGGTACGCATATTTAGGAAATATACAGTTTATACAGGAAAAAATATTGAAATCTTTCCCAAGGAATGAGTTGCATTTTCAATGAAATTTTTGACGATTGTATTACCTGTTGTGGGAAGAGTGGTTTTAGTTGTTTTCTCCGGAATGGTTGTATCCGTCGTTTCTGTTGAATTGTGCGAGGTTGTCGTGGTAGGTGATGTTGCTGTAGCATCTTTTGTTGAAGACACTGTTGTTGTATCATCTTTTGTTGAAGACACTCTTGTTGTAGCATCTTTTGTTGAAGACACCGTTGTTGTTGTAATAGTCGTTGCTGAAAATTTCCAATTTATTTATACATAAACATTTAATTCTATTGCTATGTTCTTACCATTACAATCCAGTTGTAAATGAAGAATTGGTTTTCCAGCCAATTCATTTGGCGACGAACATTTCGTCAATTCACTGTTCGTCTCTTGCGCTTGTGCGACATATTCGATGAGTGCCTGATTATCGCATTCGCATCGCCACTTATTTTCCCCCAATTGGATACTGATGCCAGCAGTTGCTGCAGCAACTAAAAAA
>NW_023458561.1:52435132-52436199 GCF_013731165.1 Rhagoletis pomonella | reverse complement strand
TTTTCATACGAAAAATTACACAGAAGATGGCACAACGCCGTAACCGGTTTGTCTCCAAACCAAATTTGACAAGGGATGACGGAAATTCGTTCAAAATTAGATTTTAATTGAAGATTTCACCTTTTATGTTACAATATCAGTACGCACATCACAAGATCGGCCAAACACTTAGCGAAAGTGTGAGCGATAAATATGGACATATATTTTTTTAATTAGTTAAAAATATTTCCTGTCAAATTGAAAGGTAGGACAAGTCCCTAATGCTGCTTTATAAACAATTACTTGCTATCACCTGTACTCCCAGCTTGATAAAATGTTAATTTATTATACACTACGTGGATAAGCATTCAAATTGATAAAATGATATGGGGTAGAATAGATAAAACGACTAAAAGCTAATTTATGACATACCCTGAAGTGGTGGGCTCTGATAAAATCAAACAAGTTTGCATATGTGCGTATTATTTAATATAGGATCTTTTCAATAATAACCTCAGTATTATACGGATTTCGGACTGACAATGTTAAAAGCTGAAATTAAGGATGCACCTGTTAAAACAAAGCGGAAGCAGTGCACAAGGGACTCGGAAATGTATAAAAAACAAGTGCAACTTGTTGAAGAGTAAGTTTGTATATATTTTTAATTATTTAACTGGTCACAAACATATGTATGTACATACGTACTTATATACACGTAATAAAATTTTTTCCAAAACAGTGACTGGAAAGCATATTTGTCCAGCAACATTTGCATACAAATTACCGCCTGGCTGTTACTTACCGTCGGTTTGTGTATAATTGTAAGCACCATTTATGTAGGAATAGTTCTACGGAAGAACGATGTGACAAGCGTTAGCGAAGATTACGGATATTCAACTGACAATACTACGGCGGCTACCTATACAACAACTATGGGAATAATGCTGAATAAGAGCGTCAGGTAAGTTACAAAAAGATATTGGTAAAATATGAATGTGAGTATGTTTGATTTAGGAGAGATAAAAAACGAACACGACGCAATGCAATTGACGGCATGTAGTCTGAATGTGTTAGCTCCGAAAAAAATT
>NW_023458561.1:52428396-52435032 GCF_013731165.1 Rhagoletis pomonella | reverse complement strand
GTTGTTGTGGGGAGGGACCTATAGTTTTTCGCCGACTCCGAACGGCGCACATAGGAGTATTTGTATGAAAAAGCCGGTCATAAGTCGAATTAAAAAAATATGTTTAATCTCATCACAGAAACTATTTTCTTGAAGGTAGATAATCGGTTTATCAAATAGCAGACGCCAGAATTTTCACAGCGTTTAGTGTCTGAGCATTGTTCATTGGAACCTAGTCATTGTTTTAACCATTAATCTTTGTTCTCGTCAATCCTAGATTTCCATAGTGTGTAATGGTTAACTGTGCTTTTGTTTTGTGAAGTAAACGAAAAAATCTTTTTGGACATGGAAGGGCAAGGTATGTACTTTATAATAACAATTTATTTTTTTAATTTCATGCCAAGACTGCAACCTAAGTGAGGATTTTTAAGTCCCAGTAAAAAGTAATTTTTTTTTAACTAAAATTTATCAAACAGTAGTGTTTTTAAATAGGTGTCGGACCTTGTCAAGTAAAATTGTTAGCGTGATCATAATATTTGGACCCTTTTTGAATATAAACGGGAATAAAATTGTCCCCATATGTCCACAATTTTGTTTTCTCAGTTCTCAAAGTATGCACTGCAAAAACAGGTGTCTTGGCAAAAATCAATTTTCCTCGCTTTTATGATAATTTTTTTACATGTCCTCTGTAAAGACAGTAGGAATGTCTTTGTCCAATTGCCATTTTACCAATTGGACAGCTATCAGAAGAGGAAGCCGAGGCCAGAAATAAACACTTCCGAAAATACCGCCTGGATTTTTCCCGAAAATTTTCTAGAGTAGAGTGCAACAGAGATATTCTAAACAGGCTGTTACTAACATCTGACCCATTCTTGAGCTGCACTAGCAAAAAGAAAAATAAAAAAAAATAAAAGCCGTTTTCTAAAGAGGCAAAGAAACTCCTGATTCCGAGTACACCGACAATGGACGAAGATTAAGTCACAGCTTTTTCAAATACTAGAAGAAAAAACCATTAATTATATGTCGTTTATCAATAACTTACAAAATAAGTGTGAAATAGAAATATTGTTTATTTAAATAATCATTTTTATTTAATTTTGTTTTATTATTGTTAAATATATTGCAATTATGATTCATTAACGTGTTTTCTTAATAAATGTATTTGAAAAAAGCACTTAATAATTTTGACCGGTTTTTGGACTGAAATACTCCTATGTGCGGCGACCGTATTTTTTATGAGAAGCTGTTTTTCATGGCAGAAATACAGTCGGAGGTTTGCCATTTCCTGCCAAGAGGCGACCGCTGTTAAGAAAAAACCTTTTTTCTATATTGTTTTCCGATGTTGCTTTGACCAAGGCTTGAACCCAGACGCTGCGTAGTGGAAGTGCGCACTGCTTATCACTACACCACAGCGGTCGCGGCCTATATAAGGTGCAAATTTTTTGGTGGGTAAAATATACTAAGGATAAATTATGATATTATTCGAACAAACCTTTGAATATTTACTTGACATTTACGGCAATTTTCAATCTTTGAAGGATTGTGAAAGAATTCGCATAATATTACATGATCACAGGGAATATATACAGATTTTGAGAATTCCAGAATTTGGAACTCACTGAGGCTCGTCAGAAGGGTTTGCGTTCGAATTTTTCTTAGTAAATTCAGTCAAGTTATCATCCAATTTGTCTTCATTTCAAAGTCCAATACGTTTTCCTCATCGTTTTCTAATGAAGTTTTCTTGATTACCTTTTCTAGAGTCACCTTCGATAAAAGTTTTTCGATATTTGTTTGGTCTCCTAACAACAACTTGGGGGCCTTATCGATTTCAGAATCCCGTCGAAGAGTTTATTGTTTTTTTTTCGCTAACCATCACTCATAACTCACAAATATGGGTTGAAATAGCATACTTTTCTGAGATTATAAGCGAAAGAAAATGGAAGAAATAAGAAATTTCCGTTTATAGGAAAAGGCTTTACCAATGCAGCATTAGCTTTCAAAAGCCGAGGTGGTGCGCATTTTTAAACTTAAAACCGACAGTTAATTCAACATTTTCTAAAAATAAGTCACAAAATTTAAAACGAACCTGATAAGTCATAAGAGTTCCACTCACCGCTTTTAATCAACAGCTTCAAAAATTGGCTGCATTAATGTAAAACAATAGAAATTCATCACTGGCGCTGCTAAAACCTTATATCCATATATCAATTTATCTCATGGAAGAAGTGGTAAATACAGAAATCTGATATATACCGTCTTGGATTTCGGAAATTTAACCATTTTTTCAAAAAGTTATAAGTGAAAATTCCTAATTTTGCGCCGGACTTTCAGCTGTGACACTGAAATTTAAGATTTTTTCAAAAGTGGAGTTAATCAATTTGTGCAGTGAGCGGCTCATTTAATATACATAACTTCCATGAATCAGATCTGTGTAAGTAATGTCAGACTTAACTGCCATGGACCAAAAATCGATCGATGGTAATAATTTCACTTCCATAGAATGGAAGTTATGCCCGTGACAGTTATGTCGAAATCCCAACAGGGGCTAACGCGAACTAATCATGGTCCCTACATGGTAGGCATTTATATTTACATTAAATGGTGCCCATTAGTATGCTCACATACGTTCACAAATTCAGGGAACTTGATTAAGCCCTTTGCCTTATCAAACCAAGTATGTAAACGCGATTTTATTACCATAGCTACTGATAAGCAAATGGGATTTAATTATTTACTAAATAAATTAAATACAAAAGTATTTAGCCATCACAAATCGATGAAGTGATAAATGAATCTCAAAAGGGGTAAAACAGTTAATTGAGAATTGTCGAGTGGATAACATGTACGCAAAATTGCTACCTAAACTCGAAAAAGCGCTAATATTTGTGTAAAAGCGTTAATTCACTGAAAAATTTTGGGTATTTGTATGGATATACATACATACATGCATACATTTGTATGTGCATTCACCCTGCTGGTTTGTGCTTTGATAAAATGTATAAAACGAAAACCTTTCACCTAAATGACGAACAAAACACAAAGCTGCGAGAACGCAAACTCATAAGTTCGTCCAAAAGAATTTGGTAAGATTTGCAATTTTTAAACTGTTTTACTTTCTTTCGAGCTTGGATGTACATACATAAATATTTTATTGTCCTCAATTCACATAGCTTGATGAAATATATGGTCATAATCCTGCTCATCGGCTTTGTATTGCTGTTGATTTTGAGTAATGTGGATTTCTCAGATGAGTCATGTGAATTGACAACTGCTGTCAGCACAATTCAAAGCGAGGAGGTTTCAGTTAGTACTCCAAATGCAACAGCAACAACCACAATAACATCAACGACAATCACAACAACTGCAATTGATAATTCAACCACCATGAAAATCATCTATGATTCAAGTACTGCGGGAGTGAACATCTCAGAACGAGCTGTGAATGCAGTAAGTGCATAGTAAGTACAAAGAGAAATTTAGAAACGAAAGTGATAAGTGTACATGAGCCTTAACGTATCGTTAGCAATTTCGTTTTGTTATTTATCATTATTAGTAAAGTTGACGTTGTGGACAGGGCTTCGGAGCCGTGCAGAGCGGGGTAAAGGAGCAAAGGATTTCGACTGAAGCGGAGCTGAAGCGAAGAGCTAAAAAAATTAATTTGCTCCTTAGCTCCTTAAATACATTTTTATTTCATGTTTACTTGGAAATACTCTCTCTCTCTCTCTGGCATTCGCATATTCGTTGCATTTGGAAATTCACAACAATAAAATGCACATGGTTGCCAAGGCAGCAAGCATAAAATTTGCAAACGCAATTCCAACAGCAATGTCAATGTCAATTTTATCGACAGTTTATGTATCCGGAAACGAACGGAAAAATAATACAATTTTTAAAAAATACGATTTTCCTACCCGGAAATGCTCAGGTAACGACTTAAATTTCCACTAGTTTTCGTATCCAGAAAACGTTCGAAAGTGATGATTTTATTTGAAAGCAATAATTAAAAAAAATATATATATTTTTTTCCACTTAATCAGTTGCATCAAATATACATTTCGGCGGTCCAATGCGTATATATTTTAATTTTTTAAATACATACATATGTATGCATGAAAATTATAGAAATATTATTTTATGACCTAAAAACCCATAATACTTCAGATCGAATGAAATTTTTTATGAGCTTAGCTTATTAATATATGAATTCAGATCAGGAGGTCTGGCTGCTGACAGCGGTCTTGACTATGCGTTTTTATCTATTAGAGATGTCAATATAAATCGATTACTCAACATAATTCAGATGACTTGAAATTTGGATAGAATTATATTTACAGTATATATATGTGTATATAGAAAATGAATTCAAGGTTGCCTGCCAATTCTTATGGTCTTAAAGTACTTCCAACCCATGTTGAAATTGCATTTTCGCCCTTTTGAAAGCACATTCGTAATACATATTGTAACTAGATGAAATATCTACAGCCAGTCAAAAACCTCATTTCCGTGAGGATGGGTGAGCGAGAGAAAACGTATATCGTTCATATGCCATGGCGTATGAGTTACCTATCAACATTACGATTAAGTCTAGTTGAAAGGAAAATTTCAAGTCATTTGTTGCGTTTTTTTACTCATTTCCAGTAAAATCCAGTAAAAGTTTTTACGAATTTTTATGTTTTGGCGTTTTCGTACGCAAAAACTTGCAAAGTAGGGGAAATTGAGAGAGCGAAAAATGACAGTTGAAGTTGCAAGTTTTTACAGGATTTTACTGGATAAATTTTTACTTGTAAGAATTTGCCAGTACGAAAAACAGATGATCGCATGTTGCTGGACGAAATTTAAACTAATAAGGAAACTGGTTGTGGGTTTTTATTAGTTGCGTGCGCGTAGCTGTTAATTGTTCATGTTTAACCAATTAGGGGAAATTGAGAGAGCAAAGTGACATTTCATTTTGAGGGGAGCTGCTGCTTTCTGCTGGAAAAATTTTTGCCAACAGCAATTTACCAACAGGAAAACAGCTGATCCAAAACAGCTGGTTGGCATCTACGCAAATCACAAAATTGAATTTGATCGTTTGGAAGTTAAAAATTTACAAAATGCGACTGATTAAACTTGTAAGAAATAAGTAGTTATTTGTTTAATCAATAAACTGTGTCAGTATAACACTTTGTGATGACTTTTCGTACGTTTTAAATTTTACACTTTTGAATGAAAAAAATATATTATATCAGCTGTTCGTCTAACTTGCAAGTTTCTGCAAATTTTCTGTTCGCGTACTATTTTGGATATTTCTCTCTTGTGAGAGAACAGATGACATTTCGACGGCATTTGACAGTTGGTTTGTTTTTACTGGAGATTTTAAACGAACGCACCTATTATTGAATTTCGCAAAATAAACCTATTTAAAAACAAAATATATTGTTTTATTAGGAATTTGCTGCAAATAAACAACCAATTTATCAGCTGTTCATGAAACTTGCAAATTACTACTGGAAAAGCGTTCGCGTACTTTATTGCAAATTTTTTCTATGAGAGCGAATTCTTAGAAATATAGTTACTGGAGAGTTGCTGGCAAGTTACTGGATAATTTAAAAAAAAACACAACTACTGCAATATTTTTTAAGCGACTTCCAAAAAAGGAGGAGGTTATCAGTTCGTCGGAATAATTTGTTTTTGTTTTTTTTTATGTATGTTACCGAATATCTTTGGACCACCTCAACCGATAATTCTTTTTGCATCGGAAAGGTAGTGTCTCAGAGGTGGTCCCATACTAATCTGGTTTAGATCCGATCATTGGATCATGAAATATATATGTATATTTTTTTTTTTTTCTCGCTCTGGCTGTGGGTGTCTTTTGCACGATTGTTTTCATTAGTTGCGTTGTTTTTGTATTTGTTGCCACCGGTAACCTTATCCTTATTGCCATAACAATGAAATAAACGTTTTATGTTTTCTATAACCAGCACTGGCTTCACTTGTACAGATAACAGAACATGCAAATCTATAATTTGTTCTGGCGGTCCGATCTATACTCTAATTTATGAATTGGAATACTTCATTGATTATTGCGGCAACAAGAACTTCGATGTCATTTTGGAGAATTGCACCTTCAACGATGCGGCCATAGGCAAATACACGATGTCCGGCAGCTATAAACTGAACAGTTTAACAATTCGTAATTGCACTCTGCAAGCCATAGTGAATAACGCATTCAACTATATAACTATGCAAAACTTAGTCAATTTGACACTTCATGGCACTCAACTGCAAACATTGAATGCTAAATCCTTTGAGGGCTTGGGAACAGTCAATCATTTCGAATTACTCAACGTACAGCAAAATGAAACAACGCCGCTGAAGGTCGAAAATTTCCTACAGCCTATGGCTGGAAACCTAAGTAGTCTTGTGCTGCAGCAGTCACAGGTTGCCTGCGGTAGTCACATCATTTACGATCCTGCTCAGTGGCTGGATAGCAGCACAGCGTTTGTAAATTTATTAATTGTCAACCTAAGTGGAACGGAATTCAATCGAACGCTCAACGGTAGCACATTCTCCAATTTGTTAGCAGTCGAGCAACTTTCGTTGGCCCAATGTAGTCTACACACAATCGGCGAAGGTACTTTCGATTGTATTCTGAAGACGCTGCGATCGCTCGATTTG
>NW_023458561.1:52397420-52428296 GCF_013731165.1 Rhagoletis pomonella | reverse complement strand
TTTTTATCTATTAGAGATGTCAATATAAATCGATTACTCAACATAATTCAGATGACTTGAAATTTGGATAGAATTATATTTACAGTATATAGTTATATGTGTATATAGAAAATGAATTCAAGGTTGCCTGCCAATTCTTATGGTCTTAAAGTACTTCCAACCCATGTTGAAATTGAATTTTTGCCCTTTTGAAAGCACATTCGTAATACATATTGTAACTAGATGAAATATCTACAGCCAGTCAAAAATCTCATTTCCGTGAGGATGGGTGCGCGAGAGAAAACGTTTATCGTTCATATGCCATGGCGTATGAGTTACCTATCAACATTACGATTAAGTGTAGTTGAAAGCAAAATTTCAAGTCATTTGTTGCGTTTTTTTTTACTCATTTCCAGTAAAATCCAGTAAAAGTTTTTACGAATTTTCATGTTTTGGCGTTTTCGTACGCAAAAACTTGCAAAGTAGGGGAAATTGAGAGAGCGAAAAATGACAGTTGAAGTTGCAAGTTTTTACTGGATAAATTTTTACTTGTAAGAATTTGCCAGTACGAAAAACAGCTGATCGCATGTTGCTGGACGAAATTTAAACTAATAACGAAACTGTTTGTGGGTTTTTATTAGTTGCGTTCGCGTAGCTGTTAATTGTTTATGTTTAACCAAAACTTACAAGTTTTTGCGTTCGCGTACGCAAAAAACTTGCAAAGTAGGGGAAATGGAGAGAGCAAAGTGACATTTCATTTTGAAGGGAGCTGCTGGTTTCTGCTGGGAAAATTTTTGCCAACAGCAATTTACCAACAGGAAAACAGCTGATCCAAAACAGCTGGTTGGCATTTACGCAAATCACAAAATTGAATTTGATCGTTTGGAAGTTAAAAATTTACAAAATGCGACTAATTAAACTTGTAAGAAATAAGTAGTTATTTGTTTAATCAATAAACTGTGTCAGTATAACACTTTGTGATGACTTTTCGTACGTTTTAAATTTTACACTTTTGAATGTAAACAAAAATTATATCAGCTGTTCGTCTAACTTGCAAGTTTCTGCAAATTTTCTGTTCGCGTACTATTTTGGAAATTTCTCTCTTGTGAGAGAACAGATGACATTTCGCCGGAATTTGGCAGTTGGTTTGTTTTTACTGGATATTTTAAACGAACGCACCTATTGTTGAATTTCGCAAAATAAACCTATTTAAAAACAAAATATATTGTTTTATTAGGAATTTGCTGCGAATAAACAACCAATTTATCAGCTGTTCATGAAACTTGCAAATTACTACTGGGAAAGCGTTCGCGTACTTTATTGCAAATTTTTTCTATGAGAGCGAATTCTTAGAAATAAAGTTACTGGAGAGTTGCTGGCAAGTTACTGGATAATTTGTAAAAAAACACAACTACTGCAATATTTTTTAAGCGACTTCCAAAAAAGGAGGAGGCTATCAGTTCGTCGGAATAATTTTTTTTTTTTTTTTTTTTTTATGTATGTTACCGAATATCTTCGGACCACCTCAAAAGGTAGTGTCTCAGAGGTGGTCCCATACTGATCTGGTTTAGATCCGATCATTGGATCATGAAATATATATAATTATTTTTTTTCTCGCTCTGGCTGTGGCTGTCTTATGCACGACTGTTTTCATTAATTGCGTTGTTTTTGTATTCGTTGCCACCGGTAACCTTATCCTTATTGCCATAACAATGAAATAAACCTTTTATGTTTTCTTTAACCAGCACTGGCTTCACTTGTACAGATAACAGAACATGCAAATCTATAATTTGTTCTGGCGGTCCGATCTATACTCTCATTTATGAATTGGAATACTTCATTGATTATTGCGGCAACAAGAACTTCGATGTCATTTTGGAGAATTGCACCTTCAACGATGCAGCCATAGGCAAATACACGATGTCCGGCAGCTATAAACTGAACAGTTTAACAATTCGTAATTGTACACTTGAAGCCATAGTGAATAACGCATTCAACTATATAACTATGCAAAACTTAGTCAATTTGACACTACATGACACTCAACTTCAAACGTTGAATGCTAAATCCTTTGAGGGCTTGGGAACAGTCAATCATTTCGAATTACTCAACGTACAGCATAATGAAACAACGCCGCTGAAGGTCGAAAAGTTCCTACAGCCTATGGCTGGAAACCTAAGTAGTCTTGTGCTGCAGCAGTCACAGGTTGCCTGCGGTAGTCACATCATTTACGATCCTGCTCAGTGGCTGGATAGCAGCACAGCGTTTGTAAATTTATTAATTGTCAACCTAAGTGGAACGGAATTCAATCGAACGCTCAACGTTAGCACATTCTCCAATTTGTTAGTAGTCGAGCAACTTTCATTGGCCCAATGTAGTCTACACACAATCGGCAAAGGTACTTTCGATTGTATTCTGAAGACGCTGCGATCGCTCGATTTGCGCGATAATCAATTACAAACATTAGACGGCGATTTTTTAGTTGCTGCAGCAACTGCTGGCATCAGTATCCAGTTGGGGGAAAATAAGTGGCGATGCGATTGCGATAATCAGGCACTCATCGAATATGTCGCACAAGCGCAAGAGACGAACAGTGAATTGACGAAATGTTCGTCGCCAAATGAATTGGCTGGAACACCAATTCTTCATTTACAACTGGATTGTAATGGTAAGAACATACCAATAGAATTAAAGACTTTGGCGTGTTTATGTATAAATAAATTGGAAATTTTCAGCAACGACTATTACAACAACAACGGCGTCTTCAACAAAAGATGCTACAACAACAGTGTCTTCAACAAAAGACGCTACAACAACAGTGTCTTCAACAAAAGATGCTACAGCAACATCACCTACCGCGACAACCTCGCACAATTCAACAGAATCAATTGAAACGACGGATACAACCATTCGGGAGAAAACAACTAAAACCACTCTTCCTACAACAGGTAATATCTACAATCGTCAAAAAATTTCATTGAAAATGCAACACATTCCTTGGGAAAGATTTCAAAATGTTTTCCTGTATAAACTGTATATTTCCTAAATATGCGTCTATGTGCTCCCATACGTACCCTAACCGCACATGAAGTTCTCCTTCTTCTAGTTTGGCGCTTTAACCCTTTTTCTTCTGTGCCAACTGACGCTAATTGGGAATGTCAAGTGAAGACAAGTTCTTCTCCACGTAGTCTTTTCGTTGCTAAGCGGCCTTCTCGGCGTATATACATGTAGTAGGTCAACGGAAATAAGGTCCGCATACTTGTGCGAAATAAAGTCAATTGATATTATTACCTTTGCAAAAGCGAATTAAAGTCCATTGACATTATATATCTTTCAAACATTAAATTTGCAGTTCGTCTCCTCAGAGAATACCATTTTGTGCAGATGGTAACTCAGCCTGTAGTGTCCTGTCAGGTATCCGGTGAGAGTTCGTAAACCCTCTCTGCTAAGGTTTAGCAGCCGCTGAAAAATTCCGCGAGAGGGAGTTATGAATCTTTTGGATTGCCTTTTGCCCTTTGTCGTGCGTGATTGGGTTTTAACTTGCAAGTCCTCCCATATTCTTAGGAGCTCTGCTGAGTATCTGAAAAACGGTTCGCCCCTTTTATCCCTGATTATATCTTCTTCTTATGTCTATGAATCGATATTTTAGTATAAATGGATAAGGGGTAGACTTATAAGTAAATTGATCCGAACATAATACTACTACCACTGTTACTTATTTTCTCACCTGACTGCCTTATCCCAAAATAAACAGCCACTTACACAACCACCCGGCAGCAGTCGGACACGGATACAACGACCACACGATTACAAACTACTACAATTGGACCCGGTTTTCAGGTGTGCCCCAGCAGTGCTCTTCCAAAGTTCATATATTGTGAAACTGAAGGACTCGTTGTTCTCTGTGACTACGATGCCTATTTTGATGTGGAAGCGATCTCCTCAACGAGTGTACAACTAGAATTTGACGTTGAAGCTTATGGTTTGCGAGTTATATATTTTCAAGCAATGATATATAATGATACGTATTCTATTGTCATCGAAACCAATAACTCTCTGGTTATTAACTACCTAACATCAAATGAAATGTATGTCTTTTGTATAATGAAAACTTCTAGTTTGACGACTTCGCCATTTAATTGCGGTTCTGTGTACTTACCGTTAGTGAAAGCTGTGCCTTGGCGTACGAATGAGGATAAAGCCCTTTTCTATACCCTATCAACAATTATAACTATTATCTGTTGCCTTTTGGGCATAGCTGTATGCTATTGGATACTTCGTTGCCGTCCAACATTAATACGTGGCAACAAACGTATACGGCGAGTTTCATCCACATCGTACAAAGTAATGCTTTTTGCCAAACCATTCGATCGTTTGTCATTTGATTCGACACAGTTGGCGCTGCATGAACTCTCTAAAATTCGCTCATCCATTAGTGATACACTCACCGCAGAGAACTATTTGAGTGTCGACTCCCGTGATTATATGCAATATTTAAATGGCTTAGAGCTGAATCGAGAAGCAAAAGTGATATATATATCGGATAATCGGCCGCCATTTAATCGGGCGCCAACATTGCCACCACCAAAAGCCGATAGGAAGTATTGTAGTGAGCGTAGGCGCGATTGTAATAGTGAAGCGTTAAGCCACCAGAGTTCGCAATGTTCCACAGTGCTAATGAAAGATGAAACGCAGCCAAGCTCACGTTTTCTACTTTGGCAACAAAACGCTACTTTAGGTTCTTCTGAGAACGTATACGAAAGCTTGGATTACTACCAGGAGCTGCACTAGGTTAATGGAAATAATTTGATGCAAAAATGTGTTTAATTGAGTGGAAAATATTGTAAATGCATAAATTAATTAAATAAAACTATAATTAAAAAAGTACTAGCAGGTGAAAGACGTTGGAGTTTGTGTGAAAACTAGAGGTAAGTAAAATGAATAATAATACATGTTCGATCACGACTTTGACAAATGTAAAGTCTTGCCACGCGAATCTTGGCAAAACACCTGACCGTCCCAACAAAAGAAGCGATTTTTACAGCCTGCCTAACCCTAACTCACAAACGCGAAGATGGTGTTTTTATCATGTGAAATTGAAATGCTTCAGGCCTCACTGTATTCTTTTCTTAAAACTCTAGAGAGGCGTATTGACGAATATATTTGACGGAATATAAAAAAAAAAATACAATCTCTCCTCGAACCAGCATGCATATTCCAAGGGAAAATCAGTGCGGATCGCATTCCGAGTTTTTCTCGATATCGAGGGTGCTTTCAACAATGTCATTATGAGGGATCTGCTGGATTTTATTGGTCTCCTTATCGAACTGGTGAATGGCGCCATTACAATGTATGTGATCAGAGGCACTCCCCAAAGGGTACTGGTTTTCAAATCATAGCAATCATAGCAACGGGTAAATATTCTCAGGTCCTGAGTGAGTTAATGCAAAATGCACTCAGTCTTGTAAACATCTGGTCGAAGGAATATGGACTTATGGTCGAAATGGTACTCGTCACAAGAAAGTATAAAACTCCTATATTCAGCCCTCCCATCCTAAACGAGTTTAAATACTTTGAAGATAATATAGAAAAGAAACTTGACTGGAAACGAAATCTCAAAGAACGCTCCAGAAAGGCTAATTCCGCCCTGTATGCCCGCAAGATAGCTATCGGAAAAAAATGAGGAATGCACACAGCTATGATAAAACCCATCCCTTTCCATGGGGTTACCGGATGGTGCCCTGCACTTTGTCCGTCACTGGAGCACTGCTCACTACAGCCAACAAGTCTCTGGAAATAATGTTAAATCTTCCCCCTCTGGATCTCCACGGCGAATTTCGGGCCGGCTGAAGTGCTGCCAGGTTAAATCCGACTATCCGTAGAGAGATCTCAGATTTGACCGGATGAGGTAGCGATCCATAGCATAGCCTAATGGGTACACATGGAAAAAGGTTAGGATACCCCATTTACCATATCACGATTTTTGTCGCAGTTGCAGCGACGAGGAAGAGGTGGAGAGCATCGAATCTTATTTCTGCCTCTGTTTAGCCCTGGCCAAAATGCATAACCAATTCTTCAATAAGTAATTTTTAGATGGTTTAGCTGATCTGAACTCGGCGTACGTTCTCGACTTTTTGTGCTATATAAAACTCACTCGCTTGTTCAGTTTTTGGAGAGCTTTAATTTACTGAAATAGGGTGATAGGAACTAAAATCTGGCGAGTACGTACTAATTAGAATGGGGTATTTGAGGTCAATTAAGTTTGAAAAAAAATATTGTCACCTAGAGGCAAGAAGAATGGATATATCATAATTAAGGATTCAATAGAAACTGCTGAAGATATGATGCAAAATGTAAAACGGCGACTACAGGTCGTTCAAAAGAAAAATGTTCGAAAAGCGGTTATATTTCGGCAGAAAATGGCGAACCTCTGAGTGTGTATCTGCCTTGAAAAAGCTTCTAATAAAACCCTCTTGGTTGTTATTGCTTCCGAAAGGGTGGGTGTATATGTATTTTGTAACGAGTTTTCATACGAAAAATTACACAGAAGATGGCACAACGCCGTAACCGGTTTGTCTCCAAACCAAATTTGACAAGGGATGACGGAAATTCGTTCAAAATTAGATTTTAATTGAAGATTTCACCTTTTATGTTACAATATCAGTACGCACATCACAAGCTCGGCCAAACACTTAGCGAAAGTGTGAGCGATAAATATGGACATATATTTTTTTAATTAGTTAAAAATATTTCCTGTCAAATTGAAAGGTAGGACAAGTCCCTAATGCTGCTTTATAAACAATTACTTGCTATCACCTGTACTCCCAGCTTGATAAAATGTTAATTTATTATACACTACGTGGATAAGCATTCAAATTGATAAAATGATATGGGGTAGAATAGATAAAACGACTAAAAGCTAATTTATTACATACCCTGAAGTGGTAGGCTCTGATAAAATCAAACAAGCTGGCGTATGTGCGTAATATTTAATATAGGATCTTTTCAATAATAACTTCAGTCTTATACGGATTTCGGACTGACAATGTTAAAAGCTGAAATTAAGGATGCACCTGTTAAACCAAAGCGGAAGCAGTGCACAAGGGACTCGGAAATGTATAAAAAACAAGTGCAACTTGTTGAAGAGTAAGTTGAATAGTTTTTTTTTAATTATTTAACTGGTCCCAAACATATGTACATACATACGTACTTATTTACACATAATTAAAATTTTTCCCAAAACAGTGACTGGAAAGCATATTTGTCCAGCAACATTTGCATACAAATTACCGCCTGGCTATTACTCACCGTCGGTTTGTGTATAATTGTAAGCACCATTTATGTGGGAATAGTTCTACGGCAGAACGATGTGACAAGCGTTAGCGAAGATTACGGATATTCAACTGACAATACTACGGCGGCTACCTATACAACAACTATGGGAATAATGCTGAATAAGAGCGTCAGGTAAGTTACAAAAAGATATTGGTAAAATATGAATGTGAGTATGTTTGATTTAGGAGAGATAAAAAACGAACACGACGCAATGCAATTGACGGCATGTAGTCTGAATGTGTTAGCTCCGAAAAAAATTTTATAAATCCTTATGTACCTACTACGGATTCTCAGTCAGGACTGAAATAATCCACTTCAGCGGAATCCTAAACTTGATATGTATGTAGTCAGCATTAATAGGCGCCAGCATAAAAGAATTGATCTGGATACAGATCTAGGGATTCCATTTTTTTTCCGTTAAATATTGGAAACAATTCTGTTGTTTTCTCTACATTTTTTTAACGAATCTGGGCGCAAGATTTCACATTTTAAACAAATACACTACATATGACGGCTGAGTGGAAGATCGACCTACCTCGGCAGCCGTTTCAAAAATGCCCTCTCTCAGCAAACTATTCAAAACGGCTTATCTCAGCTGTCGATATATTGAATTTGCATTGAGATTGGGCATTTTTGAACCAAATTCAGAATCAAGGCATTTTTCAATCAAATTCTGAGGTAGGGCTTTCTTGAGCCAATTTCTGAGAGAGGGCGTTTTCGAACCGATTGCCGAGATATGTCGATTTTCCAATTAGCCGTCCATTTATTTCCTGAAAAAATAAAAAAATAAAAAAACAAAATGTACAAATTCCTTATGGAATATTCTATGTGCTTTGAATTTTGTTGCTGCATTATACAAACTGTGTACTATTTTCTAAATAATCATACAATGTCTACTAAGAAAATCGGCAAGATCGGTGCTGTATCTGTATGCTTTATCACCTATATCACTGGTGGCGCAGATACAACCCAGCAGAAAAAAATTATCAATTGATAAAAAAAAACCCACTTGTAGTTAGATTTTTTGAGGGATTTCTATAAAATATATAACTTGTAGTTAGCTACAAAAGGCTAACTTGAAACTAGTTGACAACTAATGAAGGAGATTGTTTTCTTTAAACGCGTTTCTATTTAAATATCCTGCACTTCGCAAATACTTTTTCGAATTGAGAACAAATAAAAAGAAGATCGAAATTTCATATTATCATTTTGAAGTTATGTCTGACGGAGTTCGAATATGGGATCACCTACAGCAGAATATGGAAACAAATATGAAATGTAATAAAATAAATAAAATAAATAAAGTAAATAAAAAAAAAATAAAAAAAAATTTGTTTTTCCTATCGATATTTTATGTCCAAAAGTAGGTAATTACAAGTTAGTTACATCAAATGCAGAGGTAACCACCCTTGACTACATCTAATACAGAGGTAACCCTTGATATTTCGCGGCCATCGCCATAGAAATATAGTTAGATTTCGTCAAAGTAAATATACAGATAATAAGTGACTTTTAGCCCCTTCCTGATCAACTTAAAGTTAGCTTATAGTTAGATACATTTCCTACAGGGAAGTGTTTGCGATATATGTAACTCCTTTATGTAGGCAGCTAAAACCATTAAATTGTGTTACCGGTTACATACCGATCACACACAGCAGTGAAAATAACTTAGATTGGTGTATCTTCCATACCTGATTGTTTAGATATTATTTTTTATAAATGTATATGTATGTATGCTGTGAATAGAACAATTTCATTTAGCTCCCAATTAACTAATTTGAAATGCACTAATCTGTTAATGTAATATCTTCTGATGTTCATGAAAGGTATGAAGCCTTCGGCATAGCCGACGACAGCACTGCTCTTATTTGCTTTTTGTATTATTTATCTTATGCAAATGCCTTTTATTTTGTTTACAGAGCTCACGTAGCAGTGGCCACAGAAGTTAGAGGTGAGGGGTGCAGAGAGTATAATTGCACGGTCACTTGTATTCGTACAAATGCAGATATTCTATATGAAAGTATCTACAACACCTGTGTGGTAAGGATTAAAGTTAATACATATTTTCCTGAAACTACATACATAGTGTTTTAGCTAATATGTAATATACATATGTATGTATTTATTTATAAATATATTAGCAGACCCGACAGACGTTGAGCTGCTTAAAATTATTTATTTGCTGTACGGTACAAAGAAAGCAATAATATTTATTTATTTTTATCTATTTGATATGTAATTATTGACAGTTTAAATCTTTACGATCGATTGTACGCATATTGCCTCCCAGTTTACAGCTGTATTCAAACCCCCCTAGCTTTAGTTAATAATGATGCGAAATGTTTTCATACCCTTTCGCCTGGCCAATCTCCAGGGTGTCCATCGAAAATGTTTTTGTTCGGAAATTTCAAGACCACCCTACCCCATAATTTTATTTGTTTTTACGAGAAATATTATTGCCTATTTTTATAGATTTTTTAAAGGTCATTTAGAGGTCTGTCTATTTAGGTCAGAAAATACGATTTTGTAGATTGTAGATGAGTTTTTGAATGACTATTTTTGATTCAATTTCAAATATAGAATATGATCTGAGAAGAGTATATATTGGCCTTTAAAATGTTATATAAAAATATGTGTACCTCAAAAGCGGCTAGACCGAGCTCAGCCTATATTGAAAATTTTTGAAATTGGACAAAACCCACAAAAAGTAGGAATGCATTACATGCGTGATTAATAATAGAATGTATTTCTTATGCGTTCGCGATAATATTACAGCTAACTATGTAATCAGCATTCTAATGCACTTTTCTTAGGAAATCGCCCTGGGGAAATAAATCGCCTTTTATTTGAAAATATATGTAGGTATCTCTTTTACAGTTATCAAACAGTCCTCGTATTTGTTGCTGATATTTTTTTGTTGACTCAGTTTCTCACACAAAACTTAAAGGACTTACTGCTTATAGTTAGTCGACTCTGAACGGCAAATGGCTTAAAAGAGAAGGTATTTCATGGCCAAGGCGGTTTGCCATTGCCAAACATTATTTTTCGAATCGAACCTGTATTCTACCTAGTGTTAGTGCGCAATTATAAACACCCGGCAACTATTTATTTTATTTAAGCAATTTTAGATAATATTTTTGGTTATAAGTTTTGAACTTTGAGTGACACCAACTTTAGCTGCTATTAGCTATAACCTAAGATATATCAGTATTGCATTAAAAAATATGGCCCCTATTATAAGTTGCATTCGATCTTCAACTGTGGTCGAAAGTGCTGATCGGAAGAATTTTAATTAAGTATTATGACGCTCATTCGAAGAAGAATTGTGAATTTTGCTTGTTTAGGTTGTTCACAATTACTGTTGGGAGTATCGATTACTTTTGAGAATCGAGTACTTCCTTTAAATGGGTTTAAATGGAGCCCTTCGAATAAATTTAATACTTAGTTAATTTGTCGTTTTAGATCTGCTATCTGATTCACAAGATCTGCACTATAGCCGAATCTTTTAAAACTATCAACAGTTCTGCGATTTGGCGCTCAGAGACCTTAGACCTGCATGAGATTAGTAAAAATTGTTCAAAATTTGTGTCTAGCTACCTTAAAGTACAAAAAAAAAAAAAAAATCGCACATTTTTCACCATTTTATCAAACTACAAAGCTACAGCATCGAAAGCAAAATTCTGTTCCACAGAAAATTCGATACTCAACGAAAATTTCGACACCGTTGCATAGCTCATAATACCATTTTCACATTCGATATTCGATAACCAGCATAGATCGAAAATCGAATGCAACTCATAATAAGGGCCTATATACTTATATATTTAACCAATAAGTACCCGTCTCAAACACTATTTTTTGCCTTTATAGGCGTCCAGCTGCCAAGTCATTGATGCAATTGATATTATAGAACAAACACTTCCACTTGGTTTATTACGAAATGGCTGGCTCGATTTCAGCCGACCAGTCTACGAGTTAAATCTGAAAAACAGCAATATTACGCACATCAGAAGTGGCGCATTTAACTCCCCTCTATTTGCCGATACATATTTATTATCGCTGATAGACTTGAAATTGAAAAGAGTAGGTGGAGGTGCACTAATTGGATTGAAATCGCTGCGTTATTTGATTATCGACACACAGCTAAACGAAATAAATCGTGCCTTCCTGCAGCCCGTACAATTAACGCTGCTACATTTGCGTATCAATAGCGGTTTGACCATATTGTCCGGACAAAAAATATTTGGTGTAAGCACGCTGACAAGATTGGAGTTTGCTGACCTAAGTCATAACGTATTCGCTGGGCCACTAACGCGGCAAATGTTTCTTGCCACGCCCAACTTGCATTACCTGCATATTATGAGTTCGCAAATTACTGCTATAGGCGTGGATGCGTTTCAGGACCTGAAGCACCTGCAAGTGGTAGATCTGTCCGATAACTTGCTTGCAACTATATCCATTACTGCGCTAAAGCCATTGCTCTTTGGGCGTAAACCCACACTCGTTAACTTGGCGTACAACAAATGGCATTGCGATTGTGATTTGCAGGAGTTCACTAAATTTTATCGAATATATCGTAACCAATTTTTGGGTACACTCTACTGTCACTCCCCGTTTCGTCATAATGGTGAGCTCTTAAGTGAAATTTTATTTGCGAATGATGATTGTGCTACGGAAACAACAACGAATTATGAGGGGATTATTGGGGAGTTGGTAAACATTTCAGCTACATCAACAATGTCAGATCTATCAAAAGTCCCTAGTACAACAAAACCAGCAACATCGCTTGCTCGTACTACATCTGAAGTACCCACTATCGAAGTAACCGCACTAACACCACCCGACAGAGGCAACGGTCGCTCGAGCTCTGAGGATTTAGGTATCATTCAACTGCGTTGCTTAAATTCATCGTATGAACAGAAGTCATCCAAAATTAAACGCGCAGTTGAAATAATAATTCAGTCAACAGAATCTGCTGACTCGCAGGAAAATGCAAACAATTTGAACAACTCAAGTGAAGAAAGTTCAGAAAGTGAGCAAAGTGATGAGATCGCAAGCAGCAACCCATTTACTCGTCGTCCGGTGGAGTTTTCTACGAGCGAGCCTACATATAGTCCTAGCAAGGACGAAGTGACCACTACTCGGTCTCGCCATAAAAATAGTCGCAATTCAATCGTGGCCTTTTACGAATTCGAGGTACCGTCATATACTTTCAATTTGACCTTGCTGCCCAATAATTCGGTAAAAGTTGTCATAAAGGACTACAATAGTCAACCAGTGATAAATGTAATATGGTTTAGACGAAAAAACGATACAGCTATTCGAGTGGATGGGGAAGCTGCAAAAAATATCGATTACAATTGCGAAATGTATCAGGAGCCATATCTGATTGCCAACAATCTCACTAAAAATTACACTTACACGTTTTGCATGCTGCCGCTAACCGCAAACAGCTATACCATCTCACCATTCAATTGCCAACCTATGCATGTGCCCACAAATCGACTGGGTGGTGAAGAAAGCGAAACCTGGATTTCCGCGGATGAAAAGCAATTCACTATTGGTATGCTGTGTATAATTTTTACTTTATCGACATTCTTTGGCGGAATTATAGCATATTTTGGTATCAAAACCTATCCAGAATTGTTGGAGGGTTCGAAAAATGTATTGGTGGTAAAAAGTTCTGAACCTGAAACAGATTATTTGAAAAGCATGGATTCAATTAAAAAGCAACCACTCAGCAGACGTTCTACAAGAAAGTGAGTATTCGAGATTTTAAGGGACACCCAAAACAAATATCATTTTTACTAATTTAAGCCTTCATTTACATTTGTACACTATTTTAACTGGGAATAAAAATCCTGTTATTGCTGTAGTAGCAGCATTACTAAGTCCTGCCTTAATCGCCAAATCTATATGCAGTTGTCGCCAAGCTAAACTAACGGTAGTCACGTCCTGTTTCGATGGCAACGGATCAAAGAGTGAGATTATTGGGGTTGGTGTCTTTTGGGATGCCTTCAACAGTGCTTCGCTTGTCGACGTCGAATCTAATTAAGTTCAACTTGCATATGCCTGCTACAGTATCCAATCCTTAGTTGCAATAGCGCAAGGCGGCTGAAGCTCTTGGTGCGACGAATGGTGGTTGAACTTCGATGAAGCCATTCACGGGGCGTGAGTTTGTAAAGTTGCTGATTGACACTCGGCTAATATCGCTTATGTCTTATCTGATCAATATAGGGTCCACTGGTTGGGTGATGTATATGGGTCAGGATCTCGTCGGTGAATACGTAGAGATGCCTCCTGCCATAACTGGGAGGTGACTACTTCCAGCAAGTGTCTGTTAGGTTACTTCCCGCGATAAGAGCTGAACAAGTATTGCAGGTGGTATTCAAGCGATATCAGAAGACATCCCTTTGCTATCTACAGTGAGGTTTTCTGACAAGTCTTAAGTTTCGTCCACTGCGATCTACTATTCTTCGGCAACCAAACAGAGTAATTCAGAAGCAGCTATTGCCTACAAACTTTTTTTTTCTTTTCGCCGAGAGCTGCCGGCGAGCCGTCGACTAGGGTGCCTAATTAAACACTCGACCTTTTTCGTCCAAATTATGAAAAGGGTAGTCGTTGATTTTTTCGGTCATCGCCAGACCAGAGTGTTGTACCAGCAAGATTTATAGTACGGCTAGACCAATGGCTTTGAGGGCTTTTGTCTTCTCAATGACAATCTGAACTAATCAGGCCATTGAGCTTTTTCACCGAAGTATTCGGCGTGCACTGCCGGCTAAACAGCTCGCGAATTCCTCCTACTTTTACTACTACTAGACTTTTATAAGAATAATACATAGGTTAAAAAATGAAACCACGTATTTATGGCAGAATAATATTTTTTTTTCAGGCTCATACCTTCATCACTGGAGACGCCTCCATTATCATTGCCGCCACCGCCACCACCACCACCACCTTTTTGCGTATCCACCCATGATTTGGAACGTTTGTCAAGCGTCAAATCTTCATCGACATTTTTCGAAAGCTCCTTTGGTCCATCACCATTCGCCGTAGTCGATGATCAATATGAATTGCCCAAGCAATATAGCCACACCATCGACGAGGAACGTTGTATAGCCAATGCGTATGCAAAGAGTCCATGTTCGCCACCACCGTTGCCCAAACGAAATCTCAGCATAACTTCTTCGATTGGCACCAACCATAGCATAAAAGCGGATTAAATGAGATTCCCTGGACTCAAAATAGACAATAGAGGTACATTTTGCTTGAAATTGGAAAGCCTCGAAAGATTTTGAAGTCAGTTTAAGGATGGAAATATAAACACTGAATAATATTTATGTATGTATGTATGTGTGTATGTAATTATGCATTATAATCAAAATAAATATAAATATGTACATGTGCATATTTCTTGTGAAGTCTTAGCAGTGGTATAGTTTGTCTCACCACCCAATGCTCAAACCTAGAACTCCAAACCATAAAAATGTGAGAACCATATTTCTTAAGTAACTTACACGATTTGATTAAGTTGTTAGTAAGTGGCTGTAACTATCTACATCCAAGAAAATTTCTGTCGAGTCAGCAATACTTTTCATGCAGAGCTTCGCCCATAAAATAAGCACAGACTCGCAAGTCAGACGCACTGTGTGTGCCGCCTATTACATACATAGTTATATAGTGAGCTATACATTCATAAAAAACTGATGAACATTAAATAAACAAAGAAAAATATCGCTAGCTTAGAGTGAAAAGTTGCTAAGTCCACTTTCTATGAAAACTCATATTTGGATATAGGATGCTAGGGAAATTGAATACGTATCGTTTCGAAAATTATAAAGGTACTTGTTTTATTTTTTCCTCTTCATAAGCAATAAAAGGAAAATTTGCTAAGTCCAAAAGAAGCACCGCAAATCCGATAAGGCCAAAATAATACATCTTTTAATAAATATCGAAACCTTCTGATTCTTATGGAGTTTTACTTTGCTTTAAACGCGCAAAATGTTTGATTCAAAGTCTTGCGAAATAGTTAAAGAAAATGGCTATAGGAAGATTTTTTCCTCTCCTGTAAAATTTTTAAAATGGGACTTAGCAACTTTTCTTTCTAAGCTAGCGATATACAAAACTTATAAAAATGTGGTCGGCGCACAATGCGTAATTTTGGGCGATTTAGGGGATGGAATATCATACCGCCAAAAATTTTTACTCTAGATTTTTTTTATGTTATTTACTTCTAATAGACCGTATAATAGTTTCAAGTGGCTAAAAATTACTGTTGATTTTTTACATTTTTTTTTGACCAGGATGTTTCGGGTTTCTTCTCTATAAAAATACATAAATTGTGTGTATTATGGGATAAAAAAATTATAAAAATTCAACCATAATTTTTAGCCATTTAAAGTTGTACTTTATTCTACCACTATTCAATGGGCTACAAAACTGTATACTCAGAATCTTTCTAGTAAATCTAATTAAAAAAGTTAGACATTTTTACGAACGTTTGTTGATTTTTTTTTAAATATTGCACTAAGTTTGAAACTTGGACTTACACGAGTTTTGTTAAAGAATTAACTTAATTTTAATAAAAAAATAACCAAAATTAAATAGCAACAAAAACATTATGTTAAAACTTGTCAAAATATGGTGCGGCTATAATTATTTCAACCACTGTATGTATGTACATGTGTATGTATGTATCTCTTACGATCCCAACAAGCATTTCAGTAAACGTTTTTAAAAATAACTTAAATTAAGTTTGCTATAATAAGCGTTAAATAAGCATTTTTAATATTAAGCTTATTAAAAGTTTTTTCAAACAAACCTTTAATAAGTTTTGAGAGCGAATGTTTATAAATAACTTAAACTTATAAATGAAATGTAAATGCCAACGACATGAAGTAGTAAATATAAAATTTTTTCAATCGTAAGTGACGTGTTTACGTTTTTTAAAATATATTATTAAAAGAACAAATTAAATAAAACCAATGCGGTAAAACAAGAAAATCCAATCCAGGACCCGCTGCGCTAATCGGTGGAGCATTCGAGTCTTCAAATGATGAGTTCCCCTTATCCTTTCTTAGTTTAACATTCAATTAAAAATGTATTAAATTTTTTTCAGAAAAGTTCATCAATGAGAATGGCGCGATAAAGCGCAATATATAGCTGCAACGATGTCCCTTTTCCAATTTGCCAATAACCGCAAGTAATTGAAAGCACGCAACAAGATGTAATAATTAACTTTTTTATGCTTAATTTGTATGTGTTATTGTGAATTTGTATGCTAAAATGTCTATTCCCTATTTATATTTTCGCGACTGTAGATGAGTCCGCGGAAAATTCGCATTTCGTTTAGTTTCTAGATGTTAAGCAATCTATGTATGAGGTTTTAATGAAATATCTTTAAATAAAGGGTTATAAAAATGTTTATAAAAAGCTTCCTTTTGAAAATTTTTAGTAAGTTTATATTGATACGCTTATATAAAACTTTTTTTGAACCTTTATTATAAGTTTACACTTTTACGCTTATAAAAAGCTTTCTTTTGAACATTTATTACAAGTTTATATTTCTACGCTTATAACCAATGTTCCTTTTCGATTATATTACGCTTACTTTCAAGCGTTTTATAAACAAAAAATCAACGTTTTGTAAGCTTAATGTTTATAATTGAAAACTTAAAAGAAACTTTCTTTAAGTTTATTTTGCTTGTTGGGATGCTACGGATATATTATGGACTTTAAAGAGCACAAATGTGTACGATCTTAGGTTGCCATTTGGCGAAATTTCCACCCGCGCCCTCGGTGATGTGAATTTACACACTTACCTCTAAATAAGCAAACACTTATTGTAGAGCAAAGTGGTAATTTTTTATTAAAGAATTAAACCAATATTCAGATAAAATTTTTTGAATTTGTTATCGATATTGGAAATAACGAATCTTTTATCCCGATATTATTGAGTTTCCGATATTTTTACAGCGATACTTTAAATGAGTACTATATCGATACTTTCGAGTCGTAGTCGTCGTGTCCCTAGCCTTGATGTTGTCACACAATGGGGTGAGACCTACAGTTTTAGTTTTTATACCCGAGCGCACTTGTGCACAAGGGTATTATAACTTTGTTCACATAACGGTTGTTTGTAACAGTCAAAACGAATCGAGATAGATATAGACAAATGTATACATAAATGATCAGAATGAAAAGAGAAATCGATTAAGCGGTGACTGTCTGTCCGTCCGTCCGTCTGTGCACACGATAACTCGAGTAAAAATTGAGATATCTTAACGAAACTTGGTACGTGGACTTCTTTTGGGCGTAGGACGGATGGTATTGAAAATGGGCGAAATCGGACAATAACCACGCCTACCTCCCATATAACGGTAATTTTCAGAAATACGAAAACTGGGATATTTTAGTAACTACTAAAGATAATTCACTCAAAATTGACATTTACAATGAGTTTTAGACGAAAAATAAGAATATTATAGATTTTTGGAAAATGGGCGTAGCCACGCCCACTTATGGTTACATGTGTATATCTTGGTAACCGCTGCACCAATTTCTTCCAAACTTGGCACAGTTGTTGGTCCTGGTACGAAATACCAAATGGCCGAAAATTTTTTAAAACAGATAATAACCACGCCCTCATCCTATATAACGGTAATTTCGAGAAATACGAAATCCTCGATAAATCAGTAAATATTAAAGCTAATTTTTTCAAAATTGATGGGTGCAACAATTCTTAACAAAGAAATATGTTTGTGATAAAATTTTGGAAAATGGGCGTGGCACCGCCCACTTATGATCACATATATGTGTCTCAGTAACCGTTCTACCAATTTGTACCAAGCTCGGTATGGTTATTGTGCTTGCCACACAAAAGCAAACCATTGAAAATTGTTGAAATCGGACTAAAATTACGGCCGTTTTTCATATAACCGGTAAATTTCAGAAATGCTTGAAATTGCAATATTTCGAAATTTAAGGACGCTAATTTACTTAAAATTTATACACCCCGGCTTATCAGTAGCGGCAGCTTTCGGAAAGGTGGAAAACATATATTTAATACTTGCGCCGGGTATTTAATGTTCGGCTCCGCCCGAACTTAGACTTTCTTACTTGTTTTTTTTTAATGTTGGTCGAAAACTTGGCTTGAATTCATACTCTGCGAAATATTTGCGCGCATTGCTAGCCACTACACCACAGCTGCCGCCTAAATAAATAAATTCCCATACAACTTGTAATAATTTACACTGTCGACAGATAAAGATTTCACATGCCATGACAATATTGATTCCGCCCAAATAAATAAATCAATATTAATTTGAGAATATTTTGTGAAACTTTCCGATTCGATTTACTACATTCATATTCATATAAATAAATATATTTTTGCTAACAATTTTCTGCGAGCAATCTTTTACTTTGAACTGAAATGGTGCGTTCCTCCCCTCCTGTAAGTAATTTCCAATGATTTTTTTCTGCTGAAAACTAAAAAAAAAATTATTTCCTTGCTCAGAATCAAGTTGATACGATTGCTAATAATTGGGCTGAAATTGGTGCACTTCTTCCAGTGTCACCACGAGCTCCACCCATACCGCGCAATAGACCTCTCTCCATGGGCATTTATAAACGACGTTCGATATCGTCAAAAATTATGGTCAGATCAGCTATTAAAACTCTTACGCGCAATCCACGTGCAGGCGTCTCTTTGACTGCGATCAAAAAGTATATTGCCGAAAACTATGGTAATGCGGTTTCGGATGTTAAAAATCGGTTTCGCTTTGTTAAGCGGTATATCAAGAATTCGCTTGAGAAGGGTGAACTTGTACGTACCAAGGGCAATGGGTTCTCGGGTTCATTTCGTTTGCCATTCCCACAACAATATATTCAAAAGAAGAAGACACAGAAAAAATCGATAAATAAGAAGAAGAATAAGCAGTTCGCCAACAAGAAGTCCAAAGAGTTGCATTTGAATGCTGGCACATCTCGTACCAAGGTCAATAGCAATGCTAGTGGAAGCGAAGGTGAAACTGGTGGCGGTGCTGAGTTTGGTTTAAGGACAGCAGGTGAACAAGCTAGCGCTGTAAAAGCAGTCTCAAAGGGAGCATCCGCAAAGTACGCAAAACCAATGCAGCCCTCCCCCCCCTCGTGAATTAGTAGAATAGTGAGTAGCAACTGTGGCAATTGGCGAAAGCTTGGCGAAAGCTTGGCGATGCTGATAGCGATGGTGACGTGCAAATTGCGGCAGAATTTTAATATTGAATTCTTTATGCAAACATTTCTACATATTTTATAATGTGGCGATTACTTTATGCGAAATTTTTATTTTTTTTTTTTAAATATAAAAAACTACTAAATTGATTTGAAAGTATTAGCTTTGAATCAAACACATGAAGATTACACATTGGTCGATTATCGGTAAGTAATAATTAAATAATAAATAATACGCGAAGAGCAATTACGCGACTGAAATGCTGGAACTGCCTGGCGAGTTATAGCTTAACCAGCCACCGACATAAACCCGTAGACACGACCTATCTTACGGGATTCTCGTGTTTTCGTTATTCTCTCTCAACAGCAATTTCATATATTTATACAGACGGCAGGCGCGGAAGGGCGCTCCGTCGGTGGCTGGTTGAGCCTTTATTCAAGCACGACGGTGCATGCATCAACTCTTTTCCAGAATATGGTCAAATGTTATGTAAGTGTATTCCGCGCCATGGACAATGAAAATGTCTGATGAAGCGGCTCGGACCACTCTGTAACTGTGAAAATGTACAAAACTGTAAAAATGTACAAATCATGGGATCTCGGCTTTAAAGTTTTCAACAGAAATATTCTGCGGAAGAATTAGGGGCCTTTGCGCATTGTCTATAACGAATACCGCAGACGATGGAGCAATGAACTGTATGAACTTTACGTATGTATTCAACTTGGGTCGCGATGCTTTTAACTGAGAAAGAGGAAGGCATTTCGGCGATGGAAATACCAGGTGAAATATTCTCTGGATTCTGAGCACGGGACCCCCTTGAGAACTCTGGTCCCGGGGGAAAAAGTCCCCGATTCCCCCTCCTCTCCTGTCGGGCCAATCAACAATAATAAATTTTAAATGCATCTGTTCATATTTAAATTTGTTTCTAATAGAAATTGATTATTTTAATTACTAAAACTTTTACCTAGAGGCACCTAAATATGATTACAAAAACTGGATTATTCTCTCGATGCATCTCGATTGGTAAAGTGAAATAACTTCCTAACGTTTTCGTTACTTTCTCGATAATGGATCAGATCGAAATAACTTTCGCTTTCGCTACTTTTTCGATAATCAAAAAGTTCGAAATAACTTCCGCCTGAGATGTGGTTTCACTATCGAAAACATTGCGGAGCAAGTTTGGAAAATGTGTGATGAGAACGAGAGTGCTACGTAAGGCCATGAGTGCGGAACTGGCCCAACCCATATCTGTTTTTTTTTCGTACTTAACTTCTTAAAATAAATACTTTCTAATATGATAAATTTCAGCACAAAGGTCGCTTATTCCTTAATTGAAGGTATGCTATGTAGCTTTGTACTTAAAATTAATGAACAAGCGACATTTATTTTAAAATTTATCACAATTGAAATTATTTTAAGTAGGTATGTACAAAAAAAATAATTGAGTTAGGCCACTTCTGCTCCCACGTCCTCAAACAGCAGCAAGAAATGTATTTACCAAAGGCCGCCCATCAACATATTTAACAAACACTGGTAAAAAATTTTGATATTAAGATAATCCTCTAATTTATATCTTTAAATAAAATTTTTATGAAAAAGGTTTTTGCGAAATGAATTAAAAAAAGATTACATACGAGAACCTAAAAACGACTCCGAAATTAGTCACAAATTAGGAGCCTTAAAAGAGTCGGAATATGAGCGCAATAAGATTCAGATATAACACATATTGAGGCTGATTTAATGTATGATTTTAAGCTCATATAAGTCCAACCTTCGCCAGAAGCGAAACACATTCATTTCAGACTCCGAAAGGAGCTCATAAAATTAAAACGAAAAATATGTGGCGTTAATTTTTTTTTAATTTTCTTTGAAAACGGTTTTGCGCATTTTCTTCCATAAGAAAAAAGTGCAGAAATCCGGCAGCATAAAAAAATATTAAAAATTAACGCAATTTTACAGTAGCTGCACTTTATTATACTAAAACTGCTACAAAACTGCATACTCAAAAAAAAAATCGAAAAAAATGTAAAAATTTGTAATGTATGTACACACTCATTTTACTCAGCTTTGTTGTAAAAAAAAATATTCATAACTGAAATTATTGTAGAGTGTACCCCGTAATACCATGATAAAAACATAGCAAGGTAGAACCGTTCTCTCAATTTGTCGGCAATGATTTTTTTTTGAAGTTTACCAACATTTTAAAAAATAAAAAATTGAAGTTGTTCGAAATTGTTGTTGCTTGAGATTGAAAATGAAAATGTGTGTGTGAGTTTGTGAGTAAATTTAAAAATTAAATTGTTTGGAAACGTCAAGAATTTCAAAAGTGACTCTCAGCGGTTCTACCCTACTATATTTTTATCATGCGTAATACTATACTTAAATACTGCGCAATACTCGAGCTAACATTGTGATTTTTTTCTTTTTTTTTTGAGATGAAATATTTTTGAAAACTAATTTTTTAATGAAAAAATTTGTATGTGAAAAATTTTTCTGAAAAACAAACTTAAAAAAAATATTTTTTTTTCATAGAGAATTTTCATGTTTGCATGTGTGATTTTTTTCAAATTTTTGGAAAACTATTAAATCGACTTGTTTTTGTTTTTTGCTGTAAAGTTTCTAAAAATGTATTAATCGTGCTCAAATTTCATATTTGTTTATTATTTATGTTTATCCATCAACCCTAAAAATTTGAAACAAATCAAACACTTGGAAGTGTGAACCCCGTCCATTTGGGTATGGAACGCCCCATATGCAGGTTGGCTGGAATGCTCATTTTCACCATTTCGTTCAATGTGTTTAAAATACCCCGGCTGTCAGTTGCCGGGTTAAGCACTTTGTGTTTGAACATTTTGTGTTTACTTGGCTATGAGAGGTAAAAAACTAGTGTTTCGATATGCAAAGGTTTGTATCTTTGTGTGTTGGCACATAAATGCGGTGTCTATCGCCTATCGCTATTTGTGGATACAGCTCGAAAAAAATCTGCAATAGATATTCTATTTTCGTTGTACTCACACATATGTACATATGTATGTAAGTCGCTTCGAAATCGACTAGATTATTGCTTTAAGTACTCAGTAAATTAAATGAAAGAATAAAAAAAATCAATTATGCGCCGACTGTGTACTTATGCACAAATATGTATGCATCAACACCAGATGTAGGTGCATTAGGATGGTCCAAAAACGCAAGTGAAAAAGTGAAGTTGAAATTTTTAAGCTCTCGCCCCCCTAGGTTGGTTCTAAACCGAGAAATATATATTCTATTTCTTTTTTGAATTAAAAAAAAAATATACATATAGAGGTCGCTCAAAATTTTCCATGTATTTTATATGGGGCAAAAAACTTTTTCGTATAAATGGTATAGAATTTGTGAAAAGATAAATTTCGATAGGAAAACCCTGCCACTCTTCAGGAACTGAAAATACTGAATTGTTTATTTAACCACTTTTTTATATTAACTATATTTTATAAGTCCGCCGAAAACCCTGAAAATGCAATGGGGGGCCAATAAAAAATCTTCAGTAATAAAAAATGGTTAAATAAATAATTGGGTATTGCTTTTGAAAGTCTCCTGAAAAGAACCAGAGTTTTGTGATTGAAAAGTATTGATTTTCAAGATTTCCATACCATTTCTACGAAGTGTTTTTTTCCTCATATAAATACATGGAAAATTTTGAGCGCTTTGAGTTAGCTCTAAATATTTTTAGATTACAAAATTAAAAAAATATGGGTATATTTTTTCGATACAGAAAAATCCTTGGGAGTGAGAGCACTAAAATTTCTTCCTAACTTTTTTTTTGGACCACCATAATGTGCATATGTACTTATGAACTTACATCACATATAATATATGTTGCTTATATGTATGGATGTACGCATATGTTTGCGTTATTTGGTGGGTTCTTGCCGGTCGCGTGAATTTCATCGCGTGCCATTGGTGCTTTTTCTGTTGGCTTATGCGAAACATCTTTTTATGCGTCATAAATATGTGAGTATGTATCTATGTATGCAAATAAGTACATAAATAAATATAAATTTAAGTATATTTGGTGGACCTGTTTCTTTCGATTGTAGAAAAGAATATTTGAAAAAACGGATTACTCTGCATCTGGGTCCTCATTCCATTGTGCCTGGTGGGACATTTGACTCAAGAATGGTGGCCACTTGAGGTCAATGAACTTTCGAAGAAAAAAAAAATAAAAATGGTTCTCCCCGAGATAAAAATATCGATTTATCAAACTTTAATGCCGAAGGTATGACTCCTGGGTTCGGACAAAAAATTAAATTTTTTTTTATTTTTCGAAATTGTCTTGCAACAATACTTTAAGCTGGGATCCCACTATCGACGCATACTTATTCCTATTAAAATTTATTTACGAGTCCAGACATTGTTTGGTTTTTACTCTGAAGATCATTTATTTAAGTTTTTTTTAAAATCATTTGAATTTTTTCATGTTTAGTATTGCGAATTCTCTTTAACACAAACTGTTTAAAATAAGTATGTACTTTGCAATTGTACTCTTCATACGAGTGTGAATCAATTAAAACTACATAAATATTTCAATTTCTCTCAATGCATTCTCGCTCACAATCCTCTTTAAAATCATATGAATGCCCGCCTTCTACACCGCAGCCATCCTCGGACCATTGCTCACACACGTTTCGTTCCGCATTGTAGTAAAAGCCAATGATGAGCATATCGCAGAGGCCGTAACCTTTCGGATGAGCCAGTAGGCAGTGAGCTTAAAATGGTATTAAATAGAATTTACGTATATATTACGAGTTGTTTTATTTATTATTTCAATTCATTGTAAAAGTTAACCTGGTCGTTCAGCTTGACTGCAGGCAAAAAGGCTATAAATAATCAAAGTTAAAAACAAGATTATTTTCGCGTGCATTTTAAATTTTCTTCTTTCTTTGCGTTTTTAAGTTATGAAATTTTTACTCTGTACAACTCAAGAGCTTGCGTTCTACTAACGCTGAAGGTTTGGCAAGTTTCAGTGAAAAGGAGAAACGAAACCGAACTTCTTATACCCAGGAAATGCTCTGTCGTTTTATGTATAATAGTTGACAACGACTAATGATTCGTAAAATATGGGCGTATTTAAAAAATTGTTATTATTTTAAACTCCATTGTATTTACTATATTCAGTTCTTAAACCACGAAAAAAGTATTTTCCAATTTTCAAAGAGCCAAAAATCTGCATAAATATGTTTTATAGTGAATTAAAAATTTGTTTATTGTTTTTAAATCTGTATCTATAAATTATATAATATTTAATTTTAGTCGTTAAATTTGTTTTAGTAAATTTTCCTGATAACAAACTTACGGTAGCATGCAAAATATTTAGACCTTAAAAGTACAGAATGCATTATAAACCTGAAACAGTATGGATCATTGGTTACAGAAACGTGCCGATAAATCAACAACCAAACAAAGAGACGTTTTTTTAGTTGTTATTTAATTTTAACTTTATCAGTTGCTTGAGTGTTCATTGTTTGTATAGTACCTCATATAAATAAATTAAGTTTTGTATGCATGCGCAAGCAGAGATATGTATATATTTATATATGTATGTACAACCCTTTAGGAGCCTCCACTAACTCTACACGCCTCGCCTGCTGGATGTTTTTAACCGTCTTCAAAAAAGGAAGAGGTTATCAGTTCGTCGTCGTATATATATTTTTATGTATCTTACCGTATAACTTTGGACCACGTTAACCGACTTCGATAATTCTTTCTGCATAGGAAAGAAACTTTTTAATCGAAATAAAAAAATAAAAATAAATTGATATGAAATTTTGTAGCGCATATAATTTTCGTGTACCATTGGTTTTGGCAATTTATTTTTGCTGAGAGTGTTACGGAAAATGCACAAAATTCCGAATAAAAGGTTCAAAATTTTGATGATCATTATTTGAAATTCGTAAAATGTTTAAAAATCGTATCAAAAAAGTTTTGAGTTTTTACTTACATACGTAACTATGTATATGGGTGTTTCCATAAAAATGTAAACCGAAAACAGAAGTGAATGAGGTCAAACGGCTTTAAAAAAAATAGGAAACGGTGGAGAGAAGAACTGAAAAAACTAAATACAAATGAAATTATATATATGTAGTACTAGTAAAAATAATGTCTGTCATGTCCATTATCACATTTTAATTCAAAATTAAACTAACAACGAATTGCTTCGGCCTAAAAATGAATTCCTCCGTAATTTGACCTTATCTAAAGAATGTTTAAGAAAGGAAAACCTCACAGGATTCCCAGAGTTTTGCTTACTTTTACTTCTGTTTTTGTGCATTTTCCGTGGCCTCCTTTTCATCGATTTTCTCGACGCCAGTGTTCCAAGCGCACCTAATTTTTTGTCAACCTACGAACGGTGCAAAAGCTACACCACTGCAATGTTTTTTATAAGTGTCTTCCGTTTTCGCATGATTTATTTCACTCTAAAGTTGTCATGTCCGACACCATGGAAACACCCATATGTGTTTTGTGAGCTATGCTCTATACAAAAATTGTAAACAATAAATAAACAGAGAAAATAGTCAAAAATTGTTAAAATCTTCTATCCCCATTTGTTTGCCCGCCACCGTACATAATGTTTCTGGTACTGTTGGCTTTTATATTTTTTAGTTAGCATATTGTGAAACCTCTAAAGCTGTGCTATTTACATACGTATGTGTTATATAAAACAGATGTTTTTTCAAAGAACATATCGAGCCCTAACCGCCAAAATAATGTAAGCGATATTTTTTTTTAAATTTTTTTTTGATGCAGAAATATTCCTAGAGCATCTAGATGCATTTCTGCATCAAAAATAAAATTTCGAAAAAAATGTCGCTTACGTTATTTTGGCGGTTAGGGCTCGATATTATTCCTGTTTTCTTTGTGAAGAAGATGATCACAAAGTTTTCGGTTGAGCTCTGCATGACTTTAGAACCAGTTATACGTTAGCCATAATAAGTTAGCTATTTTAGCAGTCTTCTATGAAATTCCCAAGAGGGAAGTATACACACATACATACATATGTATGTATATGTATTAATTGCATCGACTCTTTAGTTTGTGATAGATTAAATTTTCTAAAGATTTTAATTAGTTTGAGTCTGATTTAATTAGTCTGGTGTTTGATTCTGGACATTAAACCGGTTCGGTCACCATTAGAAGAAAACAGTAACCATCCAACATTCCTACTTGTTTTAAATACATATTACTTGAAGAAGATTTTGGGTTAAAAAGATGTTGGCATTTATAATTGCATTTTTTTTCTACCGCAAAAGGTTGCCTTCCCAGTGCCCTTTACACACATATACTAAGGAGAGAGTAATGAGAGAAGGGAACATTTTTTTGTAGAAATAAAGCGCCATATGGCTCCAAAACAGCGTTAAATGTTTTTTCTTTGCACACTTTTTGCTTTATTTGGCGTAATTACCAGCTGTTTTTCGTGACATAGTATATTGTGAATACAAAAACGTTCAATGTTTTCCATCTAGGTAAAGGCTATAAACAGAAGGGCCTGCTTTCACTTAATACGAATAACTGTCATGAAGAACATTTTAGATTTTATTTTTTCGAATTCACTCCAGACCTACAACGGTTGTGGTAGGATGTATATTTGGTTTGGCGACAAACCGGTTTCGGCGTTGGGCCATTTCCGTGTGAGTTCTTGGTTTGCTCCGCAGACAAATAGCTCTTACAAGATCTAGTCCGGCTACGTCGAACACGCTATTTGTCCGCAGCAAAGCATTTAATGAGGACGGTCTTGCCTCAAGCATCAGAAAAGTAACCCTCACTGTATATATGGATTAACTCTTACTACGCACAACACCTTCAAACCTTCTTCGGAGCAACTCCGGCTAAATCAAGCACCGTCCTTTTGAGCAGAGTATATTACCCTTTGAGTGAAGACTGAAAAAGAAAACCAGCCACGGAAAAAGAAAATTATTATGGCTTAACTTTTTCAAAGGAAGTCAATTAAAGTCGATGAAGCTTTTATTTGCAAGAACATGTGGCACACCTTGAGTTTCGCGGTGATCCTACATGTACATATGGCGCCCAAGGGACAACTCATTTTTGTGCCACAAAAGCGACTCCAAATTCGTCAAAGCTATGGTGTGTGTCGATTTTTTAATTTTCCTGGATGAGATGCATTGTTAAACATTGGTTGATTTTCAAGATGTTAAGCCGAACCGATAAGAATCTGTCAGTGAAAGGTTTCAGTTAAGAGGGATCAGCAGGATCACTGTTTTTTTTGGGGTTTTGTTTGCATTCCTCAGACGAAATTACTCTTAACAGCCGCCACAACTCAGCCGGTATGTCATCGACTATGTGGGATTAGTTGTTTCTAAGCTGCAATATTGGATGAGCGGAGGAGCTCGGGTATCTGGCCAATAAATTTAACTGAGCAACGACAATGTGAGTAAAAAAATGTGGAACACTATTTTTGTTGAGCAATCCAATTATAACTACGTATGTAGCTAGAAAATTGAAGAAATCTACACAGTTTAATTATGTCTCTCGATACAGTTCCTAATTTATCTTATTCCATATTAAAAGCTCCTTAGTTAATACTCATAGTTTAGGAAAACTGTCGTCATTTTGATTAATCACCACAAAGTGTTTGCCAATTCAAATTTATGAAAGCAAAGACGGGAAAAGATTAGGAAAAGTCTCTAGTACCAGTGCTAAAAGTCTCGAGTGAGTGAGTGAGTTAAGATGTCATGCATATTAAAACAAAAAAAAAAAACACACATATTTTGTAGTCATTCAACTATAAGAACAACAACAACAAACAAGCACAGATAATAAATTAAAAACAAAAATCACTTAAAACTAAAACTGAATAAACTGACGTACAAAATGACTTAAACGTTTTGAATAACAAATTGGCATGTCAACGAATGTACCACATGCGTGCTACTCTGTCACCCGCCCGAAACAGCTCCTTGGGTGTACATACATATAAGAAGTGCGCTGTCTATGAGAGCACTATAGAAATGCGCAAGCTTGAATAGACATCAGTTAATGTTCTTATTACAAGCTGATCATAACTAGTTTATTTATTTGATCTTCTCAAGTCAAATATAAAATTTAAATCAAACAGATTATTTTTAACAACGTTTAGTAAAGAAGTGTATATAAAATTAGATACAATAAACATTATTCTAATTATGATGAATAGTTCCTCAATCAATTGTAAATAATTCATTTTGATTTGGACAAGTCATGATCTAAAAATGACGAGAAACAATTGAACTCAGACAAAGTCCTTTTAATTGGAGCGTTTGCATTGTAAACCGTTTTATTAAAGCCAATACGAAAAGTATCAAAGCGAAGCAAATATTTTAATTGCGCCTATCCTAACCTCTAAGTGCTCGAAATGCAATTTTGTCCTATTTTTGAGGTAATGTAGCATACAAATTTTTCTTTCAGTCAAAAACCTATGTAAATTATCTTAAAGTATGAGTTTTAACCCTTTCAAGTTCCGCTGAGTTTGCTAAAATATCTTTTCTTCACTGAGCTATCGCATGTTTGGGATTTTATTCATACCTTAACCTCTATGAATCTAACATTTCAGATTCGATTTTTTAATTCCGATTCGATCCGTGAATCGATCCAAAAAATACTAGAATCGACATTCGATTTTTTCTCAATTGATTGCATTAGAAAATCTAGAACGGTTTATAGAAATTTGAATTAAAGGCTGGTACAAAAAATTAAGGGGGCTTGGCACCTCCCATCTTTCCGATAAATTTATGCTGCTAAGTTGTCTTACCTTCAATCTGCAGACACCGAGTTAAAGAGTTTTTAATAGATGAGTATTTCATAGATATGTATTTATGTATATGTACACTCCCCGCCATTTGAATAGGAGACCTCTTTGGTCCTTGACAGTTTTCTTTTTGTTTAGATAATATTCGGTACCAGGTTGACCGAGCTTTGCCCGGAGTGCATATACTTTTTAAAGTTTTCAAGATTTGGATAGCTTTAGAAAATTATTTTGGAAATAAGCAAAACATATAGGATTTCGATATCTATTAAGTAAAAGCCTTACCCAAAAATTCAGGTGGCAAACCTATTCCAAAATACACTGCAATGAATGGTACATATCTTGAGCGTTTATGTACTGCGTGTGTGTAAATAAAAAAATTATAATTTGTATTACTGAGAAGCGTGGCAACCCTGATGGAAAATATTTTCTGACCAAATTTCTCAACAATATCTACCTTTCATTTGATATCCATATTGCGATGTTTTAGATAAATTGTGTAGAATCGAAAATAAGTGGCAACCTTACACTGTAATCCTAAGGGATAACATTTTGTATATTGGGAAAGTATTATTTAAGAACCTTCTCTTGGTACCCATGAATAGTAATATTTAACCCTTTTTTTCTAAACAAAAAGTTAAATAAATATGCTATTCAGAATAGGTGTCAACCCTTTTAAAAAAATTTTTGAACTCGGGATCTATAAATCACCTTCCATTTGTTACCCATATTATGATGTTTTCCTTAATCGGTAACTAATTTCGAATAGGTGGCAACCTTATACGAGTCTTCTCGGAGATAATGCCTATTCATATAACCTGAAATTCTAAAACATTATATTTGCAACTGATTTTGACTTGACTCTGCGAATTGGGCAATACTACTTGTATAAAATTTTTTTAGTAATATTGGAAATGTTTAAGGTTAATTTTCCAAGTTTTTAAACGTAGAAATCTTTTCCGCTTTATATTAGGTTTAATTAGCTAAATTATCTGACGTGACGTTACCTGGCGTTACGTTACTAAAATGTCCTTTGCAAAAGTTTTGTTAATTTTGTTCTTAAAAGAATTTTTAACGGGAAGAAAACATGCATTTTATGTAGAACGTACTTTTTGTTTTGACGCCAAGGCAACCAGCGGTTCCTATTTTTGGAAATCTATGTCTTATCCCGTTTCAACTAAATACGCCAAATGTGAAATAAATCAGAGCATAAATACGGGTTTTCAAAATATCTCGAACCTGGCGTCACCTAAAGAGACCATTTTTGGCAAAATGTTTCTGCTTACATAACCAGTACATACTATAACAAGTAAGAGCAGCGCTGTCTTCGGCTATGCCGAAGGCTTCATACCTTTCATGAACATCTGCAAATTTTAGTTTGACAGATTACTGCTTTTGAATACATCTGCATACATCGATAGAGGAGTTACATACTTATATAAAAAATCGCATCTAAACAATCAGAGGTATGGAAGATATACTTTATATGACACCAATCTAAGTGATTTTCACCGCTATGTGATCGGTATGTAAACCGGTAACACAATTTATTGGGTTTAGTTTCCTACATAAA
>NW_023458561.1:52395989-52397020 GCF_013731165.1 Rhagoletis pomonella | reverse complement strand
TATGTAAACCGGTAACACAATTTATTGGGTTTAGTTTCCTACATAAAGGAGATATATCGCAAAAACTGGTATCTGAACAATCAGTGCTATAGGAGATAAAGCTTATACAGCATAGATTTTGACGATTTTCACAGTAGACTTTGTATTATTATTTATAAAATATCTTACGAAATTTATCGGTTTTAGCTATTCAAATAAAGAAGTTTTACAGTAAAATCCCATATCTGAACAATCAGATGTATGGAAGATATATGTTGTAGTCATCCGATCCTTGTTATTTTCACTGTAAGTATTCTGTTAATAATGAGTGAAAATGGTGCGAAATTTCATGTTCCTAGCTGCATAAATGGAGGAGTTATGATAAAAGACCTAATATCTGAACAATCAGTTGTATGGGGGCTGAAGGTTATAGTGACCCGATCTTTATTATTTTCGAGGTAAGTCTTCTGTTGATAATGAGTGAAAACAGCGCGAAATTTCATGGTCCTAGCTACATAAATGGATGAATTATAACGAAAAATCTCATATCTGAACAATCAGTTGTATGGGAGCTATAGGTTATAGTTACCCGATATTTTTAATTTTCACTGTAAGTTTTCTGTAGATAATTATTGAAAACAGTGCGGAATTTCATGTTCCTAGCTATATAAATGGAGGAGTTATAACGCAAAATTTTATATCTGAACAATCCGTTGTATGGGAGCTATAGGTTATAGTGACCCGATCTTTGTAATTTTCACTATAAGTATTCTGTTGATAATGGGTGCAAGTATTGCAAAATTTCATGTTCGTAGCTGCATAAATGGCGAAGTTATAATGAAAAATCTCATATCTGAACAATCAGTTGTATGGGAGCTATATGTTATAGTGGTCCGATTCTTCCGGTTCCGACAAATGATTAATACATTATAAAAATAAACCCACCTACCAAATTTCATCCGGATATCTCGAAAACTGAGAGACTAGATTGCATACAAACAGACAGACAGACGGACAGACGGACAGACGGACAGACGGACAGACGGACAGAC
>NW_023458561.1:52385286-52395979 GCF_013731165.1 Rhagoletis pomonella | reverse complement strand
ACGGACAGACGGACAGACGGACAGACGGACAGACGGACAGACGGACATGGCTAAATCAACTCAGCTCGACGTTCTGATCATATAAGTATACATTTTCATGGGTCTATCTCTTTTTGTTCTGGTACTTACAAACATCGGACCAAAGTTATAATACCATTTCATGCTCATGAAAGGTATAAAAAGCAGCCAAATCAGCTGCTAAATAAATAAGTTAGATATAGGACCTTTTATTTTTTTTACACGGTAGACTATTCGCTGGAATATATTGTTTTAATTCAAGAAAAACCCTTTATAATTTTCAACTTCTAAGAGAGTGTATTAATTTGAAATAAGTTTGTACCTTTTATGATGACTTGCCACCTCAACTGTCTGTGTGGTTTCGATAAATGAAGATATACTATATGTATGTATTTACCTAAACATACAAACGTTCTTAGGCGGCTAAGTAGACTGCCCGTGGCAAAATTTAATATTTAAAAAGAATGTTAAATATTTTAAATTTCTTTTCAATGTCAGCACTTGATGGATTTGCCAAACAGCACAAATTCTTAAAACAGCAATATATTGTTTTCTATGCAAATACATGTGTATAGTCGATTGCAAATGCGAATTTCTAGTAGTTTTCTGTCTGTACCTATCTTAGATAAAGCAATTAAATACCCTCACAAGCTAGCGAATAAATAACTAAAAGCAATGAACTACTAACAAAGTTTAACTAAATATGTACGTACTCACAGAGATATGCCTACATACATATAACTTTATGAATGTGTTTTTAATATTTTCAAAATATCACAAAAATTACGTTTTTATTTATATACGAAAATTTTGAACGTTTCGAAATGCAAAATTTAAAATATAAATTGCACTTGACCGATTGCTTAAGAATTGAAAAATAAAATAAAATGAAAACCTCCATCAATGGTGGAACAATGCCTAATAACCCAGAGACCCAGAAATGTACTTGGCTATACACAAGCTTTTAACTATAAATCTTACAGTTTGCAATTGCTTAATTCAGTTCGTTGGTCTGTCTATTTTTACTGTTAAGTACGTGTACATATGTATTTATAGGATATGTAAATAAATGTAGGTATATCTCAGATAGGTACTTGTGCTCGCAATGGTCTTCGCAGCGCGCATTGCACTTTTGGCATCCATCAGAAATCATCTTAAGTGCATCGTATTCTTATCTGATCAGATGCATAGGAAAATCTAGTAGTTTTACTAATAATGTTGTATCTATATACATACATACATACATACATACATACATGTGACGCGTATGCGCCTTAAAGTATTTTCTTCTTTTCTAGCTGTTGTTCAGACTTTGCAGCCTTTTGCAAAATACCTTCACATTGTATTTGCCCCAAGTTCTTCTGTTTTAATTTTTTTCTTTTCGTGTACGTTCTTGCCAATGTTTTCAATAGAAAACTAAACTAAATAAAGCATAACGAAATATACACTATGCATTTGTTTTTTTTTTTTTTATTCTGACTGCCACAAAGTCTGTATGTTATTTATTTCTAATGAAATTCAGTCCATTTCACGTGGCTTGGAAAACCATGCTAGTTGAATGTTTAATCCTTAACGAGATATAAAAGCATACGCAGTCTACATTCTTAAAATAAATATATGTAATTATAATTAGTTTATTTTTTTACTATTAACCGACTTCTAAAGAAGGAAGGTTATTATTTCATCAGAAATTTTTTTCTGTGTATATTTTGGATAAATTTTCTTTTATAGAGAAGGTATTACCTTAAGGGTAGTCTCATACTAATTTCGTTTAGTTCCACTCATTAGACCATGATCAATACTTGGCGCTCCCATTTTAGCCGATTTTTTCGCAGAGCTTTGCCTCAAATTTATGGCCTCACATGGACCAAAAGCACTTCGGTAGTATTGCAGATACATTTATTTCCTAGCAATGATTTGTTTCTTACGAAGCTGAGGTAATGTACGCAGAACATTGTGCTGTTCCTTTAGCGAATCTTTGTACTTATATAGCTAGGCCCTTTTCCGATTGATGACTGTAGGCCCGTAGTTGAACTGCGCCCAGTAGCGTGAATCTTTGCATGCTAAAGGCAAAAATTATGCGCTAAACTGTTTTCCATAAAGGGTGGTAGTTATTTAAATATATTAGAATATAAACGAAAATCTTTTTTAATTTGAAGGGCCCACGAATGCCATTATGAATGGAATAAACCAATGTTTAAATGTGAGACATAACTTTTTATGGTAGCACGAATCCTAGTGGCTCAATTTTAAAACGCTATGACGCACAGATCCAGCTGAATTCGAGCGTGGCCTGTGTTAGATTGGTTTTAATGGCACTGGGGATTTCTTAACAAACACACGCAATGGGAAATTTTTTAATTAATTAAGGTAACGCAATAAAGTAAGGTATCGCAATTAAATTGCGGGAATAAGTTCATAAATAGAAGACCAAGCATGGAAAATGGGCTAAATCTGACAATCAACACTTTTCATATATGTAAGTGTAACTTTTAGAAATATGGAGGCGTAGAATTAATATATAATTGGAGCAAAAAAAAAAAGTTATCTCAATAAAACTTAGGGAATAAATTAAAAGAAGACCAGGAATGGATGATGTAGAGAATTGGTAAAATCGTACAATAATCACGCACACTTTTCATATAATGGAAATATGAAACCTATGACAAGGTCAAAGTTTTTACTGCTTCGAAGGTGTTGGATCTGTCATTTCCTCAATCTCTGATAGTGAACACCGTAAAGCGAAATTTCAAGCAATTTTTAGAAAAAAAAAACTTCTTACATCGTGACCAAAAACTTGAAATAAGTTTTATTTAATTTCCTTTCTGTATACTTTATATATATGCATAGTTCAATTCATACAAAAAAGTTGGATCACTAAAATGCTTACATCGATATTTTTTGAGATATTGGGCCTTGAAGTTGATCAACAATTTATACAATTTAATAAATAAACTTCGAAGCCCAATGTCTCAAGAAATATCGATGCCAGCGATTTGATGGTCCAAAATTTGAATTTGTCGTTCCCAATTTTCTTTTGCCTTTGTTATTTACGAGAGGGGGAAAAAATCCGAGAATTTCATGAAAAATTTGGTTTAGTGACACGTAATACCTCGCTGGTGGGGGTTAGGGTTACGCCGAATGGACACTTTTGTAGAGCATTCAATTCTGTCATTGACCAAGATTATACCAAAAAATGTCTCTGCCATATTAAACTAATCAATATCTTAAAAATGGCGTTCTCCATTTTTGGATATCTCCTTAGTTTCCAAGATATTGAGTAAAAAGTGTCCTTAATTTAGTAGAAATGACGCTTACGACAAAAAATTTTTCTAAAGGAAAATCCTTCATAAACTCAAAACTAAATAATATTAATAATAATAATATTAAACATTAAAAATTAAATAATTTAAGAATTTGGGAAAATCGATCTTCGCGTTTTTGAGAAATTCCATTCCAAACTTCAATTGCGATTTCCCACAACCTACCGAAATCAACATACGAAAATCTTTTACCCAGGCGACGATAATACTATCGATAGTTTTGATTAAAAAATTCTCAAAATTGAGCATAACAACTTTTATTGAAAATAAGATCAAAATATGTCCAAAAGTTTATATTTGGCTTCAAGCAGCATCTGCGCTCTGAAATTATTTGCCGTGCTTTGCTAAATGTCCATTCCGACTCACAAGACGAAACAGCCGGCTTTTACTCTTACTACCGAATAATGTATGTGTAAGTGAAAACTATCGATATGGTGCTTACAAAACCATTGATGTTTTCGATAGTAAAAAAACATCGATACTATTGATACTGCCATCGATAGTTTTCCTGCTCTACACTAGACACGAATAAAGGCAGGAGCTCAAAAGTTGACCGCGAAAAAAGGCGCATATAAAAAAACTGCAGCGAAGAAAGATTCTTAACATAGTTAACGGCGAAGAAAGATATGTTAAAATATTTGACGGCGAAGAAGGACGTGTAAACTTATTTTCACGGTCAACTATATTTGCTGGTGTAACAGTGTGTAAATTCTCCAAAGAGATTCCTTTATTCGTAAATTTTTTTTACGCGTCTTTTTTCGCCGTGGAAACACTAGCGCGCCTTTATTTGTGTCTAGTGACGATATGTACTTATTTATTCTAATTTGGTTGTCGCTTTTGACAGGCGCTTAACTTATTAGGCACTTCCGTGATTTATGTGAGAGAGAAGCATTTGAATATTCACATTGGTATCTATGTGTATTAGACCCGATATGAATATACATACACACATCTTTATATATGTATGTATGCATACCCAATTTTGTGGGCAATAGCTTTTGACAATGGTTCCAACAAGTGATGGAGCACACGAAGTATCAAATATACATAAATTTACTTGTTGTAAGAATGACTTTTAAATTTAATTTATTGAAAACTAGCAAACTCGCGAGCTTTGCGGCGCTTTTTTGTGTTAGCTAATGCGAAAACAGTGTGAAAAGCAAAAAGTTGTGTAAGGCAAAAAGTCTTCATAATACAAGAATAGTCTTACATATTTCCATATGGCGCATATGGTGTTACCAATCCCTTTCGATGTTAAGAGTTCACTCGGGTAAAAATTATTCACCTTGTGAACTCTGCCAATGGTCCTTCTTTCACCAGCAAAATCTTTGTTAGGCTTTGATATAATGGTCTGACAATATTCCATATAAGAACGACATTTGGACTTTGGGGATGACCGGGGTTTTTCTTTACTTTTTTTTTGTGAACGCAGAGCCCTCGAAATGCACAATTTTCGAAAATTATCGATGTATATAAAAATAATGAAATTTGTCGACAAGGTGGAATGTGTCGGCTCAATTCCAAGTCCGGCCAAAGTCCTCCAAAGACCTTCGAAGATATAAAAATAGTAGTCACATTTCAATTCCAAAGCAGCAGCTTTTCCGGTAAGTAATTTTCTTCCTTATTACTTAAACGACGTACTCAGTTATAAAACCTCTCCACTGCTCTTAAAAAACTATGAAAACGATCGAATTTTGACAGTAACTGGCACTCAGTTAACAGGCAGAAGATCATTGTAAGAAGCATGCTTTCCTGAAAGCCGCTCACTTTAAACCCTGGTGTGACATGTTGAATCCAAAATGACGTTATGAAGAGCAGTGGCCAAATTAAATACGGTCTCATTGTAGTCTATGTAGAACGTGTTTCGCTAGTACGGCGGGCAAATACTGTGGCTCATCCCTAAAACACAGCCATTCTGAATTTGTTTAGCTTCACAACAGCGCTAACAGGGCTCTTACACGATATGTATTTGCATATCGTCGATGTTTTTGCAAAACCGTTCATCGACCAATTGCAAAACTGCCTATATAACGGAACTCAAATTTTACAGGAGAGCAAAAAACGGTTTATTCTTTGAAGGCTTTGCCTTGATAGGCGGTATTTTCTCTAGCTATTATTTTACAAATCTGTTGTTTTAATAACGGTTTTACGATTTTTATGTATAAATCTCGATGCCTGGAGCTCAGGGTTATCAAATCTGATTTTTGCCACAACAGCGATTTAGGTGGTTTTGCAAAAACATCGACGATATGTAAATGCTACATTTTGTAATGACTCGTATGTACCATATATGGAAATACATGGAATAGCACTTTCGTTAGTTTGAAATTCGATATAAGTACAACACGTTGCCATGTTCCGAAAGTGAATCTTCACAGCGAAAACTCTTCAGCTTGCATTGCATTCGCAGCTATTTCAAAATTTATTCATGGTGTCGGAGTCATAAGCAAAGTATTCAGGCGGCCGAACTAAAAGCGGATAATGTAAGCCGGAACTTTAAGACATGCTCTCGGTGCAACCATTTTTTCGTCGAATAGAATTATAGTATCTATGACCCATCCTTGCATTCTTTGAATTTATAATTTTTTTTAACGATTTATTTAATATATATGACTGATTGATGTACATACATACGTATGCAAATACACCTAGGTAAACGATAATGTACACACTTATGTGCTTACTAAAGAAATATCTACACTCTTATTTACATAATTGTATGCCAGTTTATGCATGGACATCTTTAAAAGTAAATCTCGGTGTATCGTAGACTGAAAATTTTCAAAAATATTTATAAACTCATAGTAATTTCTTATGTACATTTTTATGAATATGCTGATGAATACATACATGTATAAATATGTGAATATGTCCAAATGGACATTTTCATATATTTACAGCTATGTACATTAGAGTGGTCCAAAAATTTTTTTTCGAGATAGCGTTTGGGGCACCTTTGAAAATTGTTCCTCTTGCCGAAGGAGGTGCTGGCACCAAACTTCACGTTTCTAAGTACAAATTTAGAGGATGCTCATATTTTACTCAAGAATTATCGTGTACATATATTAATCAAACAATTGGTTAGGCGACCTAAGAATATTTCAAATTTATCTCATCATTTATCAAAATTATCTAAAAAAAAAACACAAGTCTCAGTTGTCATGGCTTATAAAAATCACCAATATTTGTGCTCGGTGTCACAGCGGTCAATTAGCGCATTTTGAGGTCCGTGAGCACCCGGTATTGGTTAAAGTAGGAAATTGAAAGTTGGTATAGATTTTACAAATATTAAAAGGAAAAAACTAAGGGGGTGCCCCGAATTCTAGGATGACATTTTTTCCCCACATACAAAAATTTGGACCACTCTAATGTACATACATAGACAATTATACGCACATACATGCTCTCACATCAATCATGCAGTATCCGCATTTTTCTTCCAAGTTAGCCATGTACAAACATACACGTGTATGTCAATGTATTCATCTTGCGGTTTGAGGCTTCCGCTGCGCGTTGTTTTTATTTCAGACTCTTTGAAAATACAAGTATATATTTTTTTTTTAATATTCCGCCGAATTATTTAAGTATGTTATTACTCTTGTATGTAGTTATTGTCGTCAGAGCTTAGCCAAATAGTTGGTATTTTAATAAGATTTATAGTAGATTTCCAACAGAAAACATTTCAAATGTCAGCGGTGGCTATTCGATCAGCAGCCGTCACCAGTCAGCAGGCAACCTGACCGTCTGGCATAAATACATACATACAAAACAGACACACGGACAGCGTATTGACACTTGAAAACTGCCTGCCGGCCTTACTGCGAACTTGTGGGTGTGTTGGTTGCCTTGGCGTGGTGGCATGGACATTTGACTTGCTGTCTCCATCGTCCAGTTTAGTCGTGTCACTGATTCAAAAACGGGAAGAATACAAATTCATTCACGCCAAACGTCGAGCGTTCATCATACGCGCCATTTGTTGTTCGCGGCGAGGAAAAACTTGAAAGCAAACGCTACTAGAAGTTTTTGCAAGATAAATTGCAATTTGTAAATACATATTTTGCATAGTATAACTATAGGCGTTTTCGCATTTCATTCCTTTGCCAGTGTGCGATTGTGTTAATTGATTTTCTTGCATACAAAGTGCACTCAAAGTGATTTAGTATTTTTCGTGAAAAAGCCAAGAATAAATTAAAAGAAACACAATGGGCAATTCAACAATGGTAATTATTTAAATACATTTGTAAGAAAATGCAAAAGGAACGTTTTGTTTAAGTGAATGCACTTGCATATGAATGTATGTATGAGTATTTTCGTATTATTAATCGGAAACTTGTGTTAGCTGGAAATAATGTATACCTACATATACTCCTCGTCATTTCAATAGTGTACCCCTTTAATTCTTAGTATTTACATGTTTCTTCTGTTTATTTAATATTCATAAATTTTTTATAAAAGTATTACGTATTCTACTTGTAGATCTAAATAAATGTTATACACATTAAAATGTTATACAAATTTAAAAAAATGTCAAGGGGTGTGCTATCCTAATAACATGTAGTGAATAAGCTAATAATATTTTTAGAACTTTTTTTTCGTTTTTAAGAACATTACGATCCATTTTAATTTAAACTAGGGATGTGCGATTAATAAATTTTTTGAAGGACACCAACGAGTCTGGGAAGACACTTACGAGTCGCCTATTTTAAATGCCACACGATTGCGAGACGGTCACCCCCATCAATGACGCACATCCCACTTCACTTTAATAAGCACATTATTTTTCTTCATGGAACAGGCTGTTGTTTATCTTTCCTTGTAGGTATTATTGTTATTTTGAGGTATGGTCGATTCTGCAGAAAAGTGGTAAGAATGAAGAAAAGTACTTAGCTATTTTACTGCATGCCGTGTTTATAAAGCCACGCGAAAAAAGGTCTTCTTATTTCCTTCAATTCACTTGAACAGCCTTGAAGACAAGAACAGATTTAGATTGGACCAACAACTGATTAAGAAAATAACTTCAATGTGTCGGTGGAAATCATTTCAAACTTAATTTCAATGGAAAGCGAATTCATTTCATAATTTCCAGCAAATCTCCAGGAAAGTTTCACAAAAATTTCATCGTCAGATAAAGGGAAGGACTTAGTTCCGCTGGAAAGCAATGATTAAGAAAATAACTTCAATGTGTCGGTGGAAATCATTTCAAACTTAATTTCAATTGAAAGCGAATTCATTTCATAAGTTCCAGGGAATCTCCAGGAAAGTTTCACAAAAATTTCGTCGTCAGATAAAAGGAAGGACTTAGTGCCGCTGGAAAGCAATGGGGGCTATCACCATATGTCACCTACGGGTCCTTGGTATGGTGCATACAAAGGGGGTAACAAGAAAATGTTAGGAAAAGTGCAAAGAATCGCATGCCTTGGCATACCCGGGGCAGTGAGTAGCGCAGATATTTCATTTCATTTGCAACCGCTGCATATTTTCACCCATGGTACGGCCGCAAAGATTGCCCAGAGAAGCCAAAACCGGGAAGGAAACCAGTTTCGGGCATGCAGCTATACTGAATGAAATAAAAAGGGGATGGCTAAATGGAATTAGAGCTGACATAGAAGCCAGCTCTGATTACATTACGCCTTTGAGGTGGTTCAATACGAATATACCCATTAGGTTCCCGACCAGATTAGAATGGGATACAGGACTGCCAGTAGCAGAGAGAGCTATACACATCTACATTGATTGTTAGAAGATGGAAGAAGGAACCGGAGCCGGTGTCGACTCGAAGAACCGGTCCTTTCTCCTACCGAACGACTGCGGTGTCTTGCAAGCGGAGATCTACGCTATAGAGAGGGCGGCTAGTCGTTTACTTAGTAGTAGAGTTCCAGAATTCAAAGCCACTATTTTTTGTCGACAGTTAGGCAGCACTGATCTAAAACAGTGAAATCGAGAATTGTATGGAAATTTCGCACCACGCTGGCATCACTGCGCGGTGTCAACATCATTCTATGCTGGATTCCCGGACATAGAAATATATAAGGGAATGAGTCGGCTGATGAGATGGCAAGATGCGACTCAGACATGCCAATAGAAGAAGCTGATAGCTCCGTTCTACCACCGTTTAGTGATCACTTTTAGAAAATTAATGAGTGCACCGTGGCTGTGACGAATGACTTGTGCAACAAACGGGAAACCCGTGAGACCACAAGCTTATTAGGCCGCGGCTAAGTAGGAAAAAGACAGGGGAAACTCAATAGATCTGCTGTAAGAGGCCTTACCGGTGTTATCAAAGGACACTGTTCTATGTCACCAATGCTTCAACCGTGGCGAACACCAACAAGTATTCTCTGTAAAGGCTGCCATGGTGAAGATGACGAAGAGTCAATTGGCTACTATCTATGTCGATGTCCAGGTCTACATACGAAGCAACTCAAGCACTTGGGTTCACGTTTCTTCAACAGCCTGTGCGAGGCAGCAGAGGTGGAACTGTTGGATCTTCTAGGCTTCATCAGGGATAGTAATTGGTTCAGTAGAATAATGACTTAAAACTACTCTTTCGATAATAGGTACGTGTCTCCTCCTGATACTCACTAAAAGAGGACTCTCACAATTGACAATTCTGTATCCGAGTAAAAGTATGGAATATCACACACACGCCCTCCTAACCTAACCTAACCTAGCTCCGCAAGCTTTATTATTTGGGAATACAAATCCATTCCAGTGTAAAAATGATAATTTATTTATCTTTTCATTTACATTACATGTACATATCTATGATTTAACTTATACATACCCTGCAGAAAAAAGTTATCAATTAATAAAAAATAACCCGCATGTAGTTAGCTTATTTTGCGGGATTTCTATAAAATATATAACTTGTAGTTAGCTACAAAAAGCTAACTTGAAACTAGTTGACAAGTAATGCACTTCGCAAATTCTTTTTCGAATTGAGGACAATTAAAAGGACGATCGAAATTTCATATTATCATTTTAAAGTTATGTCTAACGGAGTTCGAATATGGGACCACATAGAGCATAATATGTAAACAAATATGAAAAAAAAAATAAAAAATAAATATTTTGGTTTTCCTATTGATATTTTGTGTCCACAAGAGGTAACCTCCCATAGAAATATAGTAAGCATTCGTCAAAGAAAATATACAGATAATAGTGACTTTCAGCTCCTTCCTAATCACCTTAAAGTTAGCTTATAGTTAGATACATTTCCTGCAGGATATATACATATATCTCCCATTTACCGCAAGAGTCTGATAATCCATAAAACCAAAAAACTCTAGAAAAACAGTTTTAAACTTTACAGTTTACATATCGATGGCTAAGTGAAAGATCTACCTATCTCG
>NW_023458561.1:52379757-52385186 GCF_013731165.1 Rhagoletis pomonella | reverse complement strand
CGAGATAGGTAGATCTTTCACTTAGCCATCGATATGTAAACTGTAAAATTTAAAACTGTTTTTCTAGAGTTTTTTGGTTTTTAGGATTATCAGACTCTTGCGGTAAATGGGAGATATATGTATATATCCTGCAGGAAATGTATCTAACTATAAGCTAACTTTAAGGTGATTAGGAAGGAGCTGAAAGTCACTATTATCTGTATATTTTCTTTGACGAATGCTTACTATATTTCTATGGGAGGTTACCTCTTGTGGACACAAAATATCAATAGGAAAACCAAAATATTTATTTTTTATTTTTTTTTATATAACTAGCTTACCCGGCGAACTTCGTCCCGCCCAAAATTAATTTTTTTATTGAAATATTTTGTCCAACGTTTTCGCCAGCAATTCACGTTCTCGTTTGGTTTTGTGGTCAACAGAAGGCATATCCTCCATTACCGTCTTAAATAACCTGATGAAAGCGTTATACCGGGAAGAAGTCCTTGCAGCTCGATAGTGAATCGTTCTTGAGTCTGTATAGTCTAGTTGGTGGCAATTTCCAAACTGGTGAGTATCATTGATCCACATTCTGTTTAGTCAACGTAAAGCAAGGGCCGCAGGGTCAAGGTGCAGGAATGGTATTTTCAGGGATTGAAGTCAGAAGTCCAAGCCTTAATTTAAGCCTAAGTGGAATTTTGCTTAATTGCGGTAGGTACTCAAACTTCCCAAAATCAGTTTTTCCTGTTCAACAAATAACTATAAGTGACCATCAAGCAAAGGTGCAGGAATTTGCAGGGATAGTAGCCGAGATTTTCTTTCTTTAATCTAAGCCTAAGTGGGAGGTTCTACCACCCTTTGTTTCTTTGCTAGAGCTTCTCAAATATTGCAAAATCGCGATTCTTTAACACTAACCTTGTTTTTCTTAAAATCTAGAGCTGACGGAAACTTTATGCTTACGTCAAAAATAGCGTTAACATTAGCTGCATCAAATTTGTCTCTATTTTGTTGGCGTGTGTAATAACTATTGTTAAATAATCAAAATAATCAAGCATGTTTGCGGCGCCTTCAAACACTTTTCGAACTGTAAAACAATGACTCAATTCTATTCTACGCATATCTATAATACGGGTATCGAATTTCAAGCAAATCAGACCATAAATAAGAATTTTGGAAATAGATCGGTCCCTGGTCCAACTATTAGAAGAAAGATAACCAATATTTTAACCCTGATAATAAGCTACCTACCTGCCAAGTTTCAAGCAAATCGCACCATAAATAAGATTTTTTGCAATAGATCGGTATCTGGTCCACCTATCAGAAAAAGTATCCTATATTTTAACCCACACAATACGCTACCTACGTGCCAAATTTCAAGCAAATCGGACCATAAATAAGACTTTTTCGAATAGATCGGTCTCTGGCCTACTTAACGGGAAAAATGGATCCTATATGCTAATTTGGGCAAAAGGCTACCTACGTACCAAATGCATTTTTTAGCGTAGCTCGACCCCTGCCCCACGTATCGGAAAAATTAAAACTTTGTGCACTCCTTCTAAACACCAAAAAGCAGCAACCATTCGAATCGGTTATGAAACATATTTAGGAGAAAATTGTTCCCAATTGATTCATGTTCACAATGAATTTCACAATTATCCGAAATTTTCCAAGCTTCACAACGAATTTTCCACCTTAACATTGTCCAAAATCATCAAATCATGCGATAAAATACAAAATTTCGTAGAAAAATTCAAATATTTTGCGTTCTTCTGGATTTTTCCGACTTTTCCAGAATTTCCTATTTTACCATTCGAAAGCCATCCCGAAGTAATTGCGCAAGAAATTCCATACAAAAAAATCAATTTTCGATTTTTCCAATTTCCCGACTTTCCCAGAAAGTTTTCCCAAAATTTTCTATCGTAAAAACTTTTTCCTGGAAATTGCGAACAACTAAAAGAACAATTTTGCCAAATCGGCCCAACCGTTCTCAATTGATTAATTACTATACATTTTTCACACCATTTTTATATATATAGATATACGTATTTAATACATACATAAATTCTTCCCACTGCTAATCACATGAATAAAAATCCTAAAAACGAAAATGTGACTGCAATATTTCTTGTTTAAAATGTTTTAGATCCATCGCACACCACGGACTTTATCGGCCGCCGATTTAGTTGGGCTTGCTAGTCTTTCCATTGCACCACAACTAATTGGTCGGAGCGATCAAGTTGGTGTAGTGTGCGCACCTCCATACATCTTCATGTACATATTTCAAGGGAGCCCTACTATTTAAATAGGCGGTCGATAAATTCTGTGGTATGAGGTGGCTCCTATAGCTGCATTATTACATCTATTCCGTGTGTTGCAATATCCACGGAAGCAGCAGTTATGAAGAAAATGATTTAAAAATATTAGACAAATTCTCTACTTATATGTTTGGCTTTCCCTTGTTTTATTTTTCCAACGTCAAAAGCTGGACTTTTTTTTGAAAAAGTTGGTACAACAAAAAATACGAAACACGTTTTCTGTCAGATAGCTAATATGGCGGATAAGAAGAAGAAGTGAAACTACCCGGAAAAAAAGAATCTTATAGGCAAAAAGCTAACTACGTACCAAAAATTTTAAGCAAATCGGACCATAACTACGATTTTTTCGAATAGATCGGTCCCTGGTCCACTTCCCGAAAAAAAATATCCTATATGCTAATCTGGGCAAAAACCTACCTACGCACCAAATTTTAAGCAAATCGGACGATAAATACGATTTTATCGAATAGATCGGTCCCTGGTCCACTTCCCGGAAAAAAGCATCCTATGTGCTAATCTAGATAAAAGGCTACCTAGGTACCAAATTTTAAGGAAATCGGACCATAAATACGATTTTTTCGAATAGATCAGTCCCTGGTCCACTGCCCGGAAAAAAGGATCCTATATGCTAACATAGGCAAAAAGCTACCTAGGTACCGAATTTTAAGCAAATCGGACCATAAATACGATATTTTCGAATAGATCGGTCCCTGGTCCACCGGAGGGGTTTCCCAAAATTTTCTTTCGTAAAAACCTTCTCCTTGGAATTACGAACAACTGAAAAAAAAATTAGCCAAATCGGTCCAACCGTTCTCAATTGATGAATTACTATACATTTTTCACACCATTTTTATATATATAGATTATTTTTTATTTTTTTATTTCATATTTGTTTACATATTATGCTCTAGGTGGTCCCATATTCGAACTCCGTTAGACATAACTTTAAAATGATAATATGAAATTTCGATCGTCCTTTTAATTGTCCTCAATTCGAAAAAGAATTTGCGAAGTGCATTACTTGTCAACTAGTTTCAAGTTAGCTTTTTGTAGCTAACTACAAGTTATATATTTTATAGAAATCCCGCAAAAAAAGCTAACTACAAGCGGGTTATTTTTTATTAATTGATAACTTTTTTCTGCAGAGTATGTATAAGTTAAATCATAGATATGTTCATGTAATGTAAATGAAAAGATAAATAAATTATCATTTTTACACTGGAATGGATTTGTATTCCCAAATAATAAAGCTTGCGGAGCTAGGTTAGGTTAGGTTAGGAGGGCGTGTGTGTGATATTCCATACTTTTACTCGGATACAGAATTGTCAATTGTGAGAGCCCTTTTTTAGTGAGTATCAGGAGGAGACACGTACCTATTATCGAACGAGTAGTTTTAGGTCATTATTCTACTGAACCAATTACTATCCCTGATGAGGCCTAGAAGATCCATCAGTTCCACCTCTGCCACCTCGCACAGGCTGTTGAAGAAACGTGAACCCAAGTGCTTGAGTTGCTTCGTATGTAGACCTGGACATCGACATAGATAGTAGCCAATTGACTCTTCGTCATCTTCACCATGGCAGCCTTTGCAGAGAATACTTGTTGGTGTTCGCCACGGTTGAAGCATTGGTGAAATAGCATAGTGTCATTTAATGACACCGGTAAGGCCTCTTACAGCAGATCTACTGAGTTTCCCCTGTCTCTTTCCTACTTATCCGCGGCCTAATAAGCTTGTGGTCTCATAGTTTTCCCCGAGTGTTTTACAAGTCATTCGTCACAGCCACGGTGCACTCATTATTTTTCACTTAACGGTGGTAGTACGGAGCTATCCACTTCTTCTATTGGCATGTCTGAGTCGCATCTTGCCATCTCATCAGCCGACTCATTCTCTTCAATACCCGAAATTGGTTTCCTTCCCATGGGTGAAAATATGAAGTGGTTGCAAATGAAATATCTTGTTAAGTCCTTCCTGAGGTGCGCTACTCACTGCCCCGGGTATGCCAAGGCATGCGATTCTTTGCACTTTTTCTAAAATTTTCTTGTTACCCCCTTTGTATGCACCATACCAAGGACCCGTAGGTGACATATGGTGATAGTCCCCATTGCTTTCCAGCGGAACTAAGTCCTTCCCTTTATCTGACGACGAAATTTTTATGAAACTTTCCTGGAGATTTGCTGGAACTAATGAAATGAATTCGCTTTCCATTGAAATTAAGTTTTAAATGATTTCCACCGACCCATAGAAGTTATTTTTTAATCATTACTACTATTAGATAGTAAATTTAAGGTGAAAAATGTGCCTTTGTTGGTTCAATCTAAATCTATTCTTGTCTTCAAGGCTGTTCAAGTGAATTGAAGGAAATAAGAAGACTTTTTCGTGTGGCTTTATAAACACCGCATACATTCTTCATTCTTACTATTTTTCTGCAAAATCGACCATACCTCAAAATAAAAACAAGTAAGAGCAGCGCTGTCTTCGGCTATGCCGAAGGCTTCATACCCTTCATGAACATCTGCAAATTTTAGTTTGACAGATTACTGATTTTGAATACGTCTGCATACATCGATAGAGGAGTTACATACTTATATAAAAAATCGCCTCTAAACAATCAGAGGTATGGAGGATATACTTTATATGGCACCAATCTAAGTGATTTTCACTGCTATGTGATCGGTATGTAAACCGGTAACACAATTTATTGGGTTTAGTTTCCTACATAAAGGAGATATATCGCAAAAACTGGTATCTGAACAATCAGTGGTATAGGAGATAAAGCTTATACAGCATAGATTTTGACGATTTTCTCAGTAGACTTTGTATTATTATTTATAAAATATCTTACGAAATTTATCGGTTTTAGCTGTTCAAATAAAGGAGTTTTACAGTAAAATCCCATATCTGAACAATCAGATGTATGGAAGATATATGTTGTAGTCATCCGATCCTTGTTATTTCCGTTGTAAGTATTCTGTTAATAATGAGTGAAAATGGTGCGAAATTTCATGTTCCTAGCTGCATAAATGGAGGAGATATGATAAAAGACCTCATATCTGAACAATCAGTTGTATGGGGGCTGCAGGTTATAGTGACCCGATCTTCGTTATTTTCACTGTAAGTCTTCTGCTGATAATGAG
>NW_023458561.1:52350845-52379747 GCF_013731165.1 Rhagoletis pomonella | reverse complement strand
GACCCGATCTTCGTTATTTTCACTGTAAGTCTTCTGCTGATAATGAGTGAAAGCAGCGCGAAATTTCATGGTCCTAGCTACATAAATGGATGAATTATAACGAAAAATCTCATATCTGAACAATCAGTTTTATGGGAGCTATAGGTTATAGTTATCTGATCTTTTTAATTTTCACTGTAAGTTTTCTGTTGATAATTATTGAAAACAGTGCGGAATTTCCTGTTCCCAGCTATATAAATGGAGGAGTTATAACGAAAAGTCTCATATCTGAACAATCAGTTGTATGGGAGCTATATGTTATAGTGGTCCGATTCTTCCGGTTCCGACAAATGATTAATACATTATAAAAATACACCCACCTACCAAATTTGATCCGGATATCTCGAAAACTGAGAGACTAGACTGCATACAAACAGACGGACAGACGGACATGGATAAATCAACTCAGCTCGACGTTCTGATCATATAAGTATACATTTTAATGGGTCTATCTCTTTTTTTTTCTGGTAGTTACAAACATCGGACCAAAGTTATAATATGAAAGGTATAATAATGCCTACAAGGAAAGATAAACAGCAGCCTGTTCCACGAAGAAAAATAATGTCCTTATTAAAGTGAAGTGGGATGTGCGTCATTGATGGGGGTGACCGACTTGCAATCGTGTGGCATCTAAAATTGGCGACTCGCAAGTGTTTTCCCAGACTCGTTGGTATCCCTCAAAAAATGTATTAATCGCACATGTTCTTAAGAATGCAAAAAAAAAATTAAAATTTCTAAAAATATTATTAACTTATTCACTTAGGATGGCACACCCTTTGAAATATTTTTTTATGTGTATAGCATTTTAAAATCGGACTTACACATAGAATACGTTAAATTTTTATAAAAATTTTATGAATATTAAATAAACAGAAGAAACATGTAAATACTAAGAACTATTGAAATGACGAGGAGTGTATGTAGGTATACATTATTTCCATTTGACACTAGTTTCCGATTAATAATACGAAAATACTCATACATACATTCATATGCAAATGCATTCTCTTAAACAAAACGTTCCTTTTGCATTTTCTTACAAATGTATTTAAATAATTACCATTGTTGAATTGCCCATTGTGTGTTTCTTTTAATTTATTCTTGGCTTTTTCACGAAAAATACTAAATCACTTTGAGTGCACTTTGTATGCAAGGAAAAGCAATTAACACAATCGCACACTGGCAAAGGAATGAAATGCGAAAACGCCTATAGTTATACTATGCAAAATATGTATTTACAAATTGCAATTTATCTTGCAAAAACTTCTATTTACTAGCGTTTGCTTTCAAGTTTTTCCTCGCCGCGAACAACAAATGGCGCGTATTATGAACGCTCGACGTTTGGCGTGAATGAATTTGTATTCTTCCCGTTTTTGAATCAGTGACACGACTAAACTGGACGATGGAGACAGCGAGTCAAATGTCCATGCCACCACGCCAAGGCAACCAACACACCCACAAGTTCACAGTAAGGCCGGCAGGCAGTTTTCAAGTGTCAATACGCTGTCCGTGTGTCTGTTTTGTATGTATGTATGTATGCCACGCGGTCAGGTTGCCTGCTGACTGGTGACGGCTGCTGATCGAATAGCCACCGTTGGCATTTGAAATGTTTTCTTTTGGAAATCTACTATAAATCTTATTAAAATACCAACTATTTGGCTAAGCTCTGACGACAATAACTACATACAAGAGTAATAACATACTTAAATAATTCGGCGGAATATTAAAAAAAAATATATACTTGTATTTTCAAAGAGTCTGAAATAAAAACAACGCGCAGCGGAATCTTCAAATCGCAAGATGAATACACGTGTATGTTTGTACATGGCTAACTTGGAAGAAAAATGCGGATACTGCATGATTGATGTGGGAGCATGTATGTACGTATAATTGTATATGTATGTACATTAGAGTGGTCCAAATGTTTGTATGTGGGGAAAAATGTCATCCTAGAAATCGGGGCACCCCATTAAATTTTTCCTTTTAATATTTGTAATATCTATACCAACTTTCAATTTCCTACTTTAACCAATACAGGGTGCTCAATGACCTTGAAATGCGCTAATGGATCGCTGTAACACTGAGCAAAAATATTGGTAATTTTTAAAAAAAGATACTGTTGCCATAACAACTGAGATAATTTTAGATAATTTAAATTTGAAATATTCTTAGGTTGCTTAACCAATTCTTTGATTAATATATGTGCACAATAACCCTTGAGTAAGATATGAGCATCATAACCATCCTCTAAGTTTATACGTAGAAACGTGAAGTTTGGTACCAGCACCACCTACGGCAAGAGGAACAATTTTCAAAGGTGCCTCAAACGCTTTCTCGGAAAAAAATTTTTTGGACCACTCTAATGTACATAGCTGTAAATATATGAAAATGTCCATTTGGACTTGTTATTAAAAATGTACATAAGAAATTACTATGAGTTTATAAATATTTTTGAAAATTTTCAGTCTACGATACACCGAGATTTACTTTTAAAGATGTCCATGCATAAACTGGCATACTATTATGTAAATAAGAGTGTAGATATTTCTTTAGTAAGCACATAAGTGTGTTCATTATACGTTTACCTGGGTGTATTTGCATACGTATGTATCTACATCAATCAGTCATATATATTAAATAAATTGTTAAAAAAAAATTATAAATTCAAAGAATGCAAGGATGGGTCATAGATACTATAATTCTATTCGACGAAAAAATGGTTGCACCGAGAGCATGTCTTAAAGTTCCGGCTTACGCTGTCCGCGTTTAGTTCGGAACCCTGAATGCTATTCTTATGACTCCGTAGCCACGAATAAATTTTAAGGCAGCAGCGAGGGCAACGCAAGCTGAAGAGTTTTCACTTCGAATTTAAAACTATCGAAGGTGCATACGAGTACATACGAGTATATACAAAAAGTAGCATTTTACATATCGTCGATGTTTTCACAAAACCGCCCATCGACCAGTTGCAAAACCGCCTAAATCATCGTTGTAGCAATAATTAGATTTGGTAACCCTGAGCTCCAGGCATCGAGATTTATGCATAAAAATCGTTATTAAAACAACAGATTTGTAAAATAATAGCTACAGAAAATACCGCCTATCAAGGCAAAGCCTTCAAAGAATAAACGGTTTTTTCGCTCTCCTGTAAAATTTGAGTTCCGTTAGATGGGCAGTTTTGCAAAAACATCAACGATATGCAAATACATATCGTGTAAGAGCCCTGTTAGTGCAGTTGTGAAGCTAAAACTGGCTGTGTTTTAGTTTAGGGATGAGCCACAGAATTTGCCCGCCATGCATGCGAAACACGTTCTACACAGACTACAATGAGACCGTATTTAATTTGGCCACTGCTCTTCATAACGTCATTTTGGATTCAACATGTCACACCAGGGTTTAAAGTGAGCGGCTTTCAGGAAAGCATGCTTCTTACAATGATTTTCTGCCTGTTAACTGAGTGCCAGTTACTGTCTAAATTCGATCGTTTTCATAGCTTTTTAAGAGCCCTCGAGAGGTTTAATAACTGAGTAGGTCGTTTAAGTAATAAGGAAGAAAATTACTTGCCGGAAAATCTGCTGCTTTGGAATTGAAATGTGACTACAATTTTTATATATTTGAAGGTCTTTGGGGTACTTTGGCAGGACTTGGGATTGAGCCGACACATTCCACCTTGTCGATCAATTTCATTAATTTTATATACATCGATAATTTTCAAAAATTGTGCATTTCGAGGGCTCTGCGTTCACAAAAAAAGTAAAGAAAAACCCCGGCCATCCCCAAAGTCCAAATGTCGTTCTTATATGGAATATTGTCAGACCATTATATCAAAGCCTAACAAAGATTTGCTGGTGGAAGAAAGACCATTGGCAGAGTTCACAGGGTCAACAATTTGTACCCCAGTGAACTCATAACATCGAAAGGGATTGGTAAAACTGGTATTCTTGCTTTATGAGTGAGTAGTCCTTTCAACCTAACAGAAGACTTTTTACCTTACAAAACGTTTTGCTTTTCAACACTGTTTTTGCATTAGCTAACACCAAAATGCCTTCTAAGCACCGCAAAGCACGCAAGTTTGCTAGTTTTCAATAAATTAAATTTAAAAGTCATTCTTACAATAAGTAAATTTATGTATATTTGATATTTCTTGTGCTCCATCACTCGTTGGAATCATTGTCAAAAGCTATTACCCACAAAATTAGGTATGCATCCATAAATAAAGATGTGTGTATGTATATTCATATCGGGTCTAATACACATAGATACCAATGTGAATATTCAAATGCTTCTCTCTCACATAAATCACGGAAGTGCCTAATAAGTTAAGCGCCTGTCAAAAGCGACAAAAAAATTAGAATAAATAAGTACATATCGTCACTAGACACGAATAAAGGCGCGCTAGTGTTTCCACGGCGAAAAAAGACGCGTAAAAAAAATTTACGAATAAAGGAATCTCTTTGGAGAATTTACATACTGTTACACCAGCAAATATAGTTGACCGTGAAAATAAGTTTACACGTCCTTCTTCGCCGTCAAATATTTTAACACGTCTTTCTTCGCCGTTAACTATGTTAAGAATCTTTCTTCGCTGCAGTTTTAATAAAATGCGTCTTTTTTTGCGGTCAACTTTTGAGCTCCTGCCTTTATTCGTGTCTAGTGTAGAGCTGGAAAACTATCGATGGCAGTATCAATAGTATCGATGTTTTTTTACTATCGAAAACATCAATGGTTTTGTAAGCACTATATCGATAGTTTTCACTTACACATACATTATTCGGTAGTAAGAGTTTCATCTTGTGAGTAGGAATGGACATTTAGCAAAGCACGGCAAATAATTTCAGAGCGCAGATGCTGCTTGAAGCCAAATATAAACTTTTGGACATATTTTGATCTTATTTTCAATAAAAGTTGTTATGCTCAATTTTGAGAATTTTTTAATCAAAACTAGCGATAGTATTATCGTCGCCTGGGTAAAAGATTTTCGTATGTTGATTTCGGTAGGTTGTGGGAAATCGCAATTGAAGTTTGGAATGGAATTTCTCAAAAACACGAAGATAGATTTTCCCAAATTCTTAAATTATTTAATTTTTAATGTTTAATATTGTTTAGTTTTGAGTTTATGAAGGATTTTCCTTTAGGAAAATTTTTTGTCGTAAGCGTCATTTGTCCATAATTTGGCAGCCACTTTGTATGAAATACGACAAAATGTAATCAAAATTTCTACTAAATTAAGGACACTTTTTACTCAATATCTTGGAAACTAAGGAGATATCCAAAAATGGAGAACGCCATTTTTAAGATATTGATTAGTTTAATATGGCAGAGGCATTTTTTGGTATAACCTTGGTCAATGACAGAATTGAATGCTCTACAAAAGTGTCCATTCGGCGTAACCCTAACCCCCACCAGCGAGGTATTACGTGTCACTAAACCAAATTTTTCATGAAATTCTCGGATTTTTTCCTCCCCTCGTAAATAACAAGAGCAAAAGAAAATGGGGAACGACAAATTCAAATTTTGGACCATCAAATCGCTGGCATCGATATTTCTTGAGATATTGGGCTTCGAAGTTTATTTATTAAATTGTATAAATTGTTGATCAACTTCAAGGCCCAATATCTCAAAAAATATCGATGTTAGCATTTTAGTGATCCAACTTTTTTGTATGAATTGAACTATGCATATATAAAAAGTATACAGAAAGGAAATTAAATAAAACTTATTTCAAGTTTTTGGTCACGATGTAAGAAGTTTTTTTTTTCTAAAAATTGCTTGAAAATCGCTTTACGGTGTTCACTATCAGAGATTGAGGAAATGACAGATCCAACACTTTCAAAGCAGTAAAAAATTTGACCTTGTCATAGGTTTCATATTTCCATTATATGAAAAGTGTGCGTGATTATTGTTCGATTTTGCCAATTTTCTACACCATCCATTCCTGGTCTTCTTTTAACTTATTCCCTAAGTTTTATTGAGATAACTTTATTTTTACTCCAACTATATATTAATTGCGCGCCTCCATATTTCTGAAAATTACACTTATATGAAAAGTGGGGGTGTTTGTTGTCAGATTTAGCCCATTTTCCACACCATCCATGCTTGGTCTTCTATTTATGTACTTATTCCCGAAGTTTTATTGTGTTTAAACATTGTTATATTCCATTCATAATGGCATTCGTGGGCCCTTCAAATTAAAAAAGATTTTCGTTTATATTCTAATATATTTAAATAACTACCACCCTTTATGGAAAACAGTTTAGCACATAATTTTTGCCTTTAGCATGCAAAGATTCACGCTACCGGGCGCAATTCAACTAAGGGCCTACAGTCATCAATCGGAAAAGGGCCAAGCTATATAAGTACAAAGATTCGCTAAAGGAACAGCACAATGTTCTGCGTACATTACCTCAGCTTCGTAAGAAACAAATCATTGCTAGGAAATAAATGTATCTGCAATACTACCGAAGTGCTTTTGGTCCATGTGAGGCCATAAACTTTGAGGAAAAGCTCTGCGAAAAACTCGGCTAAAATGGGAGCGCCAAGTATTGATCATGGTGCAATGAGTGGAACTAAACGAAATTAGTATGAGACTACCCTTAAGGTAATACCTTCCCTATAAAAGAAAATTTATCCAAAATATACACAGAAAAAAATTTCTGATGAAATAATAACCTTCCTTCTTTTGAAGTCGGTTAATAGTAAAAAAATAAACTAATTATAATTACATATATTTATTTAAAGAATGTAGACTGCGTATACTTTTATATCTCGTTAAGGATTAAACATTCAACTAGCATGGTTTTTCAAGCCACGTGAAATGGACTGAATTTCATTGGAAATAAATAACATTCAGACTTTGTGTTAGTCAGAATAAAAAAAAAACAAATGCATAGTGTATATTTCGTTATGCTTTATTTAGTTTAGTTTTCTATTGAAAACATTGGCAAGAACGTACACAAAAAGAAAAAAATTAAAACAGAAGAACTTGGGACAAATACAATGTGAAGGTATTTTGCAAAAGGCTGCAAAGTCTGAACAACAGCTAGAAAAGAAGAAAATACTTTAAGGCGCACACGCGTCACATGTATGTATGTATGTATGTATGTATATAGATACAACATTATTAGTAAAACTACTAGATTTTCCTATGCATCTGATCAGATAAGAATACGATGCACTTAAGATGATTTCTGATGGATGCCAAAAGTGCAATGCGCGCTGCGAAGAGCACTACCTATCTGATATATACATTTATTTACATATCCTATAAATACATATGTACACGTACTTAACAGTAAAAATAGACAGACCAACGAACTGAATTAAGCAATTGCAAACTGTAAGATTTATAGTTAAAAGCTTGTGTATAGCCAAGTACATTTCTGGGTCTCTGGGTTATTAGGCATTGTTCCACCATTGATGGAGGTTTTCATTTTATTTTATTTTTCAATTCTTAAAGCAATCGGTCAAGTGCAATTTATATTTTAAATTTTGCATTTCGAAACGCTCAAAATTTTCGTATATAAAAACGTAATTTTTGTGATATTTTGAAAATATTAAAAACACATTCATAAAGTTATATGTATGTAGGCATATCTCTGCGAGTATGTATTTATTTAAACTTTGTTAGTAGTTCATTGCTTTTAGTTAATTTTTGGCTAGCTTTTGATGGTATTTACTTGCTTTATCTAAGGTATGTACAGACAGAAAACTACTAGAAATTCGCATTTGCAATCGACTATACACATGTATTTGCATAGAAAACAATATATTGCTGTTTTAAGAATTTGTGCTGTTTGGCAAATCCATCAAGTGCTGACATTGAAAAGAAATTTAAAATATTTAACATTCTTTTTAAATATTAAATTTTGCCACGGGCAGTCTACTTAGCCGCCTAAGAACGTTTGTATGTTTAGGTAAATACATACATATAGTATATCTTCATTTATCGAAACCACACAGTAAGTTAAGGTGGCAAGTCATCATAAAAGGTAGAAACTTATTTCAAATTAATACACTCTCTTAGAAGATGAATATTATAAAGGGTTTTTCTTGATTTAAAATAATATATTCCAGCGAATAGTCTACCGTGTAAAAAAAATAAAAGGTCCTATATCTAACTTATTTATTTAGCAGCCGATTTGGCTGCTTTTTACAATACATACTGGTTATGTAAGCAGAAACATTTTGCCAAAAATGGTCTCTTTAGGTGACACCAGGTTCGAGATATTTTGAAAACCCATATTTATGCTCTGATTTATTTCACACTTGGCGTATTTAGTTGAAACGTAATAGGACATAGATTTCTAAAAATAGGAACCGCTGGTGACCTTAGTGTCAAAATAAAAAGTACGTTCTACATAAAATGCATGTTTTCTTCCCGTTAAAAATTCTTTTAAGAACAAAATTAACAAAACTTTTGCAATGGACATTTTAGTAACGTAACCGCCCATAAAATCTGCAATTCTCATATCGCTTATCTCTGGGACCACTTATGCTAACGTCCCGAAATTTGACACAGCGACATTTGTTGTCAATACCGTACTTACGGCGAAAAGTGGTCGATTTTGCAAAGGGGGCGTGGCACCGCCCATACAAACTGAAATTCTCATATCGCTTATCTCTGGAACCGCTTATGCTAACGTCCTGAAATTTGACACAGCTATTTATGATATCAATCACTTACTTATGGCGAAAAGTGGTAGATAACGGGAAAGGGCGCGTGGCACCGCCATACAAACTTATATTCTCATATCGGTTATCTCTGGAGCCACTTATTATAAGGTAATGAAATTTTGGACACCTACATTTATACACATATAAAATCGGAAGAATCATTCAATTGGGAACCATTTTCTGCCAGAATTTTAAATCGCGTTGAATGACTGTTGTTTCGTGCAAACATTTTTAGAAGGATCAGTGTGTTTGTCTACCGATAGGTGGCGCAGGGATTGAGAGCTATCATAAAAAATCATATTTTCTATGTTCAGATTTGTTTCACTTTTAGAACACATATTAGTAGCATAAAATTTGGTGTAACTTGGTAGCCCAGTCGTGTGATGAAAAAATATTGGGCTTTTGCCCAGTCTTGACAAAAACCCGTGTGAAACCGCCGTTAGAGACGGAAATATTATCTTTTTTTTGTAAACCTTCAAGATACTTTCTCAACCGTTAACCAATCTGATGAAAAAAAGAAAGACTTTATTTATCTAGAGATGTGGGCAATTTAGTTTTTAACCTCCAAGAGGCTCTCAGACAAATATAATCGAGAAACTTATTTACAGTCTGAATTGGTATATGTTTGACATATTTGTCTGTGAAGAACATCTCATCTATACATACAAATACATATACATATTTTTTATAAATGAAAATCGAGGTTCCTTTATCGGTCTCATTTCAAAAGTTACTGAAAAAAATTGGAGGAAACTTGGTAGAATTAGCATTAATAAATCCGTTATTACCTCGATTCGATTTTAAGTTTTCCTTTAAATTCGCTATAAATTATGCTGGTGGACTTCAAAATAGTAATTCGCATAAAGGAGTATTATTGACAAGTAAAATTCAAATGTGTATGAAAAAAGATGTCGAATTTCGACAACTGGGCGATACTAGTAATGTTTATTGTTTCTAATTTTATATACACTTCTTTACTAAACGTTGTTAAAAATAATCAGTTTGATTTAAATTTTATATTTAACTTGAGAAGATCAAATAAATAAACTAGTTATGATCAGCTTGTAATAAGAACATTAACTGATGTCTATTCAAGCTTGCGCATTTCTATAGTGCTCTCATAGACAGCGCACTTCTTATATGTATGTATGTACACCCAAGGAGCTGTTTCGGGCGGGTGACACAGTATTAGCACGCATGTGGTACATTCGTTGACATGCCAATTTGTTATTCAAAACGTTTAAGTAATTTTGTACGTCAGTTTATTCAGTTTTAGTTTTAAGTGATTTTTGTTTTTAATTTATTATCTTTGCTTGTTTGTTTTAGTTGTTGTTACAGTTGAATGACTACAAAATATGTGTATTTTTTTTTTAAATATGCATGACATCTTCACTCACTCACTCACTCAAGACTTTTATCACTGCTACTAGAGACTTTTCCTAATCTTTTCCCGTCTTTGCTTTCATAAATTTGAATTGGCAAATTGGTGATTAATCAAAATGACGACAGTTTTCCTAAACTATGAGTATTAACTAAGGAGCTTTTAATAAGATAAATTAGGAACTGTATCGAGTGACATAATTGAACTGTGTAGATTTCTTCAATTTTCTAGCTACATACTTAGTTACAATTGGATTGCTCAACAAAAATAGTGTTCCACATTTTTTTACTCACATTGTCGTTACTCAGTTAAATTTATTGGCCAGATACTCGAGCTCCTCCGCTCATCCAATATTGCGGCTTAGAAACAACTAATCCCACATAGTCGATGACATACCGGCTGAGTTGTGGCGGCTGTTAAGAGTAATTTCGTCTGAGGAATGCAAACAAAACCCCAAAAAACAGTGATCCTGCTGATCCCTCTTAACTGAAACTTTTCACTGACAGATTCTTATCGGTTCGGCTTAACATCTTGAAAATCAACCAGTGTTTAACAATGCATCTCATCCAGGAAAATTAAAAAATCGACAAACACCATAGCTTTGACGAATTTCGAGCCGCTGTTATGGCATAAAAATAAGTTGCCACTTGGGCGCCATATGTACATGTAGGATCACCGCGAAACTCAAGGTGTGCCACATGTTCTTGTAAATAAAAGCTTCATCGACTTTAATTGACTTCCTTTGAAAAATTTAATCCATAATAATTTTATTTTTCCGTGGCTGGTTTTCTTTTTCAGTCTTCACTCAAAGGGTAATATACTCTGCTCAAAAGTACGGTGCTTGATTTAGCCGGAGTTGCTCCGAAGAAGGTTTGAAGGTGTTGTGGGTAGTAAGAGTTAATCCATATATACAGTGAGGGTTACTTTTCTGATGCTCGAGGCAAGACCGTCCTCATTAAATGCTTTGTTGCGAACAAATAGCGTATTCGACGTAGACGGACTAGATCTTGTAAGAGCTATTTGTCTGCGGAGCAAACCAAGAACTCACACGGAAATGGCCCAACGCCGAAACCGGTTTGTCGCCAAACCAAATATACATCCTACCACAACCGTTGTAGGTCTGGAGTGAATTCGAAAAAATAAAATCTAAAATGTTCTTCATGACAGTTATTCGCATTAAGTGAAAGCAGGCCCTTCTGTTTATAGCCTTTACCTAGATGGAGAACATTGAACTTGTTTGTATTCACTATATATATATAGTATACTATGTCACGAAAAACAGCTGGTAATTACGCCAAAGAAAACAAAAAGTGTGGAAAGGAAAAACATTTAACGCTGTTTTGGAGCCATATGGCGCTTTATTTCTACAAAAAAAATGTTCCCTTCTCACAAAACACATATGGGTGTTTCCATGGTGTCGGACATGACAACTTTAGAGTGTAATAAATCATGCGAAAACGGAAATTTATTCGGAATTTTGTGCATTTTCCGCAACACTCTCAGCAAAAATAAATTGCCAAAGCCAATGGTACACGAAAATTATATGCGCTACAAAATTTCATATCAATTTTTTTATTTCGATTAAAAAGTTTGAAATTTTTTTATGAAATTTTGAGTTTTGCTAATTATTAGTTTTTGTTCAAATTTTGTAAATGGTTGCTAAGTGCCCTTTTCTCATGTCAGGTTTAAAATTTATCTGCCCTTTAAACATATTTTTTCAGAACAAAATTTGTGTTTAAGAGATAATTTTTAAAACTTACTTATGAAAATAGCCCTAAGAAATATTAAATAAATAAATAAATATAATATATTTATATATATAATAATAAATCAAAAGAACAACTAACTTTTAAGCAAAAAACATAAAGGATTTCAATTCTCATATAAAAATTTAGGTGTACTATTCATTTCTTCATGATTCAATTATCGGATCTAAATAAAAATAGAAGGATCACCTTTACGGTACCATCTTTCCTATGCAGAAAGAATTATCGAAGTCGGTTAACGTGGTCCAAAGTTATGCGGTAAGATACATAAATATATATATATATATTCCGACGAACTGATAACCTCTTAGGCGTGTATAGTTAGTGGAGGCTCCTAAAGGGTTGTACATACATACATAAATATATACATATGTCAGCTTGCACATGCATACAAAACTTAATTTATTTATATGAGGTACTATACAAACAATGAACACTCAAGCAACTGATAAAGTTAAAATTAAATAACAACTAAAAAAAAACGTCTCTTTGTTTGGTTGTTGATTTATCGGCATGTTTCTTTAACCAATGCTCCATACTGTTTCAGGTTTTTAATGCATTCTGTACTTTTATGGTCTAAATATTTTGCATGCTACCGTAAGTTTGTTATCAGGAAAATTTACTAAAACAAATTTAACGACTAAAATCAAATATTATATAATTTATAGATACAGATTTAAAAACAATAAACAAATTTTTAATTGACTATAAAACATATTTATGCAGATTTTTGGCTCTTTGAAAATTGGAAAATACTTTTTTCGTGTTTCAAGAACTGAATATAGTAAATGTTATGGAGTTTAAAGTAGGTATAATTTTTTTTTTATATTATATAAAAACTGAAAATGAGATAAAATAATAGGTATGTAAGTATGTTTGTGAAAAGCGGAAAAAATTTACGAAAAAAGCATATGCACAAAAACTAGTGAATTGTAAAAGTGGATATCTGCGCAGGCATGTAAATTAACCCACTCGCATTTTCAAATTCTACCAGTTATTAATTTTTTAAATACGCCCTTTTTTACGAATCATTAGTCGTTTTCAACTGTTATACATAAATTGACAGAGCATTTGCTGGGTATAAGAAGTTCGGTTTCGTTTCTCCTTTTCACTGAAACTTGCCAAACCTTCAGCGTTAGTAGAACGCAAGCTCTTGAGTTGTACAGAGTAAAAAATTTCATAACTTAAAAACGCAAAGAAAGAAGAAAATTTAAAATGCACGCGAAAATAATCTTGTTTTTAACTTTGATTATTTATAGCCTTTTTGCCTGCAGTCAAGCTGAACGACCAGGTTTACTTTTACAAAGAATTGAAATAATAAATAAAACAACTCGTAATATATACATAAATTCTATTTAATCCCATTTTAAGCTCACTGCCTACTGGCTCATCCGAAAGGTTACGGCCCCTGCGATATGCTCATCACTGGTTTTTACTACAATGCGGAACGAAACGTGTGCGAGCAATGGTCCGAGGATGGCTGCGGTGTAGGAGGCGGGCATTCATATGATTTTAAAGAGGATTGTGAGCGAGAATGTATTGAGAGAAATTAAAATATTTATGTAATTTTAATTGATTCATACTCGTGTAAAGAGTACAATCACTGAGTAAATACTTATTTTAAATTGTTTGTCTTAAAGAGAACCCGTAATACTAAACATGAAAAAATTCCAATGATTTACATTAAAAAAAAGTCTTAAGTAAATGATCTTCGCAATAAAAACCAAACAATGTCTGGATTCGTCAATAAATTTTGATAGGAATAAGTAAGCGCCGATAGTGGGATGCCAGCTTAAAGTATTTTTTCAAGACAATTTCGAAAAACAAAAAAAAAATATAATTTTTTGTCCGAACCTTCGGCATTTAAGTTTGATAAAACGATATTTTTATCTCGGAGAGAACCTTTTTTTTTGAAAGTTCATTGACCTCAAGTGGCCACCATTCTTGATTTAAATGTCCCACCAGCCACAATACATAGGCAGATACTCACATATTTATGACGCATAAAAAGATGTTTCGCATAAGCAAACAGAAAAAGCACCAATGGCACGCGATGAAATTCACGCGACCGCTAAAAACCCACCAAATAACGCAAAACATATGCGTACATCCATACATATAAGCCACATATATCATATATGATGTAAGTTCGTAAATACATATGTACATTAGGGTGGTAAAAAAAAAAGTTAGGAAGGAACTTTAGTGCTCTCACTACCTAGAATTATTCTATATCGAAAAAATATACCCATATATTTTTTTTAATTTGAAATCAAAAAATATTTAGAGCTAACTCAAAGTGCTCAAAAATTTCCATGTATTTTATATTGGGGGAAAAAACACTTTTCGTAGAAATGGTTTGGAATTCTTGAAAATCAATATTTTTCGATCGATAAACTCTGATTCTCTTCAGGAGACTTCCGAAAGCAATAGCCAATTATTTATTTAACCATTTTTTGTTACTAGACATTTTTTATGCCCCCCTCCCCCTTTGCATTCTCCGGGGTTTTCGGCGGCCTTATCAAATATAGTTACTATGAAAAAGTGGTTAAATAAACAATTCAGTATTATCATTGGGAAGCTCCTGATGAGTAGCAGGGTTTTCCGATCGAAAAATATTTTTTTTCCACAAATTCTATACCATTTATACGAAAAAGTTCTTTGCCCCATATAAAATACATGGAAAATTTTGAGCGCTTTGAGGGACCTCTATATATTTTTTTATATCACAAAAAATAGGGATATATTTGTTCGGTATAGAACAAACCTAGGGGGTGAGAGCTTAAAAATTCCGACTTCGCTTTTTCACATGCATTTTTGGAACACCCTAATTCACCTACATCTGGTGTAGATGCATACACAGTCGGGCGCGTAATTGATTTTTATACCCGAGCGCACTTGTGCACAAGGGTATATTAATTTTGTTCACATAACGGTTGTTTGTAACAGCCAAAACGAATCGAGATAGATATAGACAAATGTATACATAAATGATCAGGATGAAAAAAGAAATCGATTAAGCCATGTCTGTCTGTCCGTCCGTCTGTCCGTCTGTCCGTCTGTCCGTCTGTCCGTCTGTCCGTCTGTCCGTCTGTCCGTGTACACGATAACTCGAGCAAAAATTGAGATATCTCAACGAAATTTGGTATGTAGGTTTCCTTTAATGCAAGGTAGGTTGGTATTGAAAATGGGCGAAATCGGACTTTAACCACGCCCACTTCCCATATAACGGTAATTTCCAGAAATACGAAAACTGCGATATTTTAGTAACTACTGAAGATAATTCACTCAAAAATGATATTTACAATAATTTTTAGACGAAAAATAAGAATATTATAAATTTTTGGAAAATGGGCGTAGCCACGCCCACTTATGGTTACATGTGTATATCTTGGTAACCGCTGCACCAATTTCTTCCAAACTTGGCACAGTTGTTGGCCTTCGCATAACATACCAAATGGCCGAAAATTTTTAAAATCGCTCAATAACCGCGTCTACTTCCCATATAACGGTAATTTTCAGAAATACGAAAACTGCGATATTTTAGTAACTACTGGAGATTATTCACTCAAAATTGATATTTATAATAAGTTTTAGACGAAAAATAAGAATATTATAAATTTTTGGAAAATGGGCGTAGCCACGCCCACTTATGGTTACATGTGTATATCTTGGTAACCGCTGCACCAATTTCTTCCAAACTTGGCACAGTTGTTGGCCTTGGTACAGCATAAAAAACCGCGGAAACTTTTTAAAATCGGACAAAAACCACGCCCACATCCCATATAACGGTAATTTAGAGAAATACAAAATCTTCGATAAATCAGTAAATATTGAAGCTAATTTATTCAAAATTGATGCTTGCAACAATTCTTTACCAAGAAATATGTTTATGGTAAAATTTTGGAAAATGGGCGTGGCACCGCCCACTTATGATCACATATAAGTATATCGGTAACCGTTCTACCAATTTGTACCAAACTCGGTATGGTTATTGTACTTGCCACGTGTAAGCAAAACGTTGAAAATTATTGAAATCGGACTAAAATAACGGCCGATTCTCATATAACGGTAAATTTAAGAAATGCTTGAAACTTCAATATTTCGAAATTGAAGGACGCTAATTTACTCAAAATTGATACACCCCGGCTTACCATCTAGCGGAAGGTTTCGGAAGGGTGAAAAAACATATATTTAATACTTGCGCCGGGTATTTAATGTTCGGCTCCGCCCGAACTTAGACTTTCTTACTTGTTTTCATTTAATTTACTGAGTACTTAAAGCAATAATCTAGTCGATTTCGAAGCAACTTACATACATATGTGTGAGTACAACGAAAATAGAATATCTATTGCAGATTTTTTTTCGAGCTGTATCCACAAATAGCGATAGGCGATAGACACCGCATTTATGTGCCAACACACAAAGATACAAACCTTTGCATATCGAAACACTAGTTTTTTACCTCTCATTGCCAAGTAAACACAAAATGTTCAAACACAAAGTGCTTAACCCGGCAACTGAGAGCCGGGGTATTTTAAACACATTGAACGAAATGGTGAAAATGAGCATTCCAGCCAACCTGCATATGGGGCGTTCCATACCCCAATGGACGGGGTTCACACTTCAAGTGTTTGATTTGTTTCAAATTTTTAGGGTTGATGGATAAACATAAATAATAAACAAATATGAAATTTGAGCTTGATTAATACATTTTTAGAAACTTTACAGCAAAAAACAAGAACAAGTCGATTTAATAGTTTTCCAAAAATTTGAAAAAAATCACACATGCAAACATGAAAATTCTCTATGAAAAAGAAATATTTTTTTTTAAGTTTTTTTTTCAGAAAAATTTTTCACATACAAATTTTTTCATTAAAAAATTAGTCTTCAAAAATATTTCATCTCAAAAAAAAAAAAGAAAAAAATCACAATGTTAGCTCGAGTATTGCGTAGTATTTAAGTATAGTATTACGCATGATAAAAACATAGTAAGGTAGAACCGCTGAGAGTCACTTTTGAAATTCTTGACGTTTCCAAACAATTTAATTTTTAAATTTACTCACAAACTCACACACACATTTTCATTTTCAATCTCAAGCAACAACAATTTCGAACAACTTCAATTTTTTATTTTTTAAAATGTTGGCAAACTTCAAAAAAAAATCATTGCCGACAAATTGAGAGAACGGTTCTACCTTGCTATGTTTTTATCATGGTATTACGGGGTACACTCTACAATAATTTCAGTTATGAATATTTTTTTTACAACAAAGCTGAGTAAAATGAGTATGTACATACATTACAAATTTTTACATTTTTTTTCGATTTTTTTTTTGAGTATGCAGTTTTGTAGCAGTTTTAGTATAATAAAGTGCACCTACTGTAAAATTGCGTTAATTTTTAATATTTTTTTATGCTGCCGGATTTCTGCACTTTTTTCTTATGGAAGAAAATGCGCAAAACCGTTTTCAAAGAAAATTAAAAAAAAATTAACGCCACATATTTCTCGTTTTAATTTAATGAGCTCCTTTAGGAGTCTGAAATGAATGTGTTTCGCTTCTGGCGAAGGTCGGACTTATATGAGCTTAAAATCATACATTAAATCAGCCTCAATATGTGTTATATCTGAATCTTATTGCGCTCATATTCCGACTCTTTTAAGGCTCCTAATTTGTGACTAATTTCGGAGTCGTTTTTAGGTTCTCGTATGTAATCTTTTTTTAATTCATTTCGCAAAAACCTTTTTCATAAAAATCTTTATTTAAAGATATAAATTAGAGGATTATCTTAATATCAAAATTTTTTACCAGTGTTTGTTAAATATGTTGATGGGCGGCCTTTGGTAAATACATTTCTTGCTGCTGTTTGAGGACGTGGGAGCAGAAGTGGCCTAACTCAATTATTTTTTTTGTACATACCTACTTAAAATAATTTCAATTGTGATAAATTTTAAAATAAATGTCGCTTGTTCATTAATTTTAAGGTACAAAGCTACATAGCAAACCTTCAATTAAGGAATAAGCGACCTTTGTGCTGAAATTTATCATATTAGAAAGTATTTATTTTAAGAAGTTAAGTACGAAAAAAAAACAGATATGGGTTGCGCCAGTTCCGCACTCATGGCCTTACGTAGCACTCTCGTTCTCATCACACATTTTCCAAACATGCTCCGCAATGTTTTCGATAGTGAAGCCACATCTCAGGCGGAAGTTATTTCGAACTTTTTGATTATCGAAAAAGTAGCGAAAGCGAAAGTTATTTCGATCTGATCCATTATCGAGAAAGTAACGAAAACGTTAGGAGGTTATTTCACTTTACCAATCGAGATGCATCGAGAGAATAATCCAGTTTTTGTAATCATATTTAGGTGCCTCTAGGTAAATGTTTTAGTAATTAAAATAATCAATATCTATTAGAAACAAATTTAAATATGAACAGATGCATTTAAAATTTATTATTGTTGATAGGCCCGACAGGAGAGGAGGGGGAATCGGCGACTTTTTCCCCCGGGACCAGAGTTCTCAAGGGGGTCCCGTGCTCAGAATCCAGAGAATATTTCACCTGGTATTTCCATCGCCGAAATGCCTTCCTCTTTCTCAGTTAAAAGCATCGCGACCCAAGTTGAATACATACGTAAAGTTCATACAGTTCATTGCTCCATCGTCTGCGGTATTCGCTATAGACAATGCGCAAAGGCCCCTAATTCTTCCGCAGAATATTTCTGTTGAAAACTTTAAAGCCGGGATCCCATGATTTGTACATTTTTACAGTTTTGTACATTTTCACAGTTACAGAGTGGTCCGAGCCGCTTCATCTGACATTTTCATTGTCCATGGCGCGGAGTACACTTACATAACATTTGACCATATTCTGGAAAAGAGTTGATGCATGCACCGTCGTGCTTGAATAAAGGCTCAACCAGCCACTGGCGGAGCGCCCTTCCGCGCCTGCCGTCCGTATAAATATATGAATTGCTGTCGAGAATAACGAAAACACGAGAATCCCGTAAGATAGGTCGTGTCTACGGGTTTATGTCGGTGGCTGGTTAAGCTATAACTCGCCAGGCAGTTCCAGCATTTCAGTCGCGTAATTGCTCTTCGCATATTATTTATTATTTAATTATTACTTACCGATAATCGACCAATGTGTAATCTTCATGTGTTTGATTAAAAGCTAATACTTTCAAATCAATTTAGTAGTTTTTTATATTTAAAAAAAAATAAATAAAAATTTCGCATAAAGTAATCGCCACATTATAAAATATGTAGAAATGTTTGCATAAAGAATTCAATATTTAAATTCTGCCGCAATTTGCACGTCACCATCGCTATCAGCATCGCCAAACTTTCGCCAATTGCCACAGTTGCTACTCACTATTCTACTAATTTACGAGGGGCTGCATTGCTTTTGCGTACTTTGCGCATGCTCGCTTTTGAGACTGCTTTTACAACGCTAGCTTGTTCACTTGCTGTCCATAAACCAAACTCAGCATCGCCACCAGCTTCACCTTCGCTTCCACTAGCATTGCTATTGACCTTGGTACGAGATGTGCCAGCATTCAAATTCAACTCTTTGGACTTCTTGTTGGCGAACTGCTTATTCTTCTTCTTATTTATCGTTTTTTTCTGTGTCTTCTTCTTTTGAGTATATTGTTGCGGAAATGGCAAACGAAATGAACCCGAGAACCCATTGCCCTTGGTACGTACAAGTTCGCCCTTCTCAAGCGAATTCTTGATATACCGTTTAACAAAGCGAAACCGATTTTTTACATCCGAAACCGCGTTACCATAGTTTTCGGCAATATACTTTTTGATCGCAGTCAAAGAGACGCCCGCACGTGGATTGCGCGTAAGACTTTTAATAGCTGATCTGACCATCATTTTTGACGGTATCGAACGTCGTTTATAAATGCCCATGGAGAGCGGTCTATTGCGCGGTATGGGTGGAGCTCGTGGTGACACTGGAAGAAGTGCACCAATTTCAGCCCAATTATTAGCAATCGTATCAACTTGATTCTGAGCAAGGGAATAATTTTTTTTTTAGCTTTCAGCAGAAAAAACTCATTGGAAATTACTTACAGGAGGGGAGGAACGCACCATTACAGTTCAAAGTAAAAGATTGCTCGCAGAAAATCGGTAGCAAAAATATATTTATTTAAGTATATGAATGTAGTAAATCGAATCGGAAAGTTTCACAAAATATTCTCAAATTAATATTGATTTATTTATTTGGGCGGAAACAATATTATCATGGCATTTGAAATCTTTATCTATCGACAGTGTAAATTATTACAAGTTGTATGGGAGTTTATTCATTTAGGCGGGTGGTGTAGTGGTTAGCAATGCGCGCAAATATTTCGCAGAGCCTGAATTCAAGCCAAGTTTTCGACCAACATTAAAAAAAAAATAGTTTCTAATAGCGGCAATCAATGGCTAAAACCTCCGAGTGTATTTTTTCATTAAAAACAACCGGAGTCGGCGTAAAACTGTAGGTCTCACCGCTTTGTGTGACAACATCAAGGCTAGGGACACGACGACATCGACTCGAAAGTATCGATATAGTACTCATTTAAAGTATCGCTGTAAAAATATCGGGCACCCATTAATATCGGGATAAACGATTCGTTATTCCCAATATCGATAACAAATTCAAAAAATTTTATCTCAATATTGGTATAATTTTTTAATGAAAAAATTATACTTTGTACTTCAATAGAAGTTTGCCTATTTAGAGGTAAGTGTGTAAATTCATATCACCGAAGGCGCGGGTGGAAATCTCGCCATATGCCAGCCTAAGATCGTACACATTTGTGCTCTTTAAAGCCCAAAATATTCCCGTAGCATCGTAAGAGATACATACATATGTACATAATTAAAACAGTAGTTGAAATAATTATAGCCGCACCATATTTTGACAAGTTTTAACATATTATTTTTGTTGCTATTTAATTTTGGTTATTTTTTTATAAAAATATAGTTCATGCTTTAACAAAACCCGTGTAAATCACAGTTTCAAACTTTATGCAACATTAAAAAAAAAATTCAAAATACTTTCGTAAAAATTTCTAAATTTTTTAATTAGATATCCTACAGAGATTTTGAGTATACAGTTTTGTAGCTCATTGAATAATAGTAGAACAAAGTACAACTTTTAAATGGCTAAAAATTATGGTTATAAATAAAAGTCCTCAATAACTCTTATCTAAGTCATAAAAAATAAAAATAAAAAATAACCGCTATTTACAGATTATTTAGATAAGAATCAAAAATAATGGTAATTTTGGATTTATAAATTAAAAACAAAAATAAATGTTATTTTTAATTTTGCATACAAGTTAAAAAAAAAAATTTTTCAAATTGATTCTCGGTGAAAAAAGGAATCCAAGGTGTATTAAACAAGGTGGTGTTGGGGCGACAGCTGAGTTTTTCGCCGCGGAGGCCATTACGTCAAAATGATGTGTTTGTTGTAATTCATACCAATGACAGTATGGACATCAGCGTATAATTTGTTAGTGTAATTTTTTACTTATATACGGCCAACACCACCTTGTTAAATACGCCTTGAAGGAATCGATTGGTAAATATGTATCGCTTAATTGTAGAACATTTCCTTCATAGTGAATTTTTCAATGATAGTTTTCATCAATAACTGTTATGTTATGTTATGTTATGTTATGTTATCACATATTAATTAAAAATTAAACCAAAAACGAATTGCTTCGGATTAAAACTGAGTTGGTTGTAATGGTCCGTAATTTGACTTTATTTAAGGAATGTTTAAGAAAGGAAAACCTAACAGGATTCGCAGAATTGTGCTTATTTTTACATGTATTCTGAAACCACTTCTGTTTTGGTCAACTCCCTTATAACCATGGATTTACCGATTTTCTCGACACCAGTGTTCGCATTGCTGGCTGGACAGAAATTTTCTTGGATGTAGATAGTTACAACCATGATAAAAACATAGCAAGGTATAACCGTTCTCTCAATTTGTCGGCCATGATTTTTTTTTGAAGTTTGCCAACATTTTAAAATCATATAAATGTGAAAATAAAAAAATGAAATTGTTCGAAATTGTTGTTGCTTGAGATTGAAAATGAAAATGTGTGTGTGAGTTTGTGAGAAAATTTAAAAATTAAATTGTTTGGAAACGTCAAGAATTTTAAAAGTGACTCTCAGCGGTTCTACCTTACTATATTTTTATCATGGTTACAACCACTTACCAAAAACTTAATCAAATCGTGTAAGTCACTTAAGAAATATGGTTTTCACATTTTTATGGTTTGGTGTATTAGGCACGTTTTAATCTGGCGAAATGTTGCGTTTTGAGAACTGGGTGGTGCGATAAATTATACCACTGGTAAGACTTCACAAGAAATATGCACATATACATACATATTTATATTTATTTTGATTATAATTGCATAATTACATACACACATACATACATACATAAATATTATTCAGTGTTTATATTTCCATCCTTAAACTGACTTTAAAATCTTTCGAGGCTTTCCAATTTCAAGAAAAATGTACCTCTATTGTCTAATTTGAGTCCAGGGTTAATCTCATTTAATCCGCTTTTATGCTATGGTTGGTGCCAATCGAAGAAGTTATGCTGAGATTTCGTTTGGGCAACGGTGGTGGCGAACATGGACTCTTTGCATAAGCATTGGCTATACAACGTTCCTCGTCGATGGTGTGGCTATATTGCTTGGGCAATTCATATTGATCATCGACTACGGCGAATGGTGATGGACCAAAGGAGCTTTCGAAAAATGTCGATGAAGATTTGACGCTTGACAAACGTTCCAAATCATGGGTGGATACGCAAAAAGGTGGTGGTGGTGGTGGCGGCAATGATAATGGAGGCGTCTCCAGTGATGAAGGTATGAGCCTGAAAAAAAATATTATTCTGCCATAAATACGTGGTTTCATTTTGTAACCTATGTATTATTCTTATAAAAGTCTAGTAGTAGTAAAAGTAGGAGGAATTCGCGAGCTGTTTTAGCCGGCAGTGCACGCCGAATACTTCGGTGAAAAAGCTCAATGGCCTGATTAGTTCAGATTGTCATTGAGAAGACAAAAGCCCTCAAAGCCATTGGTCTAGCCGTACTATAAATCTTGCTGGTACGACACTCTGGTCTGGCGATGACCGAAAAAATCAACGACTACCCTTTTCATAATTTGGACGAAAAAGGTCAAGTGTTTAATTAGGCACCCTAGTCGACGGCTCGCCGGCAGCTCTCGGCGAAAAGAAAAAAAAAGTTTGTAGGCAACATCTGCTTCTAGATTACTCTGCGCTTGTTTGGTTGCCGAAGAATAGTAGATCGCAATGGACGAAACTTAAGACTTTTCAGAAAACCTCACTGCAGATAGCAAAGGGATATCTTCTGATATCGCTTGAATACCACCTGCAATACTTGTTCAGCTCTTATCGCGGGAAGTAACCTAACAGACACTTGCTGGAAGTAGTCACCTCCCAGTTATGGCAGGAGGCATCTCTACGTATTCACCGACGAGATCCTGACCCATATACATCACGCAACCAGTGGACCCGATATTGATCAGATAAGCCATAAGCGATATTAGCCGAGTGTCAATCAGCAACTTTACAAACTCTCGCCCAGTGAATGGCTTCATCGAAGTTCTACCACCATTCATCGCACCAAGAGCTTCAGCCACCTTGCGCTGTTGCAACCAAGGATTGGATACTGTAGCAGGCATATGCAAGTTGAACTTAATTAGATTCGACGTCGACAAGCGAAGCACTGTTGAAGGCATCCCAAACGACACCAACCCCCCCATTAATCACACTCTTTGATCCGTTGCCATCGAAACAGGCCGTGACTACCGATATTTTAGCTTGGCGACAACTACATATAGATTTGCCGATTTAGGCAGGACTTTGTAATGTTGCTACTAAAGCAATAACAGGATTTTATTCCCAGTTAAAATAGTGTACAAATGTAAATGAAGGCTTAAATTAGTAAAAATGATATTTGTATTGGCATCCCTTAAAATCTCGAATACTCACTTTCTTGTAGAACGTCTGCTGAGTGGTTGCTTTTTAATTGAATCCATGCTCTTCAAATAATCTGTTTCAGGTTCAGAACTTTTCACCACCAATACATTTTTCGAACCCTCCAACAATTCTGGATAGGTTTTGATGCCAAAATATGCTATAATTCCGCCAAAGAATGTCGATAAAGTAAAAATTATACACAGCATACCAATAGTGAATTGCTTTTCATCCGCAGAAATCCAGATTTCGGTTTCTTCACCACCCAGTCGATTTGTGGGCACATGCATAGGTTGGCAATTGAATGGTGAGATGGTATAGCTGTTTGCGGTTAGCGGCAGCATGCAAAACGTGTAAGTGTAATTTTTAGTGAGATTGTTGGCAATCAGATATGGCTCCTGATACATTTCGCAATTGTAATCGATATTTTTTGCAGCTTCACCGTCCACTCGAATAGCTGTATCGTTTTTTCGTCTAAACCATATTACATTTATCACTGGTTGACTATTGTAGTCCTTTATGACAACTTTTACCGAATTATTGGGCAGCAAGGTCAAATTGAAAGTATATGACGGTACCTCGAATTCGTAAAAGGCCACGATTGATTTGCGACTATTTTTATGGCGAGACCGAGTAGTGGTCACTTCGTCCTTGCTAGGACTATATGTAGGCTCGCTCGTAGAAAACTCCACCGGGCGAGGAGTAAATGGGTTGCTGCTTGCGATCTCATCACTTTGCTCACTTTCTGAACTTTCTTCACTTGAGTTGTTCAAATTGTTTGCATTTTCCTGCGAGTCAGCAGATTCTGTTGACTGAATTATTATTTCAACTGCGCGTTTAATTTTGGATGATGACTTCTGTTCATACGATGAATTTAAGCAACGCAATTGAATGATACCTAAATCCTCAGAGCTCGAGCGACTGTTGCCTCTGTCGGGTGGTGTAAGTGCGGTTACTTCGATAGTGGGTACTTCAGATGTAGTACGAGCAAGCGATGTTGCTGGTTTTGTTGTACTAGGGACTTTTGATAAATCTGACATTGTTGATGTAGCTGAAATGTTTACCAACTCCCCAATAATCCCCTCATAATTCGTTGTTGTTTCCGTAGCACAATCATCATTCGCAAATAAAATTTCACTTAAGAGCTCACCATTATGACGAAACGGGGAGTGACAGTAGAGTGTACCCAAAAATTGGTTACGATATATTCGATAAAATTTAGTGAACTCCTGCAAATCACAATCGCAATGCCATTTGTTGTACGCCAAGTTAACGAGTGTGGGTTTACGCCCAAAGAGTAATGGCTTTAGCGCAGTAATGGATATAGTTGCAAGCAAGTTATCGGCCAGATCTACCACTTGCAGGTGCTTCAGGTCCTGAAACGCATCCACGCCTATAGCAGTAATTTGCGAACTCATAATATGCAGGTAATGCAAGTTGGGCGTGGCAAGAAACATTTGCCGCGTTAGTGGCCCAGCGAATACGTTATGACTTAGGTCAGCAAACTCCAATCGTGTCAGCGTGCTTACACCAAATATTGTTTGTCCGGACAATATGGTCAAACCGCTATTGATACGCAAATGTAGCAGCGTTAATTGTACGGGCTGCAGGAAGGCACGATTTATTTCGTTTAGCTGTGTGTCGATAATCAAATAACGCAGCGATTTCAATCCAATTAGTGCACCTCCACCTACTCTTTTCAATTTCAAGTCTATCAGCGATAATAAATATGTATCCGCAAATAGAGGGGAGTTAAAAGCGCCACTTCTGATGTGCGTAATATTGCTGTTTTTCAGATTTAACTCGTAGACTGGTCGGCTGAAATCGAGCCAGCCATTTCGTAATAAACCGAGTGGAAGTGTTTGTTCTATAATATCAATTGCATCGATGACTTGGCAGCTGGACGCCTATAAAGGCAAAAAATAGTGTTTGAGATGGATACTTATTGGTTAAATATATAAGTATATAGGCCCTTATTATGAGTTGCATTCGATTTTCGATCTTTGCTGGTTATCGAATATCGAATGTGAAAATGGTATTATGCGCTATGCAACGGTGTCGAAATTTTCGTGGAGTATCGAATTTTCTGTGGAACAGAATTTTGCTTTCGATGCTGTAGCGAAGTTTGATAAAATGGTGAAAAATGTATGATTTTGCATTTGTTTTTTTTTACGCCATCTTTTTTACTTAATTTAATATGCACAACTTTACATATATATAAGCATACTATTTAGTATACTAAATTTCTAAACAAAGCTTCACAGCGATCAAAAATATACTATTGTGAATAGTGTATCAGTATCAATACCAAAAGTACTCAGAACTCGATTCTCGAAAGGATCGACAGTACCCGATTTTTAAAAGTATCGATACTGAGTACTCCAAAGTAGCATTCAATCGACGTTACTTGGGTTTAATATATTAATTTGAATAAAGTCCTGCCAGCTAGTGAGATTTCTTCACTCTTCTTTCACACTAAGCATTGGAATGTTACCAACATATGTATATTTAAACAAAGTACTCGATTCTCAAAAGTAATCGATACTCCCAACAGTAATTGTGAACAACCTAAACAAGCAAAATTCACAATTCTTCTTCGAATGAGTGTCATAATACTTAATTAAAATTCTTCCGATCAGCACTTTCGATCACAGTCGAAGATCGAATGCAACTTATAATAGGGGCCATATTTTTTAATGCAATACTGATATATCTTAGGTTATAGCTTATAGCAGCTAAAGTTGGTGTCACTCAAAGTTCAAAACTTATGACCAAAAATATTATCTAAAATTGCTTAAATAAAATAAATAGTTGCCGGTGTTTATAATTGCGCACTAACACTAGGTAGAACACAGGTTCGATTCGAAAAATAATGTTTGGCAATGGCAAACCGCCCTGGCCATGAAATACCTTCTCTTTTAAGCCATTTGCCGTTCAGAGTCGGCTAACTATAAGCAGTAAGTCCTTTAAGTTTTGTGTGAGAAACTGAGTCAACAAAAAAATATCAGCAACAAATACGAGGACTGTTTGATAACTGTAAAAGAGATACCTACATATATTTTCAAATAAAAAGCGATTTATTTCCCCAGGGCGAAAAGTGCATTAGAATGCTGATTACATAGTTAGCTGTAATATTATCGCGAACGCATAAAAAATACATTCTATTATTAATCACGCATGTAATGCATTACTACTTTTTGTGGGTTTTGTCCAATTTCAAAAATTTTCATTAAAGGCTGAGCTCGGTCTAGCGGCTTTTGAGGTACACATATTTGTATATACCATTTTAAAGGCCAATATATACTCTTCTCAGATCATATTCTGTATTTGAAATTGAATCAAAAATAGTCATTGAATACAGCTGTAAACTGTGAAGCTATATGCCTACAATCGATCGTAAAGATTTAAACTGTTAATAATTACACATCAAATCCATAAAAATCGTTATCAATGTTATTTCTTTCTTTGCACCGTTTTAAGCAGCTCAACGTCTGTCGGGTCTGCTAATATATTTATAAATAAATACATAATATATGTATATTACATATTAGCTAAAATACTATGTATGTAGTTTCAGGAAAATATGTATTAACTTTAATCCTTACCACACAGGTGTTGTAGATACTTTCGTATATAATATCTGCATTTGTACGAATACAAGTGACCGTGCAATTATACTCTCTGCACCCCTCACCTCTAACTTCTGTGGCCACTGCTACGTGAGCTCTGTAAACAAAATAGAAGGCATTTGCATAAGATAAATAATATAAAAAAACAGATAAGAGCAGTACTGTCGTCGGCTATGCCAAAGGCTTCACACCTTTCATGAACATCAGAAGATTTTACTTTAACAGATTAGTGCATTTCAAATTAGTTAATTGGGAGCTAAATGAAATTGTTATATTCACAGCACACATACATGTGCATGTATATACGTAGATGGAGGATTTACATTTATAAAAAATAATATCTAAACAATCAGAGGTATGGAAGATACACCAATCTAAGTTATTTTCATTGCTGGGTGGGATCCGTATGTAAACCGGTAACAGAATTTAATGATTTTGGCTGGCTACATAGAGTAGTTATATCACAAACATTTGTATCTGAACAACCAGTGGTATAGATGATAAAGCATACAGATACAGCACCGATCTTGACGATTTTCTTATTAGACTTTGTATGATTATTTAGAAAATAGTACACAGTTTATTTATTTAAGCAGCAAAGTTCAAAGTACATAGAATATTACTTTAAGGAATTTGTACATTTTGTTTTTTTTCTTTTAGGAAATAAATGGTCAAATTACCTTTTTATATTTACTAGTGTTCGCCCAGCGGTTGAAATTCAACCGATAACATTAAGGATAGTTTCTGTAAGTTGAATGAGCTAAAATAACATTAGTTGGAATGGGTTAAGTGGAGGGGAGTTTAGCTTAGTACTTGGCATAACATAACATAACCATAAATAAGAATAAATAACATAACATATGAAGCATAACACACCACAATATAACATCGCACACTCTTCAGTTGTATTTCCTTTTTATCCCTTTTTTCACCTCTATCTAAATCTTATTTATTTTGGTTCATTTTATGCCAAATGATGTTGCTTTGATGCCACATCAAGTGATATCATGTCATGTGGTGAAATTGGGTGTGGTGAGCTGCGGTGTGGTGGAATTGGGTGTAGGAGTTACGGTGTGGTGAATTTAGGTGTGGTGAATTCAGGTGTGGTGAGTTAAGTTATGGTGAGAAAGTTGAGGTGTGGTGAATTATGGTGTGGTGAATTTTGGTGTGGTGAGTTGAGGTGAGTTAAGGTGTGGTGAGAAAGTTGAGGTGTGGTGAATTAAGGTATGGTGAATTTAGGTGTGTGGAGTTAAGGTGTGGTGAGTTGAGGTGTGGTGAGTTAAGGTGTGGTGAGAGAGTTGAAGTGTGGTGAATTACGGTGTGGGGGTTAAGTTGTAGTGTGTTTCATCTTCATCTTCATCTTCATCTTCATCTTCATCTTCATCTTCAT
>NW_023458561.1:52349651-52350835 GCF_013731165.1 Rhagoletis pomonella | reverse complement strand
TCTTCATCTTCATCTTCATCTTCATCTTCATCTTCATCTTCATCTTCGTCGTCTTGGTCTTCATCTTTATCTTTTCCTTTATCCTGATCTAAATATGTCCATTCTTTTCTTCATTTACATATTCACCCCCACCATTGTTATTAGGTTGGGTATTTAAATTTTCCTTCCTCTTTGTCTTTATATCTCGGTTTCTTTACTTTTATTTTAATTTCTGTATTTATCACTTTCTTCTTCTCCATACTCAACTTTACCTTCTTCCTTGTTTGAGTCTAATCTATTCATGTACATACATACATACATCTTATTCCTAAACTGCTGCTTAGCACGTTTCTTTAATTCGCTATCAATATTAAAGCATACATTTAGGGGGCATTTCCGCCCCAACCATGTACCAGAGCTGTAAAATGATTGAATCAACATAGTCTGCATTCACTCGGCATTCCTTTCAAAATGTTGATTGTTGGTTTGTATAAATAAAAACTTCGTTCCTGAGTGGCTTAAAATATTTGAAAACAAACAAACTGTGTTTTGTTATTGAATGCTAGATTGCCATTCAGTATAGAATGTGAATGTTCAGCAGCATTCGCTCTCACACATGATTGTATATTTAGAATGAATGCACACTTTTTTTTACCATTCAGTACCAATAATTTGTTCCCAGGGTTGATATATTTTATACTTTAAAGTTTGAACATATCTGGAATTGAAACAAAAACAAATATTTTATTTCAAAGTATATGTACTTATGTATTGAAGTTTTCTGCCACTAACCCAAATTATTTATTCCAAAGCAGCTTATCGCAACCGTAGAGCAAAACAGACACATCTTGATATGTATACATATACATCATCGATTGTAGACATTTTTTCGCAGAAGAATATACAAAATTGATTTATCACAATTATTTTTGTACTAAATATTTTTTTCACAGTATACAGTGATCCAGGTAGCCAAAACAAAAAATGTAAACATGCTTATTTGACATTTTGTTTGAATGTATTGGTTGATATTTTTTCACAGTTGTCGTTTTCGTTAACCCAAATGAAATCCAATTTAAATATTTTCTTATAGTGAAAAATATTTTCAAGTCACATAAAATAAAATAACGAGAAACACGAAATTCCAAGCAAATGAAACGTGAAGCTTTAGCAATTATGACCGGATGCAGTTCCTACATAAGTCA
>NW_023458561.1:52338660-52349551 GCF_013731165.1 Rhagoletis pomonella | reverse complement strand
TTTACAGTTTACATATCGATGGCTAAGTGAAAGATCTACCTATCTCGGCAGTCAGTTCAAAAACGCCCTATACCAGAAAATTTTTCAACAACGCCCTATTTCAGAACCTGTAGCGCATCAGACGTATTTGGTTTCGCATTTTCCTTGCAAAATTGGATAAAGTCGTTATCCAATTCATCCAAAATTTCAATGCGAATTCGCCTTCTATTCTCGATTATTTGGGTTCAAGCCTCGTTTCCGACCAACATAACAAAAAAAAATTGTTTCCTAATTGCGGTCGCCCCGAACATCCCATTGTATTTCTACCATTTCATTTTCCCAAGATATTTTCATTTTAAGTCTGCATTGCGAATGATAAAAAAAATTAAAACCTGAACATGGAAAATGTTATTCATACATCATGTACGAGTACGGCCATGTACGCTATGGCGTATGAGTAACATTATTTTCTACTCCCACTTCATACAAAAAATTATTGCTCATCTTCATTTGACCATTCACAAGCTGTTTATTTATCCATCGCTTTTCATCGTTAACAGCTCGATTTTTTGGCAAATAAACAGGCTTTAATATAATTAAAAAAAAAACAAAAAATGTGTAATTTTGTTTTCCTTGTTAAAGATTGATTTTTTTTATGTTAAGGAAAATATTTAGCGAAAATTACCTGATCTGTAAAGACGGTACAGATCTATAATCTATGCCCCAATGTTTACGTGAATCGGCTTTTTTGTGTCATTTCACTTGAGATTTTCCCAACAGCTTAACCAGCGGTAAATAAATATTTGCAATGTATTTTCTATGAGCGCTATCGGTCATTCGATTTTTAGTTCGTTTCATACTGCAGAAATTTTTAATGGCCTTATCTATTTATTTACTTAAGTCCCCGAATTGGTATTCATCTTCGTATTCCTCGTTGCCATCGTACGTAATAGGGATGTTAATTTTTTTCCCTTTTTATGACCCCGGGATTTTCGGGATGTAGTCAAAAAAAATCCTTGTATATTGTTTGAGAAGCTTACCTACCATGTAATAAATGATAAATAAATGGGTTTGAAACCTACTTTTTTATTTAAAGTGTCGTTTTTATTTTTTCTCTCTGTCGTCAGGATTTATTTAAAAGGACTTTGCAATTTCAAAGATATGACTAATTCCAAAAATTATATAAAAAATACAATGGAATTTGGAATAAAAATATGGGTACCGAATGCAAGAGGAAATTCTTTATAGTTAAAAAAATATTAAAATGTTTTGGATTCACAAGGACGAATAGGTAATTTTTTAAGCTGATAAAGTTAGACGGACTAAATTCGAGGATATTATCTAGTTCATATAATTCAATAACACATAATTTTTTCAAAAACAAGTATTGCGAAATTCAAGGATACAATTTTAGAAGGACATTTTCAATACTTATCAGTTCTTATGCACCAAAAAACTGAATCTTTTTAAATTCTACATAATTTCCTCTTTAATTTGTTACCCATACTTCTTCTCTAAGCACATTTCACTGAATTTTTTAAATCATTTTGAATTACTGACGCCAGAGTGAAAAACTAAAATCGCAATTTTACTATATTTGGCAAATAGTTTCGCGAAAATATTGATTTTGTTAATTTTTTCACTCAAGAGTTTTTGAGGTCACTGATTATGAAGCTGATGTCGCATTTTCAAAATTCAAAATTGGGGATTCGAGTTTCCATCAATCCACTATTTTGGTTTTAGGGTTGATCGGCATATATGACAGTGTTTTAATAAATGAGCATTATGTATATAAGTACGTATGTGCAAACATATTCATAAATATAGATAATTCTCACATCCCTCAACAGCTAGCCTGTTGATTTGTCATTGAATTTATTTTTAACAATACAATTTTAATTTCCCTTAAATCGAGTTTTCAATTTTATTCATTCAGAATTTAAATGCATGAGTAGCATACATACGTATGTATGTATGTATGTACATTTGTATCAGCAGAATTTCAATAGGAAGCGGCGAAGGGATTGTGACACTTTTTATAAGTGTTTTCAGCAGCAAGCAGCAATAATTCAATTTGCAATGCATTTTTGTTGACGACAACAAATGTTTCAAACATCATTTCATACAACTGAGCAAATATGTATGTATATATGTATGTATGTATGTATGCATGTATGTATGTCGGCATGCAATATATGTAGCCTTATGAACACAACTTAAATGACGATGACAGGCGAACTACACCTCAATCGAGGATCCGTTGAGAGCAGCTACAATATGTATATAGTTCAGCATACGAACAAACTAAAATCTCATTATAGTTATTATAAGTAGTGTAAGTATGTTCGAATGTATAACGGAGCAGGTGAATGAATGCTTTGATGCACTTTTGGGCAAGCTATAGCAAAAAATAAGAAACCACTATAAATCGTTGATTCATTTATCAATATTATACTTACACACATACATATATACTTATGTGTGTATATGAATATGCTGTAAACTCAAAAATAAATACATTAAAAAAATAAAAAATAAAAAAATTTAATTTAAAACATTTTCAATGCAAATTGAATACACTTTTAAATATCATTCTAACGACATATTCTATTGTCTACAAAATTCAAGCTTCATTGCTAGTGTGCGGTAAAATGAAATGCAGCGTTCACTTGAAGCATGCATGTAAGTAAATTTGTCTGTTTGTAAGTAAATATTCAATATGCACTAAAAATTTTAAGATTTTCAAGCACTTATGCCAAAAATAATGGCTGAAAAAAAAATTATTTGCAAAATAAATTATTTAACATAGAAATGTTTGTGTATACATTAGGGTGGCACAAAAAAAAACAAATCCGTAATTTTAATGCTCTCACCGCTAAAATTGTTTCCGTACCGAAAAAATATACCCCTATTGTTTATTTTGAAATACAAAAAAAGTCTAGCGATCGCTCAGTTTTCCATGTACATATTTTATATGAGAAAAAAAAAATAACTTTTCGTTGAAATGACATACAATTCTTGAAAATCAATATTTTTTGATGGGTCCCCCCATTGCATTTTTAGGGGGTTTCCACGGATCTACAAAATATACATAGTTACTATGAAAAAAATATTAAACAAACAATTCACATGCATTTTTGGACCACCCTAAGCGACTTTCTGGGGATGTTCATATTTGCAGCATTCGTTGCACTTTTGATTGGCCAAACTTTAAGGTAGCACTCAGAACATTGCAACAACACCATGCTTAATACAAATATGTATGTATGTAAGATGCATTTGACAGCGCCTACACCGTTACACACCGTGCTGCATTTGACATAGGCGAATTTTTGTGTCTGCCTTCATATGTAAGCTCCTATGTACATATGTTTGTATGCATGTCTATGTGCGCCGCCACGTCAACTCACTGATGCGGCAATAAATTTCTAAATATTCATGTTTTGTATATTTTTAAAACGTTTCTTCCTCAGCAGCGGCTACATTCAGCAGGGCGGGCGAACAACCTTTTGCATGGCGCAAAGCGGCGAATAGGGTGTGCGATTGCAAATTTGCTTTGACATTTACATAGAATAAATAAATGTAGTTTGTGGCTATTTTCACGGCGCGAATGACACGATGAATTGGTGAAAATTTGGCAGCTAAGAAGTTGTTGGAGGCAAAGAAAGTACAAATACATACTTATTCGATGAAATTTTAGAGGATTTAAAATCGCACACCCAGTGCCCTTATTTTGTGAGTGTTAATATCCTTTAAATGTATTAATCTGTTATTTATGGATGATTGGTTAGAGTAGTTATGAAATTTCAGCTATATGAAACCAATTATGTATGTGTGCAAACTCACTGCAACTTGGCAGTTTTGATGACCTTCAGCATACTATACTGAATGAGGCTGCTGCAATCTGATATGAATTTTTCAACCATGGCCAGGTATCTTTAGCCCCACTGTTGCAAGGATCGGCCACTCATAGGTTTGGCATCCTTGCCTAATCCTTTCTAACAGATTTCTGGTTTTAAGTGGGTCGAGTGGTCAATTTTGGTAGTTTTGCTTTTGATTTACCTGTGCAGGGCATCTACATACTAATGTCGACAGCATGGAATGTATTTAGTGCACAGCCGCGCCCGCTATTCAATCCGCTGTCTCCTTCCCATATTAAAGTATTTAGGAATTGATGCCAACCCTATCCTACAATCGTCCAAAAGTTGCGACCTAACCGCGGAAGAGGTGATCGCCTGAATAACTGCCTAGCTACCAGAGAAAATGATAGCTTGCGTACTCGCGGGTTATTGGTTCTTTTTTGTACTTTACCGCTATGTCTGTATACCAGTGCTCATATCTGGTGTCAAAGAAAGGTCATCCATTAGCTCAGAGTTCGCTTTATGGAAGTTTCGTTGCATGGACTTAGATTTCGCGGCACCGTGACATAAGCGACATTTGCCTTGGAAAATACGAACGGAAACACTTCAGACAGAACTCTAAATGTTCCAGTACAAAGTTCGCTCGTATTTTAATTTTATGGCCTACTAAAATTATCATACCGTGGCCTGAGTATGGGTAGTTTTCAAAAAAGTGGAAAAAATTATTAAAATAAAGGCCTGAGCGAAATTAAAGTTTATGACTTACATATATACACGTCTGGGCGACGCCGATTGCGCTGTATCCTCAGGGTACCGTCGCGTGTTCGTATAAATGAAATTAAGCGAAAATTAATTACTGATTCATAATGAATCGGTTAAAATCCACTACGCTAAATTACACTTAATTTTCGGCTTCAACTTCGTGTATACAAACACGCGACGCTACGCCGAGGCGTCGCCCAGGTATGCTTATATAGTATAGTTATTCCTTCTTGGCATAGATTTTTTGATATAATTTTTTAGAGATGTGTATTTTGGTGTAATGAAGTTTTTGCCTGACAAGACCCCTGGTAAAATATTCTGAAGAATAATTTTCTAGCACATATCAATCCTCTACGGGCTTCAAAATTTGCTGTTCGTAGGGTTACTTGAAATAAGGGTAAAAATGAGCCTTTCAGGCGGGAGCTGATGGGTTAAAATGTTCTACAAAAATTTTTCCCATGAAATTTTTCTAGATATCGTCACTAGACATGAATAAAGACGCGCGAGTGTTTTGACGGCGAAAAAGGACGAATAAAAAAGTTGTCGGGAAAAGACGCGTAAAAACATTTACCTGGTCAAACTCTTTGGGGTATTTATATACTGTTTGTTACGCCCTCCAACCTAGTTGACCGCGAAAATAAGTTTACGCGTATTTCTTCACCGTTAAATAGGTTACCGCGTCTTTATTCGCTGAAGTTTTTTTATGCGTTGGTTTTCGCGGTCAGCTTTTGAGCTCGCGTCTTTATTCGTATCTAGTGACGATATGTTTGAAACTTTAATTTCGCTTAGACTTTTATTTTAACAATTTTTCCAACGTTTTAAAAGTTCTTAGGCCGAGACTGGAAAACTTTAGTAGACCACAAAATGAAATTACGAGCTATCGTTTGAAAATCCATCGAGTGTTTTATTATTGAATATGTAAAATTGCAGAAAATATTGGCAAAGTCTGGGCTGGTTTGAGTTTCTTTAAACGTGATGGGACGATTTTTTTTCAGACTACGGAGGCATAAGCGACAGTATCCTTCTGGCTTAATTAACTAGTAACTTTATATGGATACAAATTCCAAATAATTCTTTCATCAAGGGTAATCTGAAGACATTTGACTTGAATAAATGCTGACTGCAACTGACCCGATTTTCGGTTATTACTTTCTTGTGTTTGGTATAATAGCAGTGTTCCCTGACAGCCCAACACGATTAGAAAGTGCATCAAGGACATTTCGATTCCAGCTTATTAGGCAAGAACGACTAGGAACGATTCGAAGCCCACGTTCAAAAATTATTTCTGTGCACGCTTGGCCATGGAGTAGCCGAAGCCTGCATTAATTGACATCCAAATAAGAGGCCTTCACTGGGCAGTGGACAGTTTTGCAAGTGAGTTTTGATGTTTACAGCAAATCTTGAGTGGCCAGACCAACTTCGCCGTCGCCGGAAAGTAAATGAGATTAATTTTGTGTAGCCTGTACACTATTTCATTCGGTCATTCTCCGTGAACCGCTCAAATATGCCTTGCGCATTTGTGCTTTGGGTTTATTTAATAGTAGCCAAGGCAACATTGTTCAGCAAATTGAAAATGGTTTGTGAGTACCACTCATATTGGGTACGTCACCTATTCCCCCCCTCCGCACAAGTGTATAATGCATTTCTGCAAACTTTGTGCAGCACGCGTCGTATACACACCGCCCATCACTCCCTCCCGGGCATCGCAGTGCAGCGCAGTGACAGCGGCAGCTGTTGCTGTTTCCCCATTGCATTTGCTAATGTAGCATTTGCTAAGGCTTGGCCCGTTCAGTCGTAGTCATTATCGTCATCGTCGTGGTCGTGGTCGTGGTCGTGGTGTCATCTTCACACATTTCGCTCCCAGCCGCCAGCCATCAGCCTTTAGCCTGGCCTAGGCTGGGCTAAATTGTGCTGTACTATGGTGGGCTGTGTTGTGCTGGGGGCAAGCGCTCATTAGTTGCAAGTTATTATTATAACATCTTCAATCGAAACAGCAGGAGGTGGCATATTTTGGGCGTACAGGTGTAAGCGCGTTGGCGGCAGCAAACAATATTTTTTTTTTCGACGCTCAAAAGAAAACTGCATACCAGTACTTTTAAAACAGCAACTACAACTACTGCTTTATAATCGTTTGCTCTACAACAACACCATTACGAATTGTTGGCGCTTTGGTTGGCTCCAAAGAAAGCGCTGCCAGCGTGTAACACCCAGTGGCAAACGCCCAACGAACAGCGTGTCGCATTGCCAAACGTACGCGCATCCAACGCGAACACGCTCCGTGCCACACTACAAGCGCAATCGTAATTAGAAAACGCATTTGCAGTCAAAATTTATTGCATTGTCCTTAACGTGTTGTCGCTGTCGTAGTCGTTGTTGTGTACTTCGTTGTGCCGTTACGTGTCGCCTCACACCTATTAAAAACATCTGGTGTCGTCCTTATTGTTACTAAACGTATAAAAAAAAAGTGAGCATCCTTTGCTGTATCGGAAAGTTTTGTGACTAGTTTTTAACAAAGCAACGGCATGGTGAGTATCCCGACAGGATAGTGTAAAATAATAAAAATCTATGAATTAGTTGAAGCGTGTGGGAGAAATTGGGGAACTTTTTAAAAGTTATAAAAAAATTTTAGCATATGAAAACCGACTTAAATTTTCTCGAATATTTAGCCAATTCTAATTTGAGTTGAATGCTACCACTACCTAGTACCTAATCTCTAAAATTAGAAAAAGGTTTTGCGAATAGCGGTCGCGCTCGCGAGGCAATGACAAACCGCCGAGTGAATTTCTGCTATGAAAAGGCTTCTCATAAAACGTTTGCCATTTGCAGGCAGCGCAAAATTGTAGGTCTCTCCATTTGTATAATAGCATCAGGACGCAGACAAAAAATTGGAACAGAAGCTCGGCCAAACCATTTATGTTAAAATTAACAATAGCTCATTGCAAGAGCTCGGATATTTATGCAAGCCCAGACCTGTATAGAAACTCATTATATGAGGCAATGAGCTAATTTGGTTCTATTATGTTTCGCATACGTATTTTCACATATTTTGCATGTTTGCATATCTTTTGAATATTAGCATGCCGTTGAGCAGAATTGCAAATGCTATCGTAGGTGGCATTGTCAAAAGCACCCTCCATGTCTACAAATATGCCCAAGTTGAATTCTGGAATTGCTAATTCTGGCAATCAGGATTTCCACGCCGAGTATGATGAGAGCGCTTAACTACACTCTAAAAAATTGTTGTTTAAATTTGCGCATATTAAGATAGGTAACCAGTTTACTCTCTTAATGAATGCTAATTTACACACCGTGTTAATTAATTTAAACACTGCTTGTTTAATTTTACTTATCATATGTGTGGCGTAGAACAAATTTCAAATTTGTTTGTTGAGTTCTAAAAATTTATTGTTCACAATTCCACAGTTTACACATAAAATGTTTAAAATTTGCTCGAAGAAGTTTTTGTTTAGATTAATGCATAGCTAAACAGTTTACTCTCCTAATGTGTGCAAAATTAAACACTGTGTGTTTACTTTTAATTACAAAATTTGTCACGTAGAGAAAGATTACACACAAAGTGTTTAAAATAGAGTAAATATGAGCACTTAATGTTTATTATTAGTAAACATGTATTTTTACTTTAAAACTTATTACAATTTTAAACATTTCCGGTGTATTTTTTAAACATCTCATGTTCAAAATCAATTCTTGAACATCTTTTGCGTATATTTACAAAGGTTCTGGTTGAGAAATAAATACTTCTCAGTAGTAGTTTTACATGCATTATTTAGAGCGTACATATACCAATATTTCCAGGCATTTTAGCATGAAGGATGTTTTGCTGATAGGCCTGTAGCTTCTGTCGCTAATATAGTAGGGCTGTCAGATATCCTCGTTTTCGAGGATTTGTCCTGATTTAAACAAATTGTCCTGGTGTCCTGGTCCACACCTAAATTTCCCTGTTTTTTTTTTTTTTTTAATGCAGGTCAATGCAGACAACCATCTAATTTTTAGAAAATTTTGCCTTTGAAAAAAAAAAACTTAAGCTTTCTGTCATTAGTAGTCGAATATCGATAATCAAACATTGAACAATATCTGGTGAGTTTACCTTCTTTCTGTTTAGTTTATTTGGTTAAAATCTAATTTTGTAACTTCAGGCAAATGCCAAAAAAGTGCAAGTTATTGAACAGGTGCTACGTAGTAGATAATTTCAAGAGTTAAATCTCTTCCAAAAGGCTTCTCTGAAAGTCATTCCTCTCTCCTTTCTTCTTTGTATGGAGTGGCTTCTGCTCTCACTACTCAAAGAAAAACATCCAGAAGGGTCTAAAGGTCTTTTAACGACTCAAAATGCTTATTGAATCCTGTTTGTAATGCTAAGTAATATTAACATATACAACGTCAGAAACAAAGAAACTGTATTTATATAGTCATCCTTGCCAGTCTATGTAGGCAAGTGCAAGCGATGCTGTAAAAAACTTTTTTAAGGTCGCCAACTAAACCTCAACACATTCTTTAAGAACATTAGGTAGGTTGCCATCCGGACTGGATGATTTGAGACATCCGAAAGACTCAATGGCATATCTTAGAGCATCTTCATTAGCCACAGTTCTGGCGAGAAACCAGTTGTACCTTGACACTGTGGTTCTCGCATACCCTCCCTCTCCAGTCGTGGGAGAGGAAGGCGTAACCATCATCTGTTTCCTAGGAAAGTGAGTCTCTAGAAGAACAGTGAGTGTCTCAACCCTAATCTCCGTTAAAGTGTCATCAAGCTTCTTGAGTGACCGCAGCTTTGTGGTTTGGTCCTTCTTCAGAACTTTTACCAGCCTAGCCGTTTGACTCAAGGTTTCAATCCGGCTGCAGGCAAACATGCGCATTGGTTTCTTTCAAAACTTAATTATAAAAACTTAATAACAAGTTACGGTTCTGATATTTTAGTCTTATAAAGCCCAGATTCGGGGGCATCCATCCTACCACTTATCGAGCCGTATTCCTATCCGCCAACATCTTAAAGGATTCACACTCAGATTCTTCTGCTTCTCTTTTCATTTTCTCCCGGCATCGCTCAGTGGTTGCGCTCATCGCCTTGAGGTGTCTTGGTATGCTGCGATTTTTTGAGCATCGTCATAGATATTAGATACCAGATATTTCTGTGGGGTGTGGTTGGGAGATGGCGCTGGATTTCATCCAGGCGATGAAAATGGTGTGATCTGAAACGATGCTGGCTGCTCGGGTTAAATACACGCCAAGAACGCTTGAAGCATATCTTTTGCCCATCACTACGTGGCTATTTAGTTTTAATTTAGTGATAGTAGTTTTTAATAATTTCTGGCTTGAAATTTGAAATTCAATTAATTCAAACACTAAGAGATTAATGTAATAAATATATGAGTATTTATGGTGTGTTTACATATAAAAAAAATCCACTGATATGTTGACTTATTCTATTGATAAATATATACTTATGTTGGATCTCCACTAGGCATTAAATGGCAAAATTTTTAATAACAAAGTTGGGCATTAAAAAATGATTAAATGTTTCTAATTTTTCGTCATTTCAATGCCTAGTGGAGACTCGGCATTACATATATATGCATGCATATTTTTTTTAGTGAACGTACCTTCATGTATTAATATCAATTTTTTTCCTTTTATTTCAGGATGAACTCTCCAAAGACCAAATCGAATGTAAGTAATTCCCTCGAATAAAAATTAGCATGAAAAGACTAAATCTAGGGAAGAAACAATACGAGTAAATACAAGCACATACTCGATACTTTTCGTTCGATACCAAGTAATTTTGGGATCGATGCTTTTGAATCAAGTACTGAGTAGGTATCAAAAAACAAATGCTCGTATCGAAACCAGATACTATGGCTTCAGTAATTTTTCCTTCACTGCTATTCCTACGGTGTCCTCAAACCTTACCTACTAAACGCCTTGCTTTGATCAAAGACTGTTTGTTTTCTTGTTGTAGAAGACAAATATAGTGCCAATGAGCAAAGTGGTCAAAAATTTAAACAACATAAAATAAGTGGGAGGGCTGTGTGTGAGCACTTAATTAAAATTTTTTGTTTTGGAATATGACGTTCTTGCAGCAGTGGCTGCACAAAAAATATTATCCATAGAAAGGCATATTTTACAAACTGTGCTACAAGAGCTGTCCAAAACTTTTAGAGTAGTGTGCTGCATATATACATATGTATTTATACATATGTTTCTATAGCAAATCAACTAATGCCATTCCAAATACTAAACACCTGAGTCACAATCAAGTTACAAAAAAAAAAAAA
>NW_023458561.1:52333294-52338560 GCF_013731165.1 Rhagoletis pomonella | reverse complement strand
TCAAGTTACAAAAAAAAAAAAAACAATACAAACAATAGAAACAACAGGCAATCCGCATGCAGCCCCACTGTTTGATTTGTCAAGCAGTTTTATTGTGTCCGCGCAACGATGTTGTTAAACCCAGATAATAATAAACAAGTAGCTTAGACTTTCAAATTGACTTACAGAATTGCCAACACACGCGACTGTGTATTGCACCGCTTAATATTTCCGCTTAAGTTGCATAATGAAGTGGCTGCACACTTTACACCGTATGGTGCATGCCACAAGCCATAAAATGTGTCAGTAAACGCCTACGCATTGATTAGAAAATTTTATGATGAAAGCTAAACCGAAAGTGATTTTTTTTTTTGTAAAGGAGAAGCAAATAAATACTCAAAGGTAAATATTTACATAGATTACAAGTACATAGTATATATGTATGTAGAGTTAAGTTACCAGGAAACATTTACATTTTTACATACATATGTACGTGCATATACAGCTGCAGCTAGAAAATGTATTGTCTTTTTTTTGAATTTTTCTTGTTACAAATTCGATTGCTTGGCTGGCTAAACATTGCGTGTTTGGCTATTTTTCGTGTAAAGCGATCAAAAGTAAACTTTCAAATTTTTGTCATCAGCCCGCTATGTAGTTTCAGTTCTCGCTATAAAAATAGGAAAAACACACAGCGTGTGCAAATCTGAGCGCATAGCTACAGGCTCAGCTTGAAAGCATTATTAAAAGCGAGTCTAGTTTATTCTAGTCCTGCAGAATTACAAATTTCAAAATACATAAAACATTACGCAGAAAGCTGTAAATGGGTACAGGTCTGCTAAAAAATAAATCCAATTTTATACAAATAAATTCAAGTTCGGGCTAATTCGAATACCGTTTTTTCGCTTTTGCATAATAAGCAGGGATGCTTTTCGCCGATTTTAAACATTTTCTATAATATGCTCAGTTAGACTGAATGAAATAATTGAACCAGGCCTGGCAGAAATCAATAAATCGATTAACGAAATACACTTATATAGTCTTATATAGTTTTAAAAAGGTTATAATAATTTTTATAATAATTTTTCTTACTGGGAGATTTACTTGGAGTAAACGGGGGTCTTTAGTTATTGAAATATCGGAGAGACCAAAATTTTGGTCCGATTTGGTAAACTCCTTGTGGTCTCTTGCTGGTCATTGCAGGTTATTTGAGTATTTGCAAAACATGGAAGTTGTCCACTTCGGTCAGTGAAATCTGTGTGATTAAGAAAATAACATAGCAGATCACATGATAACGATTATGCCCTTACAAGGCTCGATCTGCAGTTCATAGTGTCACTGTACCTAGAAGAACATGACTTTAATAGATTGCAATTAATAGACCTCAAGAGGTCCTCAATTAAGACCTACAGTGACTCAAAGAAATGACCACGTATTGTTTTTTTTTAATATTCGTAATATTTTTCCAGCTACATTTTTTTGTTATCTTTATAAAAAATATCGTCCAAGCTTTAACCAAGACCGTGTAAATCACAGTTTCAAACTTTATACAAATGTTAGGAAAATTAAAAAAATTTTCATCAAAATTTCAACTTTTTATTCTGAATTTTTTGAAATTTTTTGGGCATGCAGTTTTATAGCCCATACAATTTTAGTCTAATGAAGCGCAAACGGCTAAAAAAAGCCTTGATTTTTGAAAATTTTTTTTTTAGGCTACCTTTTCGTTTTTTTTTATATATGTACATACATAATAATTTTCTAAAAATTCATTCATTAACTTTTTGAGGTTAGGCTTGTATGGAAGGTGTACCGATTAAAGCAATTTTAAGAGTGTTCATTTGCAATATTATTATAAATATATGGACAAAATTTCGGACTCGTGCATTCAACGGTGGGATTTTAATGACATTTTTAAGCATTTTTGAGGTTAAGTTTGTACGGGAAGTAAGTGTTAAAGTAAATATATTTTGCATATTTTTTGCACACTTAAGTTATTCTATTACTGTTAACATATGGACGGAATTTTGGATTACTACATTCATCGGTGCCCTTTTAATGGCATCTTTAAGACGTTCTTGAGGTTAAGCTTGTATAGGAGGTATGCTTTAAAATAAATCGATCACACCCAGTTTTCGGGTTTTTCTTGACTTATATCCTTAGAGGTTAAATACGAAAAATTTAGGACATACGCCAACTCCATCTAATTTTCTCAAAAGCTATATGGGGCTGAACCACTCTGTGCCCTTGCGTGCCTTTCAGTGATATGATATCAAACCGAAAGTATTGATACGGTACTCACTTAAAGTATGTATCGCTGTAAAAATATCGGGTACTTATGTATGAATATCGGTATAAAAATACTCAATTTCCTAAATATAGGTACCAAATTCAAAAAATTAAATTTCACTATTGGTCTCGAATGTGTTTATAAATTTTTCAAAATTGGATCCGCCATTTTGAATTTTAAAATTTAATGATCATATTCGTAATCAGCGACCCGTGAATAACAAATTTCAATTTTTACCGAATTCTCAAGAATATAACCGATCTTTTTACCTAGACCAATTTTGCAGAGGGGATGAATAAAAATACTTATCCGCCATTTTGAATTTTGAAAATTCATTAGCATATCGTAATTAGCGGCCCCAAAACCCTCGAGTAACAAATTTCAAGTTAATCCCACGATTATTTAAAAAAAGGAACAGTCCAGCGCCTTCGTCTTGGTCTGCAGGCTGTATCGGAGATACAGCCGCTAAATTTAAACGTAGAATACGTGGTATGGTTAAGAGCATATCCAAGTAAAAAAACAAAAGCACACACTAAGCAAAAAATATCGATAACAAAAGCGATAATAATATCGGTAGCAAAATCGATAAAAACATCGATAAAGAAATCGATGAAAATATTGATATCAAAATCGAAAAAATATCGAAAGCAAAATCGATAGCAAAATCGATAACAATACTGATTACAAAATCGATTACAAAATCTATCAAAATATCGATTACAAAATCGATAACAAAGTCGATAACAAAATCGATTATAAAGTCGATAACAAAATCCATAACAAAATCCATAAAAATATCAATACCAATATAGCAACATCAATAAAAATATCGAATATAAAACCTATAACAAAAACCAATAACTATATCGATAGCAAAATCGATAAAAATATCGGTAACAAAACCGATAAAAGTATCGATGACAAAATCGATAGCAAAATCGATTACACAATCGATAACAAAATCGATCAAAAATATCGATAACAAAATCGATAAAAGTATCGATCATTATATGGGTAAGTTCCGAAAATATCGATAGCAAAACCAATAACAATATCGATAACAAATTCGATGAAAATATCGATAACGAAAGCAATAATAATATCGATAGCTAAATCGTAAACAAAATCAATAAAAATATCGATGACAAAACCGGTAAAAATATCGATTACAAAATCGATTAAAATACCGACAACAAAATCTATAAAAATATCGGTAATAAAATCGATAACAAAATCGATAAAAATATCGATAACAAAATCGATAAATAATCTATCATAAAATCGATTACAGTGTCGATAACAAAATCGACAACAAAGTCAACAAAATATCTATAACAAAATCGAGAAAAAATATCGATAACAAAATCGAAAAAATACCGATCATTATATCGATAAGTTCCGAAAATATCGATAGCAAAATCAATAACATTATCGATAAAAATTTCGATAGCAAAATCGATAAAAACATCGGTAATAAAACCGACAAAGTATCGATTATTATACCGATAAACCCCGAAATATGTACTTACGGACACATACATACTTTTTGTCTCCTTCCCACGCTTCCAATGCGTGCACGTGTTTGCAAAATGATGACGAGGTGATTTTGTATGGAAAATCATTTATGCCCATATATTTGAATAAAATAAACATATATAGAAGATATCAACCAATACTTCCCATATACCAAACGAAAGGAAAACTCTTGAATTTTTGATTAAAGAAAACAAAAAACAAAATCATTTGAGCGGTTTTCGAGCATTTTGGTAATGAAAAAAATTTGGAAATTTTTTCAACAATTTTTTGCCTTAAAATGCTCAATATTTGTTAAATTTATATAAAATTTGTACCCGATAATATTTCTACTGCTCCAAAGAACCTATATCCCGAAAATGAAAGTTATATATGCCAACAATAAGTTGCTAGAGCATTTTAAAGGCTCAAAATTGACCCCAAAATAAGGCAATGTTTACCGTTGTTTTTACGACAGAAACCGAATTGGTTATTTACAAAAATGAGTCTGTCGACAGGTTTGGAATTTTATCTTTGAAGCGCCACACTTTTCTTTGAAATCGCTTTATTAGTTCTCGTGCAATAAGCGTTTTTGTGATGCTCTAAAAATTACAACTACAACATTTGAACATAGCCCCCATACCTTAAGGTAAGACGTATTCAACGTCAAAAATGCAACTCATTATTTAAAAGCAATTATTTTTATCGAATTTTTAAGAATATAACCGATTTGTTTCTACCTGAACCACCCTTGGAGTGAGACGAGTTTCAGTTGACGAAGAATGCCACCTGAAATGCAGTTTCCTAACCTAAACTATGTTCATCGCGTGAAATTGGAAAGTGTACCAGAAAAAATAGTATCTAGCCTGTGTCGTACGTCTTTATGAGCAAGGATCGATATATCTTTAAGAAAATACCTTTTTTAGTTTTTCATCCTCTAAAACATCGTTGTATAATAATAAATTACATTGCTTTGAACTCACCATCCCTTTTACAGTGCTGCGTAACGCGTTCAATGCATTCGATGCCGAGAAGAATGGCTACATCAACACCGCCATGGTGGGCACCATTCTCAGTATGTTGGGCCATCAGTTAGACGATGCCATGCTTGCCGAAATTATCGCTGAAGTCGATGAAGATGGTTCGGGACAAATTGAGTTCGAAGAATTCACCACATTGGCGGCGCGTTTCCTTGTTGAAGAGGATGCCGAAGCGATGCAAGCCGAACTGAAGGAGGCATTCCGTTTGTACGATAAGGAGGGCAACGGTTACATCACCACCGGTGTGCTGCGTGAAATTCTGCGTGAATTGGATGATAAGTTGACAAATGACGATTTGGACATGATGATTGAGGAAATCGATTCTGATGGCTCCGGAACGGTTGATTTTGATGGTGAGTGGTGGTGAACTTCTTTCTGAAAGATTTGCAAGTGTAACTGGTTGTTTGTATTTTCGCTCTTTATAGAATTCATGGAGGTCATGACTGGCGAG
>NW_023458561.1:52329247-52333194 GCF_013731165.1 Rhagoletis pomonella | reverse complement strand
CTCGCCAGTCATGACCTCCATGAATTCTATAAAGAGCGAAAATACAAGCAAACACTTATACATTATACATCTTTCAGAAAGTAGTTCACCACCACTCACCATCAAAATCAACCGTTCCGGAGCCATCAGAATCGATTTCCTCAATCATCATGTCCAAATCGTCATTTGTCAACTTATCATCCAATTCACGCAGAATTTCACGCAGCACACCGGTGGTGATGTAACCGTTGCCCTCCTTATCGTACAAACGGAATGCCTCCTTCAGTTCGGCCTGCATCGCTTCAGCATCCTCTTCAACAAGGAAACGCGCCGCCAATGTGGTGAATTCTTCGAACTCAATTTGTCCCGAACCATCTTCATCGACTTCAGCGATAATTTCGGCAAGCATGGCATCGTCTAACTGATGGCCCAACATACTGAGAATGGTGCCCACCATGGCGGTGTTGATGTAGCCATTCTTCTCGGCATCGAATGCATTGAACGCGTTACGCAGCACTGTAAAAGGGATGGTGAGTTCAATGAAATTTACATTACACAACGATGTTTTAGAGGAAGGAGAAATTAAAAAAAGTATTTTCTTAAGGATATATCGACCCTTGTTCATATAGACGGACGACACAGGATTTCTAATTTCACGCGATGAAAGAAATTTAGGTTAGGAAACTGCATTTCAGGTGGCCAAAATATTTTTAATCGTTAGATACTTTTCGTTTTTCAAAAAGTATAACAATACATACGAGGCATTCTTCGTCAACTGAAACTCGTCTCACTCTAAAAGTGGTTCAGGTAAAAACAAATCGTTTATTTTCTTGCAAATTTGGTAATGCTCTTAAATAGTGAGTGGCATTTTTTTTTAAATACAACATGGCGGATCTTATATGGCGAACAAGGTTTTGAAAAATTGTGGGATTCACTTGCGATATGCTAATAAATTTTTAAATTTTTCATTTTTTCAAAATGGCGGATACATTTTTTTACCATCCTCTCTTTAAAATTGGTTGAGGTAAAAAGATGGGTTATGTTCTTAAAAATTCGGTAAAAATTGAAATTTGTTATTCACGGGTCGCTGATTACGAATATGATCATTAAATTTTAAAATTCCAAATGGCGGATCCAATTTGGAAAAATTTATAAATACATTCGAGACCAATAGTGAGATTTAATTCGAATTTGGTACCTACATACATATTTAGAAAATTTAGTCTTTTTATCCCGATATTAATGCATAAGTACCCGATATTTTACAGCGATACTTTAAATGAGTACCGTATCGATACTTTCGGTTTGATATCATATCCCTAAACGTCACGCAAAGCTGCACAGTGTTTCAGCCCCATATAGTTTTGGAGAAAATTAGATGGAGTTGGCGTAGGGCTTACTTTTTTCGTATGTAACCTCTAAGGACATAAATCATGAAAAAACTGAAAAATTCTTGTGATCGATTTATTTTAAAGCATGCGCGTCCGAAATTTGGTCCATATATTTATAATAATATTGCAAATAAACACGCTTAAAATTGCTGTTATCGGATTATTTTTACACACACTGCACCATTTGGCGATTACATTGAGAATTCTGTGGAAAGTTAGAGGTGGTGTTTATAAACCAACTTCTGATTAGGATGGCAATATAATCTGTACAGCCTCGAACATCAAAATACTAAATCTGGCTATTTCCTCGATTGAAAAAGTTTACGACCCTTTCTTTGTTCACCATGGACGATACTGAGCATTCTTTTTATTATATCGGACGTGAAGCTCATGGGTCGATATGACCTTCGTTGGTCTGCTGAAATCTCAGCTTGTAAATGTATAGAACCATCACACTCTGACAGACTCTTCCAATTAGTATACCATGAATAGTGGTACTGAGTAGGACAGGAGAGGGAAAGTGCTTCTGCGAAATGAACAGTAAAGATTTCATCTATTTCAGGCTATTTGAAAGCTGCAGAAATAGATATAACTCATTTTAAACTATCTTAATCGAACTGGCTTCTACAGATCCTCCAATCCTTTGTGCAGGGTCGATTTATGCCTTTTTGGATCAGGAAAATGCACTGCGGCTCTCGGGTTAAATTACACTGGTCTACAAATTTCAACTTTTTTTCTGCGAATAAGACGGGACCTGGTGTTTCTGAACGGATTTTTCGTGCTGAACACGAATCCGGGGTCAAAAATGTCCCATCACGTCACGTTTTCGAGAAAAAAGGGGTTGAAACCCCTAAAAACAGCGTTTTTGGCCATTTTCGAAAAATTATAGAGCTGAACCCTGACGTGGTACAAATTTTGCATATATCAGAAATTAAAGGCTAAACCGTGCCCTTTCGAATGAGCCCTATGCCGAATTGATCGCGTGCACCCTTAAAGCAGGGGGTGTATTTGTGTTTAGGGGTGCAGGAAAAATTGATCACAGAAAGAATTTAATCTTACGATTTGCCTTTAATTTCTGACATATACAAAGTTTGTAGCACGTCAGGGTTCAGCTCTACAATTTTTCGAAAATGTCCAAAAACGCTGTTTTTAGGGGTTTCAGCCCCTTTTTTCTCGAAAACGTGACGTGATGGGAAGTTTTGGACCCCAGATTCGTGTTCAGCACGAAAAATCCGTTCGGAAACACCAGGTCCCGTCTTATTCGCAAAACCCTTGTAGACCAGTGTTATCACAAGCAGCGATTAGTGAAGGATTTATCAGTATTATGCAGAACTTGCAGAAATGTCTTTGTTTTGCTGTACATAATTTATTTTACCAATTCCAGACTAGTTATTTTATTGAGTGAGGGCATGCTGGCGCATCCTTTGGGTCTATAATTCCCGACAAGTAAATGACAACTTTTTTATCCAAGCTTGGTTGGAATTGAAAATGAGCGAAAGCGGACGGTTGTCACGCCCAACTAACATATAACGATATTTTAGAAAAATGCAGTAACTTATTTTCGTAAATACGGGATCCAAAATGTTGGAAATTAGTTCGTGAAATAGAATATTTATCCATTTCTACCAGACTCGGTCATTGGGGTACCCGAGGTACCCTGCGGAATGCTTCTGAACAAATGGGCTTTAGTCGACTCAGCGAACGCTGGGAATTTACATCATTCAACTTTCACAGGCGATTAGTTGAACCAAAAGTTGAACGAAAGTAGGCAGCCGACCAACTTCATTGTAAGCGATTAGTTGAAAGGCCGTTTACACCAGGCGATTGTTGCTTTCAACTAAAAATCGCCTGAAAAATCGCCTCATGTAAATTCCCTATTAGACATACAAGGTTGCAAGGCCGTTTTGACCTGTAGGTGATCAGGGGCGTTCTAGGAAACTTCTCCAGCTTATTAAGAGACAACTCTTGGTTTTGGTGGCAGTTATAACTGGGCACTGCTTAAGGCAAAATTCATGCGTTACGCCTTAATAGAATCGCATCATGTGAAATCATCTCAGCACTACCTACCAGCTGCACTGCCTTTGCGAGGCTCAGGTTTAAATGTTTCGGATTGACTGCCTTATTTGCTTCAGCGGATCTTCATAACTAGCACCCAGCGTTTTTCTAACCATATTTGATAAACGCTTGTACAGTTCAAAGAAAATAATTTTTTGACATCGGACCAAAATTTTTGTCACTTTATATATAACAATATAATAAATATTATAAATACGAAACTCCGATATTTCAATAACTAAAGACCCAAGTTAATCTCGCAATAAGAAATACGGTTATTATAAACTTTCTACAAATGGAGGCGGCACCGCCCACTTAAGACGCTTGCTTCAATTATTTCATTCAGTCTAACTGAGCATATTATCGAAAATATTTAAAATCGGGGAAAAGCACCGCTGCTTATTATGCAGAAGTGAAAAAATGATATTCGGTTTAGCCCGAACTTAGCCTTCATTGCCTGTTGAGATTGTGTTTATTTTTATACCTTTCATGAGCATGAAATGGTATTATAACTTTGGTCCG
>NW_023458561.1:52308290-52329147 GCF_013731165.1 Rhagoletis pomonella | reverse complement strand
TTGTATTTTCGCTCTTTATAGAATTCATGGAGGTCATGACTGGCGAGTAAAGAGTGTATTGGCAACTAGGCGCAACGTAATGCAATTGCTTCAGTTTTTTTTTTTTTGTAATTACTTATATACCTACGTTTACTGCCTGTAGCAATTAAAGATTGAAGGAACACTCACACACACACACTAACTCGTCAGGCAATTCATCAGCGTAGCGCAAATCATGTCTTGTCAACTTTTAGTTTTTGTTTTTTAATATTATTATGTTACTTGCGAATTGGCGTTTTTTTGTGGAAATGATTGCACTGCAAGTAATTTCTTATACTTATATTCATATTTATTGTTGTAGTTTTATTGTTTTGTCATAGAGACTAAAAATTAAAAATTAAATCAACAAAAGAAAAGCAAACGTTAAATATTAAAGTGCTTTATGTTATACTTAAAAATATTGTTAATTTTCATGCACTTACATACATATATACTTATATACGTTTATTTATTAGAAACATGCTCTACATTTTAAAGTTTTGTGTCCAATTTTTATTATACAATAACCAAACCAAACTGCTTAAAATACTCGATCACTGGCTTGTGACCGTCTGAACACACTGTAGTCACAAATGTCAAACATTAATAAAATACATTACATTTTTACATATTAAACACTAAAATTATTATTGTTTTTTTTTGTTTTTTTATTTTTAAACTTATTGTTGGAAATACATATATACATATATATGTAATTAATTAAAACCGACCATCGAGGATGAGCACAAACAATCCTTTGCAGATCGTAGCCAATTCAGTGAATAACTGCGACGCAAATAAATTATGCTTACTGATTTATAGCGAATCAAAAAAAAAACATAAATATATGACACTTACCAACAAGCTACTTATTCTATAAAAAATATACATATATACATATATATATTTTTATGAGTTTATGAAAATTAATTAAACTTTTATACGCAATGCTCGTAATTGAACCAAACAAGAGAAAATCAATATGCACAACTATAAAATTAAGACGTAAAACTTATGCATACACTCCTACATTTAAGCGAAAACAAAACAAAAACAAAAAAAAAAACAATTATTATTATTAAAAAAATTGCGTTATGAAAAAGTTTTTCCGTTCAATTGTTAATGTTGTTATATGAAAATATCTAATGTTCAATTGTTTATCATTATTTATTATTATACATATGAAATATGCATGTATATGCGAATACACATAAAGGGAATACATACATACATATATGTAAATCAAGTATGTATGTAATTACACACAAGTTAATACATACATATATGTACATCGCAAGGATATGCCGTTATTGATACAAAGGTTTCCTACTCTTTAGCAATTAAGTTACAAACACTTCATCTCACCACAATACTGAAATCCAACATACAAAAATTTACTAAAAAAAATTATTAAATAAAAAACATTAAATGCAAAACAACAATTTCAATTTCAAATACCTCGAACATCAACAATACAAAAAAATTACAAATTCTTAAAAATTTGTAATCAATTAAAGCAAATGCTTTGAAATAAATCAATAAAACCGATGTACCATGAATGTCAACAGCTACAAAAAAAAATCAAAAATTGCAACAAAAACAACAAAACAAAATAAAAATCAGTACAAATCAAAAACAAAGCAAAGCAAATCAAAAAACACCAAACTAAAACAAAGGTAAAAATCTACAAATTGAATAGAAATTATACAAAATGTATTAAATATATATGAATGAGTAATGAAAAGAACAAGTAAATAAAAGAGATTCTAAAAAAGAGCTGGAAGAAAAGAAAAACAAAAAATATTGGTAGTGCGTTAGCTCTGCGTTGTTTTAATTTAATTATCGTATAACTAGAGTCACGTCAGAAAGCGAGGGGGGGGGGGGCCTTCATGGTTGGTATACAAAAAGATAAATGGGAAGGTTAGTCATCTGTTACGATGAACTAATTCTTCTTATTAAGCTTATTAATTGTATGACAAAATCTCCAAAAATGCAAATTTTTAATTACATCTCTATATTATTGAACTGCATGATACAAAAAAGAAGGTAGTTTCATTGTCACTTTTCGGGCGCCATATTAACTACCTGACAATTAAGCAGATTGTGACATTTCGTGCTGCCATACCTAGTCCTCAATAATCATTTATTTATTGTAAAGAAAAAAAATATTTACAAAACTAAAAGGAAATTTGTCTTTGATATGCGCAATAACGATAATCGAAACTCATGATATGATAAATATTATAGTTATGGACGATAGGAGATACTCCCGATTGAACTGGCACTCAGAGTTTGACAGTAAGTAGTGTCTCAAGTGCAGCTTGGTCGACACCTAAACTCCTTCCCCTCCACCTATTTTCCACCACGTAGTCCATATCCTTGAGGATTGCAAATACCTCAGCCTGGAAGTCCGAAGCATACTTGCCAAGAGAAAAGTTAATACGTTTTCGAACTGTACGCTTCGGTTTGAGCGTTCAGACTAAGATCGCGTCCTCAAACAAAGGAAAGACCAAGTATAAGAGGAGCTATCTACACTTGGCAAGAACCGCTGGCGTAACTGTATAGAAGACAGAAGCGATTGTCAATGTTTCTTCGTCTAAGCCAAACTTACAATTAGTTGTAATAATAAAAAAATTGTTGAATTCTCTTTTGTCTACGTCATTATAATTGGTAGTTAGACTTGCCTATAAGGGGTTCTTTACCACAGTGCTATTTACATGCACGTCCATGGAAGACACCCTAAAGGAAGTTTCATCTAGCAAGTTTAGGGAGAAAATGTAACCTAAGAGGTATGGTGGCGGCTGGCGTGAAACCAGAACGCTTACTAGCTGCAAGTCGTGATTTTGGCTAATAGCTCGGCGACTACCATTGAAAATATAGTGGGCTATTACAAAGGGCAACTTTCAAGTGATGAAAGTGGGGCATCCACGTCAATAGATCTGACCTAAACTATCCATAAGAACAAGAAATCACTTAGATTTGGTTGGGTTGTGTTAAGATCTGACCTGAGACATTGGACGTTTGAGATACCCCATATTAAAGACCAGCAAAATCCAGGTGCTTTCAAAATCTGAGCAGTTTAATAAAAAGTGTCGTCTGCCCTCCAAGTAAAGGCGGCAGGGAAGATTCAGTGTGATATTTAGTTTCACCACAACGGTAGTTGATTGATGGGTTGTAGTTGAATTTGGCTTTTTCTTTAATGCCAAGTTTAATATTTGACTATTGAAGGTCGGTTTTCAGGTGTAGGTAATTTTTCGTTCAATTTCTAAAATGTCCTCTAAAAGTAAAATTTTAGATTTTTGGTCTGTGTACAAACCGTATTTCATTAAAATCAGATAACAGTTATCATTTCCACCCCTAGTATACTACAGATAACATTTTACAGAAAAATCTAAGTACAATTTGTACTTTTTGTCATATTTTATATTGAACTCTTCCACTGTGCGCCCATCTGTACATGGGCCAAAGGTACTACCCTGGTACGTAGTGATGTGTGAACGCTGAGATCTGTGTACGAGGTGAAATAGACGTGGCTGCAATTAACCCACATAGGGGTATTTGGCCGATTTAGGCGGCGAAAATTATTTTTATGAAAATTTTAACTCAAAATGTTTATAAAGGACCTGTTACGACATTTGGAATTGTAAATGTTTAAAATCAAGTAAACAGAGGGGCACGACGCGACGTCCAATTATTCAACCAAAACAACGCAAATAAAGTGGCTTAAATATTGGAATCGATAGGCGCGGTGAAGGTTTTTATCTAGGTTGGAACATGAAAAGAGTTGCCGTCTGTAAAAAAATTAAATACAATTATGTTAAATGAAATAGTTTTGAGAAGGCTTCATTTCTAAACAACATGTGGGAGGGTTACCACCTGATAAAAAATCAAAATCAATTCTAATTTAGGGAATAAGGCAAAAATTTGTATAACAAAATGAAAACGTGGCAACCTACATCAAAAATATTTCTGGATTAAAGTTCACAAAAATACATTCATTTGACAGCCATACTAGTTGTTTTAGTTAAATTTCTTAAAATTGAATATAAGTGGCACCCGTAAACTAATATCCTAAAAGATAACACTTACTATCAGTGTTGGCATTAATCGATTGATTTTTTAATCAATTAGTTATTTCGATTAAATTCAATCCGATTTCAGTTAATCATGATTAATTTTATTCTGATTAAACAGTTAATCGTAACCGCGATTAAAAAAATTAATTTTTATTCATTAACCCTTAATTTGATTAAGTAGGTATGGTGATTAATTAATTTATGCTGGAATTTTACGGTGCACACAAGGCCAGTTAATCGGGTATGGCAATGTCGGTTTTCCTCATAAATCTAAGCAATTTGGTGTGCATTTTCATTAAGATCTATTTAGCAGACGCTAAGCAAACTAGGTTTTAATATCCCTCTGCACATGTGGGATGGGTTATAAAAATTCCTAATTTACGTATTACTATTAATAATTCTTATTATTTTTTTTATAAATTACGCGTTTCTTATAAGCGTGAAACACAAAAAAAATAACTATAACCCGTGTTTGGTTTCAAATTCGGACACACTAGACCACTTAATCAGATTTTTTTAAATTGGATTAACGATTAATGATTAAAATTAAGTAATCGTAATCACAACCGACGATTAACGATTAAAAAAAATTTAATCACTAATCGTACAGATGGTTACGATTAATTAATTTTAATCGTTAATCGCGATTAACATTTTAATCCTTAATTTTTAATCGTTAATCAGATTAACATTTTGCCAACACTGCTTACTATAGGCAAAGCATTGCTTAAGAGCTTTCTTTTAGTACCCATTGTTAGTAATATTGTATATACATACCTTAATGTTTAAACAATACATTAAATGAATATAAGATAGAAAGTAGGTGGCAACCCTGTTAAAAATGTTTCTGAATTAGAGATTTTTAAAATACTTCCTAAATGATGTTTTACTTAACTTATAAATAATTTCGAATCGGTTGCACTTTGTACGAATATCTCCTGCCTAGGTTACCTTAAAATTAAAAACATTTTCTGAATACAGAATTTTATCAAAATCTTTAGAGCCAAATTTTTACTAAAACTTACCGCTTAGAAGAGAATTTTTATTTTTTTAAGTACCTAACAACTATTTTCTCCCCCTGTAACTCCCCTAAGTTTAAAATTCACAGTACTTTAACAGCGCAGAGGAATTTAAAAAAATAACGGCATCTGGTCAAGAATTCTATTTTCTGCACCCTATGTTCAGTTATAAAAGAAAAAAGTGCGTTTGGAAAATTCGATTTCTGGCCGCTTAAATTAGGCAAATACCCCTCTGTGCGCTGCTGTTGCATAATTTTTGGAATTCAAAATGTCCTTTTAGCCATTTTACGTTGCTTTTCAAAAAAGCTTCTTCTTTTCTATGTGCTTTTATTCACCTTTGTATGTATGAACTGAGCTTTTAATTGGGGAAATTGAAGACGGTGTCTGATGATAAGAGATCATTTTCAAGAAATTTCAGTTTGTAGAATTTTGTCGATGCGTCTTACAAAATAAATATTTGAGAGTCACTAATCTGTAGTAGGAACCAGTTGTTGGCTCTAAACACTGATGGCCAACGAGCAAAGCTCTTTTAAGCTTCCTATACATTTTGTGTAGGCGCGTATAGAGTAAAAGCACTCTCTGCCCATCGCTACTCTAAAACAAAGAAAATACCTATAAATCGCAAAATATGTACATACATATATGAAAGAAAAAAAATTTCTATCTTAATTATTGTTCACAAAAAGCTGATCTGTATCTACCCGCAGTTAATTTTTATGCAGTAATACTATCAAAGCTCCATTCTCTAGACCACAACTAGTAAGGTAACGTGGAAGTGCGTTGAAGTATAACTAAGAGCTTTAGGTTTACAAAGTAATGACGAAATAATCACTAAAAAATACGAAATCCCCGATTACTGATATTATTACTTAAATTACATTTTACTCAATCGAAACTATATAAACTAAATGTAGATTGAATATACTTATGATACATTTTTTAATGTTGGTGCAACATGTTGCCAATTTTTAGGCCAGCGCACAATTCGAAGCATTGCTGCATTCTTTCACCAATGTACCTTGCAGCAATAATTTACAAGCTTTCTGGTTTATTAGTTGCGCATACCAGAATACACAAACACAAAAACATGCATACACACATATGTATGTAATGAATTATCATACATATGTAGTCTCATGCATATATTGCTATTTAAATGTAAATTATTATGAAAGTATAAATGCTAACAGATTTGTAGTTGCAAGCTGTGTTGCCAGAGAAAGTGCCCTAAAACTCTTAATTTTTTCCAAAAAATATTTCAAAGTTAGATTTTAAAGATAAAAAAATCTTTTCGACCCCAAAAAAATTTTAATTTGAAAGTACCCAAAAAAACACACACACACAACTTGATGTTGGCTTTACGGCTGTAAATAGGCTTTGTTATGTTTTTTTTTTTTTTTTTTTAATAATGTTGAGCTTATATTTTTAATGTTGAGTGACAAAAATTAACAATTTCAAGTTATAAACTCCTTTTTATTTCAACTTAAACTAAAAATCAATATTGTCTTCGTAGCATCACACAATGTTTAGCACAGTTTACTTTCTAAATTACATATGAGTTTACAAATAATTAACCTACGCATAAAATACGTACATTTGAAAAAATGCGTGTTTGTAGGGACGCGATATTTTAGCAAGTTTTGTCTTTTTTTAACCGACTTGAAAAAAATGAGGAGGTTATCAATTCGTCGGAATATTTAAAGCTTAAAGCTCCTCTCACTTAAAAACTTGGAGAACTATAGATTTTTGATTTTGAGGTTAAATTTCTAAGTGCCTACAAATATGTCACACAAATATAATTTTTTGTATAAATGTAATTCATCTGGCAATCGAAAAACAAATTTCAAACAAAGTGCTGAGAATGAAAACAAAGAGAAAAGGTAATAGGTGACACGCTGAGTAGTCACGCCTAAGTTTCTATGTAAGTCATGTTAAGTCTAAGTCTTGCATAACCCAGCTTTTAACAATTTTTACTTAAACTTAAAAAATTTTGCATCATACACAAAAATCTTCATTTTGAAGATATGTATTTTCAGTGTCAAACTTTGCTTTTTCAAAAATCCTTTTTTGTGAAGATTTGTAATAAAATGCAGCCCAAAAAGTCTTCACTTTGAAGATTAAACTTCACTTATGGCAACGCTGGTTGCAAGTACATCGTTACATATGAACAAATACGGGCGCACGCAACGTAGATATGCATTCATTTGATTTCGAGGAGCAAACGAAATATTTCTTATGCCCATAATTCAGTGACGCGCGAGTGCAAAGTTGTCATTTTGTTGCGCCTGTTGCAAAGCACTTTGTAGCCTCCATCACCTTACCTCTACTCTACGCTCACCCGCTGCCGGTGCCGCTGGTGAATTTGCGGCAGACTTGGCATAACTGGCGTGGCATCATCATAAATATTTTTTATGAGTATTAATTCTGGGCAAGCAGCATGACAAATTGCCGCCGATCACTTGTCGTTTCCAATAAGCCGTGCCGGGAAAATTGTGCCAAGATAAAGTGCAACTATAGGATATAAGTATTTTTGTACATGTATACATATTTGTGCAACGTATGTATGTGAGAAATGTTTTTGAGTGCATATTTGTCTCAGAAAAATATATTCCTGAAAGTTTTGAAATATGTTTGGACATAAGTTCACATTTCTAGTATACATATGCATGTAGATACATATGTATGCACTTATATACATACATAGGAAAAATTTTAGCAGTTCTGCTGACACCAGCTGCTGAGAACGAAAATATTTCCGCAAACAATAAAAAATATACCTTTGGTATTAATGCACTCTAGCAGCAGGAGAAGTAATGGATTTACAGAAAGATACAAAAATCTGTGGATACAACCTGTATGCTCAGCAATATAAGCTGCTCGGCGTGAGATAAAAAATTCACAGCGGAAAAGATGAAGTTAGTAGCGATTAATGCTCGATTTTATATGTATGATGTAACGTTCATTAGCTGGAACAGGAAATTCGATTTTCTTCAAAATTGTTACTTTTTCCGCATTTCGCACTAAAAACTTTAATACAAACATATACATATTAAAAAATTGGGCTCAACTGATCACATCCTAATTTTACGAGCTTTCATTAAAAAGTAAATTAATCAAATTGGTTTCAAAACGAAGGCTCCAGTGAATTATAAACATTGAATTCCAATTTTAAACCACTGTGCACCGTAAGCACACTGCTAGCGATCAATTCGTTGGAACGATTTTTTGACTACTCATTTCGGCGGATATGTTTCTTACATCTTTGGCACGTAATTCCGGAGTAAGAAAACCAGAAAAAATATCCTAATTTCGTCTTCAATAAATCGATGGTTTCGGTCGCTTTATAGCACGTGGCGCAGTCCTGCTGAAACGGCATATCTCTCACATCAACGCGAATTAAGCCACAATGATGCCTCTGACCAGCGCCTATTCTTGCGTCGCAGCGTACAATGCATTACGGTCTGGCACCTACTATTTGCTCATGAAAAGTATCGATAAATCGAGATGAGAAAACTAGCAGAAAAAGTTATTGAACACAAAACTAGTAAAAACAAACTCGTGAAACACGAGAAATGCAGAACACGAAAATTTGGATTCAAAGTGAACTTGAGCCAGAGGCACTTGGAAGCAGGGTATCCAGATTGTTTAAAAAGAAAAGAGCCATTTAAAAAAATAAATATCGCTAATTTCGCCAAATCGGCTTAAAAAATCTTTTATTTTAAAAATGAGATCTTGTTATAAAATAGTTTTTAAAACCAAAAACGCAATGCCTTCAGGGTAATAATAAATAATAAAAATCGTACATATTAATGCTTTTCAAAAATATTTGTAATAAATTTATTATAACTCATATTAATTGATTAATCGCACAATACGCTTTAAGCGCTCGGTCCTAAAAATAAAATAAATGCTATAAAGCGAGATCAGTTATTTCCACAAAACAAAAATGCAAATTTCACATTCAGCGAGAGTTGTCACAAATTGTTTTGGTTTATTATTGGCAAATGTTTGATATGCTACAACAAAATCGATAACAATAAAAAAGGTTGCAACATAAAAATTAAAGCTCTAATTACATAACCTAATTAGCATGTGTTTCGACGCATTGACTTGAAGAGGAAAAAATCGCCAAAGGCGATTTCCTAAATTTATACGCGCAAATAACCAAAAAAATCGCTAAAATGGCGCTAAATCGCCCAATCTGGACACTCTGCTTGGAAGTGAATTTCAAGACCTGCCGGAATAACTGTACTTGTTCAAATATTTTGTGCAAGAACTGTATAATAACGAAAAATCTGGTAGCAATTGAAAACACAACAACCTTTTACATTGTGGCAGAATTTTTCTTCGTTTTACTTTGTTGGACTTTTTTTGGAAAATAATTTCTGCTGTTTTTGACAAGTTATATAGATATTTTAGAATCAAAATATTTAAACATCAAATTGCTCCCCTAAGACCAAATGAATCTGTGTGGTTTGAAAAAGACGAACCCACTGTAAAATGCAAAAAGTTGTCATGAAGTCGAAATCGCGAAAAATCTCGGCATCTCAGGATTGTTAAAATGCTTCGAGATTGAATGAACTACTTTACACACAAGCACTTGCACAGTCCAGTACATCTTTAATATTTTGACTTTCACTAATTTTGCTTTTATTTATGCTTATCCATTTAAAAAAAAATGGCAGCTTTTGACATTTATTCTTGTTCTTCTCCAGCTCTTCTTCTGCTAACTAATTTCTGCTAGTAAAAATTTCACTAGCAAGAATTTGCAGTTCTCCGTGTTATTACGCTCTCGATTTAATGCTCTCTTGCAAATTTTTTGGGTCATTATATACTTTTCCAGTAAAAATTTGCAGGTTCGAATGTCAAAAATCTGACAACAGATTCGAAATCAGCGACCTCGAAAAACCCCCATTTATATGAGTTTGTGTTGAAAAGGAAAAGATTATAAAATTAAGTCACCATATTGGATCCCCCATTTTGAATTTCAAAAACCTGTTTCAAATCAATTTGGTTACCTCTTGACTTTTGGCAGCAAATAGTAGTCACCAGACCATAGTGCAATGGTCGGAAATCCAAAAAAGCTTACCAAAAGTCCAAAATCGAAAGTTAGTTTGTCCAAACCCGATAACGCAGTCTCTAAATACATATGTCAGAATAATCTTAACAGTTTCCAGTTGTTTTACGGTTCAAGGCGAAGGTTGCTCATTTTCGCGTACATCATACGCCCTGGCAATCAAAACATTCGTATCAGTGTGAGCAACCTATAAGGTACTTTTCAATTAGACGATATAAATAACTCAAACAAGTGGGATTCTTGAAGGAAAGATATGTATGTATTTTTTAATGGGGTCAGTTAGAACATATAGTGCCCTAACCACTAGGTGCCCTAGATGCACTAAGAATATTTCTGTATCAAAAAGAAAATTTTGAAAAAAAGTCGCTTACGTTATTTTGGCCGTTAGGGCTCGATATTGAAATAACTGGAAACACATCCTATAGTTGTGTAAAAAAATATTAAAAGAAAATTCACTCAATTGGTTTAATATCTGCATGTCAGCCGAAAGCCTCTGCTGCTAGCGCTGGGTTTTATGGTTTATATAATAATATTTATTGCTAAATATTTATGTAGTCTCTATAGAAAACCGCGTTGCATTATTTTCAGTTGATAGCACGGAAATTCTTTTCGCTTGGCATGTGGATCACAAATGGTACTTAGTGCACACCTTTGCATGGATCATTGGTCAAATATGTGGTGGCCTTATGAAATATAATCAGAAATCACGCAATTTGTGTAAATTTAAATATACAAATATGTAAATTTTTACAAAAATAATCGGACATAGAAAAAAATTGTCAAATGCTGACTCACCTGCAGCAGCAACAAGATCATTCCGCGTCATTGAATCATAATTGTGTAAGTACAACGTGGAAAAATGCTAACAAAAATCGAAACAAGGGAAACTTACATGAATATGTTAACCACTCAATGTGAGACGAAACAAAAAAATACAAAACCATTTCGGAAAAACCTAATTGACAATTAACAAGTGACAAACCGAATTTAGGATTTAAAATAATTAAAAAAAGATGCAGGGAATGGCGCACCGATTGACAGGCAACAATCGAAATAATTGAAACAGAATGGGCCAATATTGTTAGCCAATGTGAATGGTGAGTAATGAATGAAATCGAATTTAATAAAACTCAAGGTAAAAACAAATATGTGGCAAAAACATAATTACTTATATAGTATGTATATATAGTATGTATATACATACTAAGCAAACATTGTTTTAAATAAAATTTAAAAATAATAAAAAGCATCAACAAAAACCAGTTAACTTTGAAAAAAAGTACAGTATTCAAGAGGCGCCAAATGTCTGTGGGGGCTGTGACAAGTGCCCAATTGGCAAATCAAATACGCTAATTAATCTCATCAAATCAACTAGAAATGCTCTTCTTTGCAATACAACAAATATGAAATAAACCAACAACGCTAAAATCATTCTACATACATTTGTATGTATGTATGTATATAGAGCAATTACAATGAGACAAAACCTTTGAAATAGTGAATACTTGATGCGAAATCAAAGCCAAAATAAACTTAGAAAAGCATCACAAAAGCCAAAGTGAAAAAAAGCACACGCACACTCCTAAAATTTACTGAGGCTATGAAATCGTCAGCAACATGCTGCAGCAACAAGATCTCAAGGGATAAAGAATTTAAACGCAGAGGCATATGCACATTAGGGTGGTCCAAAAATGCATGAAAAAAGTTTAGTTGGAATCTTTATGCTCTCACCCCCTAGAATTGGTCTATACAGAAAAAATCATAACTCTTGTTTTTATTTTGAAATCCAAAAAAAAATATAGAGGTTGCTCAAAGCTCTCAAAATTTTCCATGTAATATTATATGGGAAAAAATCACTTTTCGTAGAAATGGTATAGAATTCTTAAAAATCAATATTTTTCGATCGAAAAGCTCTGTTTCTCTGCAGGAGATTCCCAAAAAGAAATATCGAATTGTCCATTTAACAATTGTTCATCGCAACTATAATTTATAGGTCCGCCAAAAACCTACAAAAACCCCGAAAAATGCAATGGGGGACCAACGAAAAATCGTTTGTATTAAAAAATAGTTAAATAAACAATTGGGTATTGTTATTGAAAGTCTCGTGAAGAGCTTTCCGGTTGAAAAATATTGGTTTTCAAGAATTCTATATCATTTCTAAGAAAAGTTGTTTTTTCCCATATAATAGTACATGGAAAACTTTGAGCGCTTTGAGCGACCTCTATTTTTTTTAATTCCAAAATAAAAAAATAGGGTTATACTTTTATTCCATATATGTAGTATAATCCTAGGGGGTGAGAGCATTAAAATTCCGGCTTTACTGTTTTTGTATATGCATCCAAGTGACAAATAAATAGGCTACCGCAGAATTATTTACAAAAAAATTTAGAACAAAAAGTTGTAAGAATCAAAAAACCAAAAAAAAGTGACACAAAAAAGGCGGCAACAACAAAGCAGCATCAGCGCGGCAGCAACACACACGTCCACCCCTTTTGGCTTCAGTGTACGTCGAAAATGCCACCTGACTTGTAGGTAAATGTTGTTAATGTTGGTGTTGGCGCTGCTGTTGCTTTACTACATACAAATAACTACGTACATACATATGTGTGTATGTAGAAGCATTCGTGAAACTGAAAATTCTCAGCGCAATTATGTGTTGTAGAAATTGGTGCTTTTCCGCAGTTGAAACTCAACAAAAAAACTATGATACAAACTGCCAGACAGAACCAAAAAAAGCAAATATTACATATCCACATACACATATATGTGTGTAAGTGTGTTGGCATGTCGCGCCGCTGATCGGTTCCGCCGCCCAGTCGCATCGAATCTAATTCAAACCCAATCCAATTCAATTCAATTCAAGCCGATACCATTCGATGTGATGTGCGCTGGCAAGCAGCAATCGGCCTAATGCTGTTGCTGTTATTGTTTTCTATTTGTTAAAGCCATTTCAGCTACAAATACCCTGCTGTTGTTGTTGCTACTCAATGTTGCCACAACTTATGCAAACAAACACATCTTTCATACATACATATATTTAAATATGTATACATATATGTACAAATATATGCTAGTGTTGTTGCTTGCTACTCATCGCCAACATTGTATCTAAATATTTACATACATACATACATGCATACATACCTGTTTATTGCCACTTCACTTGGCTGCATAGAATTTGTGGCGCGTTGTTGTCTTTGTTGTTGACTTTGTTGTCGTTGCTATGTATTGCCATTGCTGTCGTCGTTTAGTTGTTTAGTCAGCGACGGCGCGCATTCGCCACTAAAAGTGCCTTAATTCGATCTGATCGAAAGGTAATTTTTTAATTGATACAAATCACAACTCTTGAGTGATTATCGAAATTCGGAAGCGTGAACACGTACATAGATCGATTGCGTCCGCAGCGAATCGGGTATTACTCTTTTTTTGTGATTTTCGAATTTTTCCTTGTGAATACTACATATTTTATTTTTGCTGTAAGGAGCAATACATAATTAAAATTAAAAATATTTGTGCAAACACTTTGTGCGTTACGTTATTTTAAGCGTAGATATCGTGTTTGTGTGTGTGTGTGTGTGTAACTTTGAGGACAATCGTTTTTGTGTAGACCAAATAAATTGAACGTAGTTGCTTTCTTCGATTTAACTCTTTCCAGCCAAATCCTTTAGGGTAATCAACTCACATAAATATTTGGATTATTTTCTACTGCAACCTCTACAAAATAAATAAAAATGGTAAGCAAAAAATTATGAAAACAATTAATCAGTCGGCACTTTTATGCATAAATATATAGAAAATATATATTATATCTTATGCAACTCAATATTCGTTGAGTTCTGGGGATTATCTACATACATAAGTCGTAAATTATACAGTGTTGTTTTAAAAATTCTTTGTACTAAAAAGTACTTGAATTTTTTAACATATTTTTAAATTTTTTTTAACATAATAACAAAGGATTAGGTGGGAAAGAAGCAGTCTTGAATTATGAATGTCAAAAGTTTCTCAGAAGGGTCTTGTTGGTGGAACAAAATATAAAGAACCTTTTCTTTTTTTTTTTGTGACAAAAAATTGAATTCTCAAGATCTAAAAAAAATTCAAGTTGCTCAAGTTGTTAACTCAAGAGAGTTTTTTCTAGCGCCATACGCAAGTCGGCGAGATTGTGAGACACTTCGTCAGCTAGACTGATTTTATTCAAAAATGTTTATTTAAGTTTAAAATATTTAGAAATAAGCTAAACTGAAAAGCAACACGCAAAGCGATGAAAAAACTTTAGAATAATAAATTCAAAAACGCCACTCTAAGATCAATCAGTTTCATACCTAATGTGTAAACGACAAGTAAAAATGTCGATCACAAATGTTAAAGTTAATTTTGTTGCTCGGATCGATTACACAGAGAAAAAGTTAAATTACGTCAACTTAACATCCTTCAAAACGTTTTTAGGTTATACATGCAGGGTTGCCACTTTGGTAAATTATTACCAAAATTTGTAGAAAAAAATTGGGTTGGAAAAGGGTAATTTTTGTTTCATATTGGTAGATTTTTGTTAAAACGATTTTGCCCAAGTATTTTAAATGATTCTTTAAATAAAAAAAAAGATGGAAAGTAATGCAATTACACGCCAAAAATCTGTCAAATGAGAGTTAAAGTAAAACAGATAAAAAACGCAACGCAAAAACGTCACTTCGTCGAAACTTTGATTTGGCTGAAAGATCACTAAATAATTACTAAAACCTCTTCAGTGAAAAATAATTGCGTACATATTTAAATACTGCGTTGTTTACTTCCATTTTTTAACAAATACAAGGTTCTTTGTTTTCACCGAATTCTGTTTTTGTTTACAAATGCAACCCTGCCTAACGCGTGACACTTTTCATGAACTTGCAGGAAAAAAAACTCCGGACTAAATCCTGTAACTTCTGACTAGGAAGAGTTGCTCAGTTAGTAGTTACTCTCTCAGAAGTGTTCCCAGTTACAGGCTTTTTGTCTATAGAACCGACTTTCTGTATGTTCTGACTAAATGCGCAAACCGTGAAAAAAAGGTATTTAGATCTGCTTCAAAGCCGACGAAGTTTCCCATGTAGTTGATATGGGAAAAAGGCAGCACTCTTCAAAATACAAACTTCTTAAACCTCTTTCTTTCGGTGATTTATTTTAAGTATGGTTTGCAGACAAACCGGTTTCGGCGTTATGCTATCTTCAGTGTCATTTTTTGTTCTCTTTCTTTAGCTTACCTATATTTTCTTTAAACAGTTCTGTAATATTAACTATTTTTTATAGGTCCCCCAAACCCATAAAAAATGCAGTGGAAGGACACATAAAAAATCGTTAGAATTAAAAGTGTTTTTACCGAAATAAAACACATGGAAAACTTCATGGGCTTTGAGACAGTTCTAAATATCTTTTTTTCACATTAAAATACTGGTATTCTTTTTTACCATTCAGAAGTATCCTAGAATCCCAAATCCTTTCTTTTTGGATTACCCTAAAGTTCTTACTATACTCTATTTAAACAATATACCTAATTTAACTTCGTGGCACCTCCAATACAAACGGATTCTGGGAAAAAGATAAAGAAAAGAGGTTGTAGTTTGATATTATTTTGAAGAGTGCAGCCACCTGTTTAAAAAGTTAGATTCAAATTATTTTATAATTATATGAATTATTACAACATTGGTATAAATCGAAATGGGTTTAAAAATTCTTCATTTCTAAACTACATGTAGAGGGTTGGCTTCCTATTTAAAAAGTCAAATTCAGCTTGAACTTAGGAAAATTTTTTAAATTTAAATATGAATATGGGTGCCAGACGAAAAAGATACTGTTCGCAAGGCAACACATCTCTGTCCATCTCTCGGAAATATTACTTTAAATGGTGCCACACTACAGAGAACTCATTAGGGTAAATATCTAGATCTAATTATGGATAGGAAATCAAACTGGGGACCGAACATCGATGAAAGGGTCCACAAAGCCACAACTGCCGTATACTCCTGCACCAGGGGTATTGGCAAAAACTAGGGTCTGGAGCCCAAAATTGTAGCATGGATCTACACCGCAGTGGTAAGACCAATTCTTTACTACGGGGTAGTATTTCTATATGCAAAAAATATGGCATGTAGTATCGCCATTAGGCTTAACGCGACCAATAAATGGACGCACCAACATATCGGTCACTGCAAAATTCTGAACGACCTTACTCAGTTTCCGGCAACCGATTACATACCACCCACCCCCAATTTCAAGAATGGTCAATGGATGCAGTGAGGAAGAGCGGATCCATCCACGTCTACACGGACGGATCGAAGCTCGAAAAAAGAGTAGGTGGTGGGGGTTCCGCCTACCTCATTTCTGCAGTGTTTTTCAGACGGAACAGTGGTCCAGTGTGATTGATTCCTAGTCTTGGCATCTATATCTTCACTGACAGTAAGTCAAAAGTAGTTACTCAATGCCACCGATCTCTCAACGTTATGACTGAGACATTCAGCACACACGTCGTCTGGGTACCTGGCCATTGCAACATTCAGGGAAACTGCAAGGCTGACGAACTCGCGCTTCATGGAACGACTTTTCCTGATACAGACATAAGCGAATCCCTCTTAAAACATAACACATAAAACATCTACTGAAATAAAAAATTCATAGAAGTTGCCAATGAAAGATGGCGAATTTAACCGACCTGTCATATTACCAAAGCACTCCGGCCCGCCATGGACGCCCAGCGCACCAAGACTCTCCTTAATCTAAGGAGGCAGGACATTCGCATAGTGACTGGAGTTCTCACTGGACATTGTCTGATCGGATTACACGCAACTAGACTGGGCGCGCCCTGGAACGACTACTGCAGAAGTTGCATGGATGTAGACGAAGAGGAAACCATCCCACATCTTCTCTGTCATTGCCCCGCTCTGTCAAAATGGAGGCAAAAGCTTGCGGGAGCTTTTTCTTCGACGATCTCGATGACCTGGAAGAGGTGAACGTCAGAAGTCTTTGCACATTCTTGCTAGGCACCAAATCGTTTACAGGGGATGGGGATAATTAAAAAACCTCATGCGATATCACAAAGGAACCTGTATCTAAGTGAGTCCTACTTCTGGACTGCCGCTCAACCTAACCTAACTTAAACTTGAAAAGTCGAATTAAATTAAATTATATACAAGTGAAAGTGTTAGGCGAAAAAGTGTTAAGCGGCTTGCAACCATATCCGTATCAATCGCAATAGTTTTGAAAAGGTTTTATTTATTAACTACGCAAAGTAGGGTTGCAACCGATTTGTAAAATTTATGTGAACTTGGATTGAGGGAATTATGTAGGTAATTAAAATATGTATCTCAATGTGCGTGTCAGACAAAAAACCTTTAAGAATGTTTTAGTCTGAAAATATTTTGAAGTTTGAAGTTGAGTTTAAATATGTTAAATTTTTTAATTTAAATAAGTTACACCTAACATAACATGCAGCAATTTCATACACTGGGCGAAGCGGGTGAGAGCAAACTTGTATTCTATAAGCAGATTGAAATCTTCCCAGTGGCAGATTATTAGTATTATTATTAGTTTATGAGATGCGGCGAGAAGTAGTAATTGCGCTTTGATTTTACTGAAAATTGCTACGTAGTCCCTTTGTTCAGGAATGAATAAAGTGAATATGAAGAATGGAACAGAATACCCAACCTATTATACTAGAAGAAGAAAATCATTAGATTTTATTCGATTTAGTATTTTTTTTTAACTGCTGAGCGTGGCAGTAGACCGTATTTGATCAGATTCCAGATTTAAGTTTTCCGACTAAGGCTATATGGTACAAACCGAATTTCATTAAAATCGGACAACTTTCATCATAACTGCCCCCTTGTTGATGTACAAGCTCGACAATAATTTTCTGCATCGAGCTCACTGTGTTTTGAACCTGTGAACTCCGGGGTATAGAAAAAAAACAGTTTTCTACAAACTCTTGCTGTTTTCTATCCTTCCTTGTCAATCGAACTCGATTCAAGTGCGGCGGGCTTTGTATTTATTTATTTAATATTAGTAGAGTTCTCGGCTCCCAGCTAAGACCAAAAGTTTTTAAAAAATATGTCTGTAGCTTAGTATTTTTGGCGCCCTTGCAAAATAACTACTTTTATAGAAAGGCGTGCATTTACTGTTATTCGCAACATTACCTGGTCTGCATGTTGGCTTTGTTTTTTTTTTTCTTTTTTTGGGATACATACATACATATTTACACAATAAACGCAAAACTATTCTGATGAGATCCGCGTAGTTTAAGGTTATTATTGGCCTTATTAAAAAATTTTACATAAGTATAAAAAATTCTATTTTTTTTATTCCTTTCGTTGTAAAGAAAATTATAAAATTCGCCTTTGAGGATTATAGAGAATGTGTTGCAAACGAAAAGGCACTAGGAAAACAAGGCAACGCAAAATGCCACATTCGTATGTTTGTTGGTACTTTGTCATAAATTTTCAACGCCAATTGGGTCACTTTACTCGCCAGCAATGGCAAAAGAACTGCAAATGAACGCTGTTCAATAATAAATAAACACACATGTACATTGCTATATACATATACGATCACATTCACAATTAAATATGTACATATGTACGTACATTTCTACATATGGCTGAATAATAATAAATAAAACACGCGTAATTTAACGAGCTGACAAATTTTGTAGTCCACTTATTAACGAATGAACAAAAAGGAAAATAAAAATAGTAAACCAACTCAGTGTAGCAGCATCAATTTGAAAATAGCCCAGTAAATTTAGACCGTTACAAAAAAAAAAAAAATCCTGCATCTAAATTTCGTATGCGGACATCTTGGATTTTAGGGGTTTTTTGGGTTGTTAGCAATGTGCAAGCTTATTTTGGCATTTTTCATAAAAAATGTTAAAAACACGCCAACTACTTATATATGAAAATACACAAGCTTTCTTCTCTCTTTATAACATTCCTTTTTTTTTAATTTCTCGTTTTTTTTTCTCTGTTTAATTCTTACAGACTGAAGCAGAATACGATAAAGAACAACTGAGAAGTATGCTTAAATATCAATTTATTTCTTTTAATAAATTACGATCGCCAATTTTAATTTTATACACACATTTTTACATTGACAGTTATGCGCAATGCCTTCAAGGCATTCGATCATGATGAACGTGGCTATATTGAATACAGTGATGTGCAGACCATTCTCGAGATACTTGGACAAAAACTGGATGAAAAAGCTATTAAGGCGCTACTTAAAGAGGTCGACAAGGCGAACTCTGGTAAACTGGATTTTGGTCAATTCTGCAAATTAGCCGCGCGCTTCGTTGAGGTCGAGGATGATGCACCCGCCTTGGTTAGCGAGCTGAAGGAAGCGTTCCGCGTTTACGATAAGGAGGGTAAAGGTTACCTGACGGTACAAGTACTTCGTGACATTCTACGCGAATTGGACGATAAATTGTCAGCTGCCGACTTAGATATGATCATCGAAGAAATTGATGCTGACGGTTCTGGAACTGTTGATTTCGATGGTGAGTTTAAGTGTGACGAATACTTTTTTTTTTAACATTAAAAATTTTTCATAAACATTTTTTTATTATAGAATTTCTACAAGTGATGACAGGTAAAAATTTCTATGATTTGACGTTTAATCGCCATTTTGTGTTCGCATCCGATGATGTACCCCCCCGTCATTGCTGGACACCCGCATGCAAGGCACGCGACTGTCCTACACGTCGTCTGCGCTTGCATCGCCGCATTGAATGGCATTTTCAGCGCTTATTTGAGCAAATGTGGCGTCCATTGGATGTGTGGCACAAACCATTCAACTCATTTGCATGTTCCACCTTTGCTTGTTCCACTGCTCCAACACCAGAATCCTCTTCCCACGCCCACCCGGCTGAAAGTTTTAAGCAAAAGTCGTACAAAAACGACACTGTCAACATACAAAATAAAACAACAACAACAATAAGCAAAGAAGGCAATACTCGTACGAAATTTACACAAACATTCAACATCCAAAAAAATCAAACAACTCCAACGAGTTCACATCGGTGTTCGGGCTGTTGTTATCATTCTACATTCCGTCCGCGGTTCCCTAAGTGGGTACCAATTCTCACTTTGTATCGTGAAATAATACAGAATCCTTTCCGTCGCCGCGCTCGCCTCATGATTACCCATAATTGAATGTCTAGTTGGTTTGCTGCCCGTAGCTACTTCCCTACCGTTAAACAAATTTATGTTTGACTAATGTGTTCTTTATGAGTTGCTCCAATGGCATAATAACTCACATTACCACCAGATTGCAAAACTTTTCACTGCCCTTTATATTAAAACGTATGTGGTTTCATTAATAATTTTGTATTTTCTGGTCTGTAGGTTAAGCAACGAGTCTAATTATTCAAGTACAAAATGTCGTAAGTGTCACCGTTGTGTTGCAGCAATGAAGGAAATTTTCGTATTCTAATTACTTTACCAAACAACTTTTTGTTAAACACTTATTTTTATTGTTAAATTTATTTGAGTTAATCACTATCGCCCTCATATATTTAAATAAAAAATAATAAATGCCACAGTGATAACGTAAGAATTCAAAATTTTATTATTTTTGATTTGATTAACTTAATGCTAGCGGAGATCAAAATGAATGCAGGTTTAGTATGCATGTACGGAAAAATATTA
>NW_023458561.1:52300101-52308190 GCF_013731165.1 Rhagoletis pomonella | reverse complement strand
AGATCAAAATGAATGCAGGTTTAGTATGCATGTACGGAAAAATATTATTCTATGTAAATTAAAAATTCCCCACTACCTACCACTTTGCCGATTTCCAAATGTTCCCTCTATACTGTCCAATCTTGACTCTCTACGAAAATCGCGGACTTTCCAAATCTGTAGCCACGCTGCCCATTCAATTGGTTTATGAAGGGCTTCAGTCTTTCACACAGTTATATGGGATCTTATAATCAACGATGAACATTTTTATCAGCAATGCCCCCATCGGACTAGATGCCGCTTAAGAGTTGGTAAATATGTCCAACCAACTTTTCGCCGCCAGCATGGAACAACTCAATCGATAAGCCGCCAGATCCATGGGCTATGTTGTTTGAAGTGAAACTTCTTTAGCGGCGGTTGGTTGGTGGGGGGCCAAATTGGCAAATTCAAGAGAAATGGTGCAACGGAAATGGTTGGGGTTTAAACAAGTTATTCTGGAGTGTATGCGCATGGTTTGAATTTAACAAAAACTTGCTAATAAAAGGTTAAAGAATAACACTTAGAAAAAGATTAAAACAAGAATGAAAGTAAAGGTGGATACGTACAAAGATAAAGAAAAGGTTAAAGGCAAAGGTAAAAATAAAAACAAAAACAAAGATGTGTAAAGGCAAAGGCAAAAATGAGGACCAAGGTAAATTTAAATACTTTACTTATATAAGGGCAAAGATGAAGAGGAGTAGTATATAGATGAAGAAAATTATAAACACAAACGTACAAACAAAGATAAATATAAAGAAAAAGATCAAGATGATGATACCGATAAAAGTAAAGATAAAGATAGGGGAAGAAAGATTAAAATAGAGGTAATTATAAAAAAAGGATATAGATAGAGACATAGAGACAAAATCTGGGAACTATTTCGAGATTCTCGGGACATATAGATATAATAATCGATTGTTATCGATATTTTCATCGATTTTGTTATCAAAATTTTTATCAATATTGTTATTGATTTTGCTATCGATATTTTCGGAACTTATCGATATAATAATCGATATTTTTATCGATTTTGCTATTGATTTTGTAATCGATATTTTTAAGGATTTTCTTACCGATATTGTTATTGGTTTTGTGAACGATGTTGTTACGGATTTCGTTATCGATATTTTTATAGTTTTGTTATCGATATTGTTGTCCATTTTGTTATAGATTATTTATTGAGTTTGTTATAGACTTTCTTATCAACTTTGTTATCGATTTTGTTATCGATTTTGTCATCGATTATTTATTGAATATTTACGGATTTTTTTACCGATGTTATTATCGACTTTGTTATCGATATTATTATCGAGTTTGTTATCGATATTTTTATCCATTTTCTAATCGATATTTGCTATCGATTTTGTTATAGATTATTTATTGATTTTGCTATCGATTTTGTTATCGATATGTTTATAGATTTTCAAATCGATTTTGCTATCAATACTATTATCGATTTTGCTATCGAAATTTTTTCGAAATTGTTATCGGTTTTGTTATCGATATTTTGTTGGATATTATTATCGATTTTGTTATCGATAGAGTATATAAAGATAAAAATGAAAAGAAAGGAAAACAGACTAACATAAATGTAATTAGAACGAACAGGGGTAGAGGTAGGGATGTAGATAGAAAAAAAAATATATATATATAACCTTAAGCAAAAGCAGATGTACATATGTATGTATGTACATATATTGGTTATTAGACAAAATAGATATGTAACGTAAGTTTCACTTCTCCAGTGTCCAGGCACATTTACTTTTTTTTTGTTTTTATCACTTCGTCTGTGGCTGGTGGAAGTCGGTGAGCTTTGCTCTTCTTCATAAAAAGTGCCACCTGTGTCTTCTGTGTAGAATATAAGTATTTATTTATATAAATATTAAGCGACACCCGAAAACAAATCAAGGCGTTCAGAAAACAACACATATTCTACATGCCGTTCATTGTTCCTGGAACCCATAATAAAACAAGCTCGTTATGTTTTTCAACATAATTTAGTCGAGAATCGCATTGCCGAACTATTTTGGAAGTAGTTACAGGGCTGGCTAGTGCCTTGAATTGAGCTTGGCTCCTGTTTGCCCACGTAGTCCATGGCAAATACCTCAGCTTGAAATACAGCAGAGGCAAAGGTGCCGTACTATCCTGTGTCATTGAAAAGTACTTCAATTATAAATCTCTACCTCCAGAAATGTCCGCCTCATTCCACACTGTACCACACCAGCATCCAATTGTTGTAGGGATATCTCACGACATAGATGGAGGGTCTTCTCCACCACACCGCCATTGGATTACTCTGGGAGACATACCCCACGTTTTACTAAAGATCCGTTAACATTGACAGAACGTTGTTAGGATTTGGTCAGCAGGGAATCAAATACCACGCACCAGAGGAAGGGACAAGGGAAAAGGCACACTACCCTGAGGACAGTCCCAATGAACTTCGCACGTGACATATTGACCACCCTCTGGCTGAATCCTAATGATCCTCTGCGTGAGCATTAACCGTATAAAATTTACCATCACGGAATTTACGCCACGCTTTAAAGCCGAGTTGCACTTACTAACGAAGCTGCCATTAGCGAAAGCTCAAGGTCTTCAAAAATGCCCAAAGCGAATTCTTTCTTAGTCATGGCATTTGCTATTCCTAGTAACCAGATTTTTCAGAGCCGTCGCCCAAGTTTTCCACGCCTGATGCAAATACAGAGTATTTGATGAAAGCGTCTCCCTAAGGATCCACAACTAAATCAATCTCTCGAGGCGATTCAGGACAGCATGGTTTTGGGCCTGGAACTTTTAGGGCGAGTATAGTCGTCCCTACTAAACTTGGATTCTTACGCTAAGTTAAGTTTGAACTAACGACTAACACAGTTTCTCAAACTGCAGGTTGGCCAAAATACTAAGTTAAGTGCAGTAAATTAAATCTAGACTAAATGAGCTTTTACTAAGCGTATAAGTAAATACATGCATACATTTAAAAGTAATTTTCAAAGCAAAATTAAAACAGTGCATTGTCGAAACAATGTCATTGGGCAGTGATTAGCGCGGAAATTCCGCAATCGATTTAGTATTGAGTACATACATAAATATAAGTCAATCAGTGTATACTCGTATTGTAGTGCCTTTGTAGCAAATATTCGAATTTTTTATGGCAATTAGCGATGTCTTTTATATACATTTTTTTTTTTTTTTTTTTACCAAAAAGGTGAATGTCAACATAAAAAACATAGATAGTATAAACGGCGTTATTGGCTAATTTTGTTGTTGTTTGAACTCTGCTATTTATACTTCTATTCACCATGCTAGACAGTATGCACCGGATCGTGAATACCCCTAACCTTTTTATTTATGTAGCAAGACACGCGCTGCCTAAGTAATTAAAAATCAATTTTCTTTGATTGGTAAAAAAGTTTTAGTTCAATGCAAGGTCACTTTCGGTCATTCGTTTTGGGATATTCCATGCGGTTCAGCCTTTCCTTTTAAAAAGCCGATTTAGTTTCACTGATGGTGACTTCGCTAATTTTAAGCTGCTCGCTGTGGTGTCGTATGAAAGGAGCAACCAAAAACCGGTATAACGATGAACGAAGAATAAGTACAAGTACCTTATAACAAGACTCCAAAAGTCTTGGGGCAATAGGATAGGCGCGCAGATAGCAGTCATAACTTTGAAGGACTCAGAGCCGGATGGCATTTAAAAAGCAGAGCTCTCTCTCGTGGAACAAAAATCACGATCCACAAACCTTTCTTCAAGCGCGTGCTTTCATAAATTGAAGAATGTAGTTGATCAAAAGCGTGCTTGGCAATCTCAATGCCAGGGTGGGAAGGAAGGGTTTTTGGCCATATCGTCGAAAAATTCGAAAAGCCCGATAACGGGGTTAGGCTGATCGACTTCGCCGGGGCGATATTTGGTAGCATACAGTACTAGGTTCATGCATAAAAAGATGCATCAATCTACTTGGCTGTATTCAGATCAAAAAACAAGAAACCGAACCAATCATGTTGTGATATACGAAAGACACGCTTCCAGCATTTTAGACGTGCGCACACTCCGAGGGCTAAACACTGACTTGGACCACTTTATTGTTGCAGCCAAGGCAAGGGCCGCCTCTGTGCAGCAAAAATGTGCTGCCAAAAATTCAAGGAAAGCTCAACGTCGAAAAGAATTCGCCACTCGACTCTCACTCTTTGCTCTCAGAGAGCACTCTTCAACAAACCAACACATGCGAGACTGTGGTTCCAATTTTCCGCGCATTAAGTACCGCCGCCGAAGAAGTAATTAACTTTGAGCGATCCCGAATTAACAACCGGTACGGTGAGGAATGTCAAGAATTTGCAGAGAAAAATTATGTGGCCTACAGGGCCACGCTGCGATCGGGCGCAAGGCGAGCCATGTAGGACCGCGTATTCAATTTTTTCTTATAGCAATTTTTGAAATTTGAAATTTTGAAATTTTTTTTAAATTTGTTTAACTATTTCTATGCAAATTTTTTAAGCTTAAACCGTTTTGTCATTTGAGCGATTTTATTTTAATCTTTAAGAAACTATTTTCATTAATAAAAAACTTCATTTGTGGAGATATTTTCAAATCGGTCCAGCTCACGCAAATCTTAATATTTTTTCGAAATATTTTGTAATCCCGGCGGAAAAACCGCAACTTTTTTTTTGGTGATGCAATCTAATGTACATATGTATGTGCATAAATATGCAAACTCTGTCTAAACATGCGCATTTGTGTAGACATTCTCATTCATATATCCATTAAATTACAATGATATAGACAAATAATCTAACAGTGTTTTTACTTTGGATACATACATACATATATATGATGGCCTTGAAATAACTATAATATAGATACCAATAGAGCATAAAATGTCCATTATTACATATTACCTTTTTTGTGACTTACTGTTGTAACGGTTTGGTGTATATTTTAACACTTTTTGGATTAACTACAAACCAATTTATATTTGATTTCTCACATACTTATATGTATATGTCTGCATGTATGTATAGTGAACTCTTTTCAGTTCGTAATTAGACACTTGTTTAAGAGGCGCTTGTTAGCTAGTAATTAAAAGTATCACCGTTATGTCGCAACATGTTGCTTCATTAAGAGTGCTGATCGATGTAGGATTATAGACAGCTGAGCTGTAAATGCGCAATGAAATAGTCGTAACATGCTTTTGATATAGCACTTTGCCTTAATTTTAGTTCTTAGTCGCATGATTTTTAACCCGCAGCGATTTGGCTGAATCACTGAACAATATGAACTTTCATACATTTATCCAAAGCATTTGACTCTGTTTACCATACATATATTGCACTGCTCAAAGCTCACATATTACTTCGAATTTGGCAAAAGTGCACTGCCCTCATGAAAAGTTATTTATCAGGCAGAACCCAACGTGCGGAAATGGGCCTTACCCAGGGATCCATTTTATATCCCTTGCTATTTAGCACTTTTCTCAATGACGTGCCGATGTGTAAATGCTCACGCATTTGCAGACGATATCCAGATATACTTACTTGGTGCATTTCAGGACTTGTTTTAATTCTAACCTTAACCGTGTTGATCACATTGACTTCGTCGTGAGCAAAGTATATAGCACCATAAGAAGTTTAGAGCAAAAAATTTATTATACTTATACCTTTTGCTAGCACTCTAACAGAGGGTTAAGAATGAACTATTTAATGCTGAACAGTGCAGCTTGCTATTGTAATTTTTATTCACAAAGTGTTCCAAAGTGTAATTTTTACAGCATTCATACCCGCTGATTTTATTAAATTTTCCGCTCGTTAAGCTGAAATTGAAATTTTTATGTCACCAACGCGTCGCTAATCACTGTTTCATTTTATTAGGTATACAGTAATCACACACTATGTGATGAGGAAGAAATAAATAAGATTTGAAAATGGTGTCGACAATTATGCTACGCTTCAAATATAATAAATCTTTATATATAAAAATGAATTGCTCTTCGTGTGTAAGCGCATAACTCGCGAACGGCACAGCGAATTTGATTCATTTTTATTTTATTTGTTTCTTTCTGTCTGCAAAATGTTTGTATAGAAAAAAATGAATAGGATTGCCACCTTTCGAAAAAATTGCAAAAATGGTATTTAAATAAAATACTTACCTATCCTAGCTGTTCGTGTGTTACCACATAACTCAAGATCGGCTCAACGGCTTTGCTTCGTTTGGTTTCTTTCTGTCTCCAGAAGGTTTGTAAAGAAAAAATTGGAAATAAATAAATCAAAGAAAAAAATAGTATTGACTGGTTATACAAGTCTAGTATTACTGGTTATGGCATAGTGAAAACAAGCCTTAAGATTGAAGCATCTCACGAAACAAAATTCCGGGGTTCGGGGATCAGATTATCTTTTCCTTATATATTTTGATGCGCCGAGCAGTCGGTTTTTCTTCATCACGGCAGGATTTTTTCTATCCATCATGTTTTTTGGGGTTAAAAAAATCTGACGTGCTGGACCTAAACGCACTTCAGATTCGTGTTCAGGGTATTCCTGCCGTCAAAGTGACATTACGCTTTTTTCTTGTGGGGCCGTCTTATTCAAGTTTCAAGCGGCTTAGAATTCGGGTTGTTTATTGAGAACTATTTTACTGACGGTGTTACGCATTTTCTTCCACACACAAGTGTTAGGATTTTTTTTTATCAAAAATAAATTGTAATTTTAAGCCACTGAATAAAATGTAATGGAAATGTATGTAATGGAAACTGTATAACCAAATTTTCTATAGAGTTTCTGAATAAGTTTGAAATGTTGATGACCGATTCTTGTACAAGGTGTACTATTTTTGAGTTACTTGGTTTTCGCTATATATTTTTAATTAAGAATAAATAAATAAGAAAAAAATGGTAAAAAAAATATAAAAATCGTGTCTCTAATTTCGTGGCCGCCGCAGTTTTTTGATGTTTGCATATCGCGAAGATTTCTAATTTGAATCCACTTATCATTACCATTGCTTTATTGTTTTGGAAATCGGGATACTGCAAATTGGCTTTGCAATGCAACTTTTGGTTGCATCTTCAGAAGTTAACTAATAACCTATGCAAAGTAAGAAATCTGGGAAATTAAAATATTTCACAAAAATAATGCTGACAATATTTGCCCTTAAGCGTAAACAAATAAACTGACTCACTAGGCAAGAGCAATAACAATTTTAAAAAAATATAAATCTGCCTAACCATTCTCGCTGATTGACCTCTAACAGAATTTGTGCGCGGCTAAAATGCAATCAGCGCCCATCACCATGATTTTGCAAGCGCCTGACGTAACCAACTCAATGAGCAAATGGGCGACTATTTCGGCCAAATGGAGAAGCGTGGAGCGGACAAGTTTATATAGTGGATTTCAGCAGCCAACATTGGACAGGGAACTCGTGCTGGCCGCAGGCGTCTTCCAGTAAATCAATGTGGGACATGGACGCCATTGCGCAGTGGCTGTTGTATGTATGTATATATTTTATAGTTGGCCATGCGAGGGAGGTAAACAGTCAAATCAGTTAGCAAGTCAACGATTTTTAAGCAACGAGTTCATTAGTAAATTGCGCGCGACCCATAATCGACTGTTAAACCATGAATAAAATTTGTTTAACAATTTGTCAGAAAAAAAGTGGTTTTAATGAACATTGCGTTGCTGGCGAATGGTGGTGGAAATAAACAAAATAAACCAAAAATATGAATTTACAATACAAAAAACTCAAATTATATTTGACAAACTTGCCTAGCATACGCTTCCCGCAACAAGCAATGCACACTAAGTAACCGTAACCGTACGACAATTTGCAGCAACTCAAAATTTAAAGTTGCCTAAAAAAAATAATTTTAGTTGCTTACTCATTCATTGCCCTTACTGCACCGGATCGTTTGCAGTTGATAAAAACATTTGCGCAAATTTGCGTTAAATACTTAATAAAAAACAATTACAGTTCACAAAAAGCGCAACTCTGCGCGCCGCAATTCACATAGAATCTGGTCAACGATCTTAACAGTCCTGTGGCATTTTTTTTTTTTCAATGTATTATTGCTTTGCATAAACGCTTTTTTGG
>NW_023458561.1:52288671-52300001 GCF_013731165.1 Rhagoletis pomonella | reverse complement strand
AGATCAAAATGAATGCAGGTTTAGTATGCATGTACGGAAAAATATTAATGTATGTGAATTAGAAATTGCCCGACAATTGTCGACTTCCAAACTTCCCACTATACTGTCCAGAAAATTGCTGTCCAATCTTGACTCTCTGCGAAAATCGTTGACTTTCCAAATCTGTAGCCACGCTGCCCATTCAATTGGTTTATGAAGGGCTTCAGTCTTTCACACAGTTATATGGGATCTTAAAATCAACGATGAACATTTTTATCAGCCATGCCCCCATCGGACTAAATGCCACTTAAGAGTTGGTAGATATGTCCAACCAACTTTTCGCCGCCAGCATGGAATAACTCAACCGTTATGCCGCCAGATCCTTGGGCTATGTTGTTTGTAGTGAGACTTTTTTAGCGGCGGTTGGTTGGTGGAGGGTAAATTGGCAAATTCAACGGAAATTGTGCAACAGAAATGGTGCAACGGAAATGGTTGGGGTTGAAACAAGTTATTCTGGAGTGTATGCACATGGTTTGAATTTAACAAAAACTAGCTAATAAAAGGTTAAAGAATAACACTTAGAAAAAGATGAAAACAAGAATGAAAGTAAAGGTGTATACGTACATAGATAAAGAAAAGGATAAAGGCAAAGGTAAAAATAAAAACAAAAACAAAGATGTGTAAAGGCAAAGGCAAAAATGAGGACCAAGGTAAATTTAAATACTTTACTTATATAAGGGCAAAGATGAAGAGGAGTAGTATATAGATGAAGAAAATTATAAACACAAACGTACAAACAAAGATAAATATAAAGAAAAAGATCAAGATGATGATACCGATAAAAGTAAAAATAAAGATAGGGGAAGAAAGATTAAAATAGAGGTAATTATAGAAAAAGGATATAGATAGAGACATAGAGACAAAATCTGGGAACTATTTTGGGATTCTCGGTACATATAGATATAATAATCGATTGTTATCGATATTTTCATCGATTTTGTTATCAAAATTTTTATCAATATTGTTATTGATTTTGCTATCGATATTTTCGGAACTTATCAATATAATAATCGATATTTTTATCGATTTTGCTATTGATTTTATAATCGCTATTTTTAAGGATTTTCTTACCGATATTGTTATTGGTTTTGTGAACGATGTTGTTACCGATTTCGTTATCGATATTTTTATAGTTTTGTTATCGATTATTTATTGAGTTTGTTATAGACTTTCTTATCAACTTTGTTATCGATTTTGTTATCGATTTTGTCATCGATTATTTATTGAATATTTACGGATCTTTTTACCGATGTTATTATCGATATTATTATCGAGTTTGTTATCGATATTTTTATCCATTTTCTAATCGATATTTGCTATCGTTTTTTTTATAGATTATTTATTGATTTTGCTATCGATAATTTTATAGATTTTCTAATCGATTTTGCTACCAATACTATTATCGATTTTGCTATCGAAATTTTTTCGAAATTGTTATCGGTTTTGTTATCGATATTTTGTTGGATATTATTATCGAATTTGTTAGCGATAGAGTATATAAAGATAAAAATGAAAACAAAGGAAAACAGACTAACATAAATGTAATTAGAACGAACAGGGGTAGAGGTAGGGATGTAGATAGAAAAAAATATATATATATATAACCTTAAGCAAAAGCAGATGTACATATGTATGTATGTACATATATTGGTTATTAGACAAAATAGATATGTAACGTAAGTTTCACTTCTCCAGTGTGACCAGGCACATTTACTTTTTTTTGTTTTTATCACTTCGTCTGTGGCTGGTAGAAGTCGGTGAGCTTTGCTCTTCTTCATAAAAAGTGCCACCTGTGTCTTCTGTGTAGAATATAAGTATTTATTTATATAAATATTAAGCGACACCCGAAAACAAATCAAGGCGTTCAGAAAACAACACATATTCTACATGCCGTTCATTGTTCCTGGAACCCATAATAAAACAAGCTCGTTATGTTTTTCAACATAATTTAGGCGAAAATTGCATTACCGAACTATTTTGGAAGTAGTTACAGGGCTGGCTAGTGCCTTGAATTGAGCTTGGCTCCTGTTTGTCCACGTAGTCCATGGCAAATACCTCAACTTGAAATACAGCAAAGGCAAAGGTGCCGAACTATCCTGTGTCATTGAAAAGTGCTTCAATTATAAATCTCTACCTCCAGAAATGTCTGCCTCATTCCACACTGTACCACATCAGCACCCAATTGTTGTAGGGATATCTCACGATATAGATGGAGGGTGTTCTCCACCACACCGCCATTGGATTACTCTGAGAGACATACCCCACGTTTTACTAAAGATCCGTTAACATTGACAGAACGTTGTTAAGATTTGGTCAGCAGGGAATCAAATACCACGCACCAGAGGAAGGGACATCACGGAATTTACGCCATGCTTTAAAGCCGAGTTGCACTTACTAACGAAGCTGCCATTAGCGAAAGCTCAAGGTCTTCAAAAATGCCCAAAGCGAATTCTTTCTTAGTCATGGCATTTGCTATTCCTAGTAACCAGCTTTTTCAGAGCCGTCGCAGAGAGTACAGAGTATTTGATGAAAGCGTCTCCCTAAGGATCCACAACTAAATCAATCTCTCGAGGGGATTCAGGACAGCATGGTTTTGGGCCTGGAACTTTTAGGGCGAGTATAGTCGTCCCTACTAAACTTGGATTCTTACGCTAAGTTAAGTTTAAACTAACGACTAACACAGTTTATCAAATTGCAGGTTGGCCAAAATACTAAGTTAAGTGCAGTAAATTAAATCTAGACTAAATGAGCTTTTACTAAGCGTATAAGTATATACATGCATACATTTAAAAGTCATTTTCAAAGCAAAATTAAAACAGTGCATTGTCGAAACAATGTCATTGAGCAGTGATTAGGGCGAAAATTCCGCAATCGATTTTGTATTGAGTACATACATACATATAAGTTAATAAGTATATACTCGTATTGTATTGCCTTTGTAGCAAATATTCGGATTTTTTATGGCAATTAGCGATGTCTTTTAATATACATTTTATTTTATTTTTTTTTTGGACCAAAAAGGTGAATGTCAACATAAAAAAATTACTCAGGAAAATCAATGCAAATTGCATATGCCAAAAACAATAGGGGTATTCACGATCCGGTGCATACTGTCTAGCATGGTGCATGGATAGCATAAATAGCATGATTGGCTAATTTTGTTATTGTTTCATGTGTTCATAGATAGCATAAACGGCGTTATTGGCTAATTTTGTTGCTGTTTGAACTATGCTATCTATGCACAATGCTAGACAGTATGCACCGGATCGGGAATACCCCTAACGTTTATATTTATGTAGCAAGACACGCGCTGCCTAAGTAATTAAAAATCAATTTTCTTTGATTGGTACAAAAGTTTTGGTTCAATGCAAGGTCACTTTCGGTCGTTCGTTTTGGGATATTCCATGCGATTCAGCCTTTCCTTTTAAAAAGCCGATTTAGTTTCACTGTTGCTGACTTATTTTGACAGTACGATAAATTCTGCAAAATATTATTGACATTGAAATAGGCGTATATTACCTCTTTGTTAATTTTAAGCTGCTCTCTGTGGTGGCGTATGTAGATCCCCTTTGACATCGGCGGCCTAAAGAAGGAGCAACCAAAATCGGTATAATGACGAACGAAGATTAAGTACAGCTACCTTATCACAAGACACAAAAAGTCTTGGGGTTATAGGATATGCGCGCAGTTAGTAGCCATAACTTTGGAATAGTGAAGGACTCAGAGCCGGGAAATCGCGCTCCCAGTGTTTTAGACGTGCGTACACCCCGAGAGCTAAACACTGACTCAGATCGCTTTATTGTTGCAGCCAAGGCAAGAGCCGCCTCTGTGCAGCAAAAATGTGCTGCCGAAAATTCAAGGAAAAGCTTTCGATCACAGCGTCGAAAAGCTGCGATCACAACAGACGGTCAATGCATTCGCCACTCGAATCTAACTCCTGCTCTCAGAGAGCACTCTTCAACAAACCAACATATGCGAGACTGTGGTTCCAATTTTCCGCTCATTAAGTACCGTCTCCGAAGAAGTAGTCAACTTTGAGGGTGACAGGTAATAAGGTCAATGGAAATAAGGTCAATTGACTTTATTTCCCACCCTGGTGCGAAATAAAGTCAATTGACATTATTACCTTTTCAAAAGCGAAATAAAGTCAACAAAAATTTGGAAATAAAGTCATTGACGTTATTTCCTTATTCAAATGGAAATAGCGTCAACAATGCTTAAAGTGTGCCGATTCATAGAAAAAAATGTTGTTCTTACAATAAACATTGCCCCGTAAGTGTTGTTTTTTAATAGATGAAAAAGGCTTTTGCCAAATCCTCAGTGTTGTGATATTAATCCACACACAATCATGAACTACCTCCAATTGATTCTATTAAAAAAAGAATATAAATTACGAATATGTAAAAACACGATGCGAAAAAGTAAACGCCTTCGTACAGCTGGAATACGAGAAATATTTGAAGAAAGAGTGGAGAAATGATCCATAACATGCAAAACATTTTTTCGTTTCTACAAAAATAAAGCGAACACTATTAAATTGAAGAAACAGTACATGTCCAAAAACCCCGGAGGAGCACTGAAAGAATTCTGTGTTTTAAATTAGCATATTTTGAACGAATTCGGAATGTCTAAGGTGGAAAAGAACCCAACCTTTCTATAAGGAAACAATTCTAGAAAAAGAATTTTCTTACACTGTATTTATGTCTCCGCCAGCAGTCATTTAAAAGCAGCTAAGGAGAACGACGACACTATTTATTAGATGGCACATTCAACGAGCCAATGTGCCAAAATGCGGGTATAAACAATTATTGATTATTTAATATCGGAACCGAGATCATATAAGTTAATGGATTGGTTTTCACACACTTTTGAAACACAAATTATATGCTTTTTTACTGCAGACAAGTTGTTGCCTCAAAACACAGCAGAAATCTTCCAATCAGGGCTGCCAACTCTCCTTAGTTTTGAGGTGCCATATTGAGGATAAAAAAAGTGCCAAAATGTGCCAAATAGAAAAATAAAAGTGCCAAAAAAGGTGTAATTCCTTTTAATCATTCACATTTGGCAATAAAATAAAGCCTCATTTTCAAAACAAAAGTGCAATGATAAAATAAGATAAACCAGTTGAATAGCCTTTATAAATTAGAAAATTTTAGTTGAGAAAAAGAAGTGCACGCAAAGGATTTCACAAAAATGTATTGAAATGTTATTTTTTTTACAAAAGTGCCATTTTGGCATTTTGTGCCAAATTGAAAAATTAAGTGCCATTTGAAATAAAATAGGAACAAATGGCACGGTTTGAGCCAAGTTGGCATCCCTGCTTCCAATAACTTACAAATATAAAAATGTGAAATATCGAGGGCTTGAATTCATTAATACCCTCTATCTGCAATTTGCACAAAAACTAATTTCTGATTTTAGAAACCATCTGGGACTTATTACCTGCCGTTATATAAGGTAGCATTAATATCACTGATGACAGTTAAAGCTTAGGTGGATTTTTATATCAGAATCTCATCTTTGTGAAAAGTGTGCAGATAGGAGGGGGTATTATTGAATATAAGCCCTCGATGTTTAAAATATATAAAAATTTTATTTCAACGTATACAAAAAATTAATCTACCTGCGCTACAGCACGTCGGAGACGGGGAGGGGGGGCCGGGGGGCCCGCGGCGTAGCGTGACGCGGTGTGCGCGCCGGTCGCGCGGGGTACGCGGGGCGCGAGCGCGACGCGCTGACGCGGCCCGCCGCGAAGCTAAGCAAATTTAATGTTTGAAAGAGAAATAATGTCAATTGATTTTATTTCGTTTTTAAAAAGGTAATAATGTCAATTGACTTTATTTCGCACCAAGGTGGGAAATAAAGTCAATTGACCTTATTTCCGTTGATCTTATTACCTGTCACCAACTTTGAGCGATCCCGAATGAACAACCGGTACGATGAGGAGTGTCAAGAATCTGCAGAGAAAAATTATGTGGCCTACAGGGCCACGCTGCGATCGGGCGTAAGGCGAGCCATGTGGGACCGCGTATTCAAGTTTTTCTTATACCAATTTTTAAAATAGTTAAAAAGCGCCATCGAAAATTACATTATTACGATTCCGTTGAAATTTTTTTTTAATTTTTTAACTATTTTTGTGCAAATTTTTTAAGCTTAAACCGTTTTGTCATTTGAGCGATTTTTTTTTTAATCTTTAAGAAACTATTTTTATTAATAAAAAACTTCATTATTGGAGATATTTTCAAATTGGTCCAGCTTACGCAAATCTTAATATTTTTCCGAAATATTTTTTTGGTGGATGTCTTTAAATATAATAGATTTTGTAATACCGGTGGAAAACCCGCAACTTTTTTTGCAATCTAATGTACATATGTATGTGCATAAATATGCAAACTCTGTCTAAACATGCGCATTTGTGTAGACATTCTCATTCATATATCCATTAAATTACAATGACAGACAAATAATCTAACAGTGTTTTTACTTTAGATACATACATACCTATGTATGATGGCCTTGAAATAACTGTAATATAGATACCAATAGAGCATAAAATGTCCATTATTACATATTACCTTTTTTGTGTCTTACTGTTGTAATGGTTTGGTGTATATTTTAACACTTTTTGGATTAACTACAAACCAATTTATATTTGATTTCTCACATACTTATACGTATGTCTGCATTTATGTATAGTGAACTCTTTTCATTTCGTAATTAGACACTTGTTTAAGAGGCGCTTGTTAGCTAGTAATTAAATGTATCACCGTTATGTCGCAACATGTTGCTTCATTAATGGTGCTGATCGATGTAGGATTATAGACAGCTGAGCTTTAAATGCGCAATGAAATAGTCGTAACATGCTTTTGATATAGCACTTTGGGTTAATTTTAGTTCTTAGTGACATGGTTTTTAACCCGCAGCGATTTGGCTGAATCACTGAACAATATGAACTTTCATACATTTATCCAAAACATTTGACTCTGTTTATCATACATACATTGCACTGCTCCAAGCTCACATATTACTTCGGATTTGGCAAAAGTGCGCTGTCTATCATGAAAAGTTATTTATCAGGCAGAACCCAACGTGTGAAGATCGGCCTTACATACAAAATTTCTGATCTGTCACACATATGGACCTTCCACTGTACTGTATGAATTGAAGAAACTATGATTGTTTTTTTATGTGTATTATTAAAAGTGGGATATATGTATATATTTTTGTAAATTATAAACACGCAAGGACCGGGAAGAAAATGTATGATCGAAACCAAAATAACAACAAAACCGTCGGGAGTGTTTCCACAAGAACGAAAGTGAGAACTAAACTGTCGAAAACGTTCTCAACGGGAACTATATAAGAACAAACTCCTGGGAAATGTTCTCAAAATGAACAGAATGCTAACAGTACTTTCGGGAAGATTTTTAAGAGAACAAGACGGGTATATGTACCGATCGTAGAATTTTAGATTGAAGTCGTTTAATTATCATTATATTTGTATTTTTCGATGTACCCCATATTTATGCCCCGTACGTCCAAATTGGTTTTATAATTACCCTGTATATTTATTAGCAATTTGTTGTCCACGGGAAGGTATGATTTCTTGTTTAGAAGCCTACTTAGCTGCCTAATTCTTAATTTTATTTCTTCTTTCTTCATTGTAAAATGGTTTTTCCATGTCAGTCTACTACCAATGTATGAACATCCCTAAGTATTTAGCTTCTATGTCGATTGGAATTGTCGATTGGATTGGACGAGGAGATTCTGTGCTCAATATTTCTTATTTGTTATATAATCTTAATATTCCACAAATTAAAACAACCGACCGTGAAGTAGAGCGGTGTCTTAAGCAAAATTGGAAATCATGGATGCTTTATCGTCTGGAATAGGTATATCTGCCGTATATAGATCATATAGGATTGGTGCTAAAACACTACCTTGGGGGATGCCAGCTTTTATTCGTTGCAAAGATGAGTAACCATTTTCGTACATGACGTAGAAGTATCTGTGGACTATATAACTTTCTATTAAATAGTAAAAGCTTGTAGGTAAAAGTTTTCGTAGCTTGTAAAGGAGGCCCGCATGCCAAGCTTTGTCAAAGGCTTTTCCGACGTCAAGGAAAATGGCAATCAGAATATTGTTTGTTAGCCTATGTATTTGTTGAGTCGCTAAATATTGTCGGCGAAAACCGAATTGATGGTCAGGCATAGCACGTTTTTGAGTAAGAATAGGTTCAAGTTGGTCAAGTAGTAACCTCTCAAAAATTTTCGACAGAATGGGCGGGAGGCTTTTTGATCTGTATGATGAAGGGGGCATTGCTAATTTTTCGGCCACTTTCCATAGTTTGAAATGCTTGAAAATTAAAATGAACCAAATAAACTAAAACATAGTGTTTATAAAAATTAAGTCAACGAAAGGCTTAAGACACGAAATTTCGTTGCACAGCAAATTAAAATTTTTTCAATAAATGGGCAGTTCATCCTAATGATAAACGGGCGGGAAGTCGAAGTGCACTAGCCTTCCTCTGACTTAGAATTATCAATCATGTTTGGAAACGTTCCCAAAATATTCGCTCTTATTCTGTTCTTTTTGAGAGCGTTCCCGAGAATTTCATTCGCATTTTCTTCTTTAAGAAAACATTCCCAAACCTTCTGTTCTCACATTTTGTCCTCGTGTAGAGTCAAACCAAAACGTGAATGCGTTCTCGGTCCCTGCAAATACAAAGACATTGCAGAATTAATGGAAAGTTGAAAACATTGTCAATGGGCTTTAGTGTATAGATTTTGATGTTTTAGGTACAGCGGGGTTACTATTTATTACCAAAGGTTGTTTATGGCATTTTGCGAGTTTGAATTTACATACTAGCTAAAAAAATTTATTATACTTATACCTTTTGCTAGCACTCTAACAGAGGGTTAAGAATGAACTATTTACTGCTGAACTGTGCTGCTTGCTATTGTATTTTTATTCACAAACTGTTCCAAAGTGTAATTTTTACAGCATTCATACCCGCTGATTTTATTAAGTTTTCCGCTCGTTAAGTTGAAATTGAAATTTTTATGTCACCAACGCGTCGCTAATCACTGTTTCATTTTATTAGGTATACAGTAATCACACACTATGTGATGAGGAAGAAATAAATTAGATTCGAAAATGGTGTCGACAATTATGCTACGCTTCAAATATAACACATAAATCTTTATATATAAAAATGAATTGCTCTTCGAACGGCACAGCGAATTGGATTCATTTTTATTTTATTTGTTTCTTTCTGTCTGCAAAAGCTTTTCAAAGAAAAATTGGAAAACTGGTGTTGCCAGATATATGAAATATTAAAAAAATTATAATGTAAACAAGCCGCAATAATGCCATTTCGCTGAGCTTGAATAAATTATATTAATATAGAAAAAAATTAATAGGGTTGCCACCTTTTGAAAAATTTGCGAAAAGGGTATTTAAATAAAATATTTACCTATCCTAGCTGTTCGTGTGTTACCGCATAACTCAAGATAGGCTCAACGGATTTGCTTCGTTTTAATTTCATTTGGTTTCTTTCTATCTGTAGAAGGTTTGTAAAGAAAAAATTGGTAATAAATAAATCAAAGAAAAAAATAGTATCGACTGGTTATAGAAGTCTAGTATTACTGGTTATGGCATAGTGAAAAGAAGACTTAAGATTGAGTCATCTCACGAAACAAAATTCCGGGGTTCGGGGTTCAAACTATCTTTTCCTTATATATTTTGATACGCCGAGCAGGATTTTTTCTATCCATCATGTTTTTTGGGATTAAAAAAATGCTGACGGGCTGGAGCAAAACGCACTTCAGATTCGTGTTCAGGGTATTCCTGCTGTCAAAATGACATTACGCTTTTTTTGTGGGGCCGTCTTATTCAAGTTTCAAGCGAGCTTAGAATTCAGGCCGTTTTTTGAGATTTAATTTGGTGACGGTGTTACGCATTTTCTCCCACAGACAAGTATTTGGATTTTTTTTTATATCAAAAATCAATTGTAATTTTAAGCCACTGAAAATTGAATGGGATATAAAACTGTATAACCAAATTTTCTCTAGAGTTTCAGAATAATAAGTTTGAAATTTTGATGACCGATTCTTGTACAAGGTCAACAAAAAAAAATAAATAAAAATCGTGTCCCTAATAACGTGGCCACCACTGTTGTTTGATGTTTGTATATCGCAAAGATTTCTAATTTCAATCAACTTATCATTACCACAGCTTAATTGTTTTGGAAATCGGGATACTGCAAATTGGCTTTGCAATGCAACTTTTGGTTGCATCTTCAGAAGTTAACTATAATAACTTATGCAAAGTCAGAAATCTGGGAAATTAAGATATTTCACAAAAATTATGCTGACAATATTTGCCCTTAAGCGTAAACAAATAAACTGACTCACTAGGCAAGAGCAATAACAATTTAAAAAAAAAATATAAATCTGCCTAACCATTCTCGCTGATTGACCTCTAACAGAATTTGTGCGCGGCTAAAATGCAATCAGCGCCCATCACCATGATTTTGCAAGCGCCTGACGTAACCAACTCAATGAGCAAATGAGCGACTATTTCGGCCAAATGGAGAAGCGTGGAGCGGACAAGTTTATATAGTGGATTTCAGCAGCCAACATTGGACAGGGAACTCGTGCTGGCCGCAGGCGTCTTCCAGTAAATCAATGTGGGACATGGACGCCATTGCGCAGTAGTTGTTGTATGTATATCTATATTTTATAGTTGACCATGCGAGGGAGGTAAACAGTCAAATCAGTTAGCAAGTCAACGATTTTTAAGCAACGAGTTCATTAGTATATTGCGCGCGACCCATAATCGACTGTTAAACCATGAATAAAATTTGTTTAACAATTTGTCAGAAAAAAGTGGTTTTAATGAACATTGCGTTGCTAGCGAATGGTGGTGGAAATAAACAAAATAAACCAAAAATATGAATTTACAATACAAAAAACTCAAATTATATTTGACAAACTTGCCTAGCATGCGCTTCCCGCAACAAGCAATGCACACTAAGTACCCGTATCCGTACGACAATTTGCAGCAACACAAAATTTAAAGTCGCCTAAAAAAAATAATTTTAGTTGCTTACTCATTCATTGCCCTTACTGCACCGGATCGTTTGCTGTTGATAAAAACATTTGCGCAAATTTGCGTTAAATACTTAATAAAAAACAATTACAGTTCACAAAAAGCGCAACTCTGCGCGCCGCAATTCACATAGAATCTGGTCAACGATCTTAACAGTCCTGTGGCATTTTTTTTTTTTT
>NW_023458561.1:52280052-52288571 GCF_013731165.1 Rhagoletis pomonella | reverse complement strand
TGTCAAATTGAGAAAGAGAAATTTTATTTCGCTGTGTGAACAGCCAGAAAGAACTTTCTGTCAAATTTCGGTACTCAGTTTGAAAAATAAAAGTTGCAAGACGTAACTGCAACTGAGAGAGCACAAATCGATTTCGGAAATATATTTCAACTTGATCGTGTTACACTAGCAATCTGCAATTCGTCTTTCGGAAATAAAAAACCCCTTTCTTTGACAGCCTTGTCGAAATATATTGCATTGCCACGTCTGATAGGCTCTTTATTGTCATAGTCGATGTTGTGGTTGTTGCTGTTGTGTTTGCGTTGTAGCTTTTGAGGCTGCTGCTTTATATAGTCAAGTCAAGTGAAGTCAGCTCCGGCATGTCCTACTCTTTGCTTCCTCACACCGCATACATTTATTTGGTTTGGTTGGTTTTTGTTCTACTTTTTTGTTCTCACATTTATCTATATTTTTTCGTTTTTTATACTTATGTATATATGTACATACATATGTATTATAACTCTTGTTTAATTTCTTAATTTGCGCGCGACTAAACCGCTTGACGTAATGAATAGTTGCTGCCAATTTGGCTGAAGTATTGTTGGTTTTGCGCTATTCTCTTGCTATATTTGTTGTTGTAGTTATTGTACCTATTGATTACTTTATAGAAGTTGTCACATTGTCGGTTTCGGTAACGTTTATTAATTTATTTACTAAATTTATTAAACTAAAAGCAAACATATTTTGTGATAAAACCCGAAATTACTTTGTAGTTTTTAATTAGCACTTCAAAAAATTTAAATTTGGCGAAAAACTATTTTTTGCTCATTTGGATTATTTAAAAATGCAAAAATTTGATGAGCACAGAAAAAAACTATTTCACATAAGCCATTATTTGAAATTATGGGTAGAGCCTTTTTATTTCAAGGATTTTTTTTTTGGCTTTAAATGGCTTGAAAATCCTTTGCCAATATCCTTTCAAACACATCTTATTAAAGTTCTTAGATCATAGTGGATTTTTTTTTTGGTTTCTTGTTTTAATATATCGTCGCTTGGCGAGCAATACTTCCTATTCTTGCAAAGTCATTCGAAATCAGTCCTCATTTAAAACCACTGTATCCGAACTGCCGCTCTAACTTTTAAACTGCAGATGATAGCAATACATACGTTTCTACATACGCCGAATTTAAAAATCGCATATTTGGCTTCTTTAAGTGAGCTAATTTCATCGGAAAAAATTTACGAAACTGTGAACCACCCTTCAAATTTATGATCAAGTGTTCCTTCGAAGGGTCGAAACCCACACTCTTGGTGCAATGAAATAGTCTTCCTAGGAAAGGAGAAACCAAGTTAAGCGAGCCAGCTCTACCCTGCAGGGAAAGCTACTAGTTGTGAACTAGAATTCTACCAGTTTGCGTTTCAGCTCAACGAGTTCACGTTGTATCCTTTTTCAATGTTAGCGACTGGTATTTTTAACATTGCGATGTCCTACGAGATGTCAATTGTCAGGCTATGCATCAGCATCTACTAGTAGAAATACTAGTAGCATCATACCAGTTGATGAGATAGTCTGCCAATTCATCCCCCATGAAAAGGATTAGTATGCCTTTTTGCTCGCGGCGCTCCAACAGTTGCAATGGCAAAGCACTCGCGTGGTATGCCTGAAGTACCAGCTTCAAGCCCAATTTTTTTATTTTATTTTTTTTGTTTATAATATTTCTTTTATTTATATTTTTTATTTAGGTTTTTATTTGTTATTCTTAAATTTAATAAAAAAACATTTTTTTTTATATATTTGTTTCTTTTTGTTTGTAATGCAAGTAGATTTTTAAGTTTGTTATTTATATTTAAATTGAAATAATTATTCCTACTTACATTGATCTAACTTTAAAAATCTTAACCACCTCCAAGCGGCCTCGAACCTGCGATCCCAGAACCAGTAGTCTGCCCGTGACGCCAAAGCCGACATTTGTAAGAAAAGCAATTAATGGCGTTTTGTTTTAGGCTTTGACAATTCAAAGGCAGATGTCGCTGAACGTTTAAGTTCTTCGAAAATGTCGAAATGGTTGGCACATACTAGTTTATGAACTAGTATATTTTCTAACTGGTTTGGGTTTTCACTGCAGGGTAGGCAAGCCTACAAAGATGCTCTAAAAACCTTTAAAAATTTCATAAAAGAGGCGAAAACTTATTCGCGGAAAAAAATCTTCAATGAAGTAGAAGAAAATTCTGAGCCCAATAATTTACGAAAGGAGCTTTCGAAAGCCTTATATACCGCTATGTATGCTCAAAAACCAAATAGTGATGTACTTCGCAATGCAATGCGACGACCATGAACATTCATCTCCTTAGGTGTTTTACTACACCCAGACCCACCACTTCTGGGTTCAGACTGTCGAGGGTTTTAAAAGACATTATTGGCGAAGCAAGTTGGAATGAGCGATCAAGTGCTTCAAACCTTACAAATCTGCGGATTGATACAACATCCCTTACGCAGAGCTTATTAACAAACATCTATCATTTGCCTAGACCTGTCCCACATCCGAAAAACGATCACAAAGCGAAAGTGGTGCTCGTAGCAAAGGGAAGCAGATTTTCTCATGTCAAGCCAAATGAATTTCGACCTATAAAAATCTTCTGCGTTACTTATGTTTACACACTTTTGACCATCTCTAGTAAAATTTTTTGTTCTAGGTGGTACTATTATTATTATTTAATTTGCTATATAACTAGTGGCTCAATATTTTCGGTATTTATTTAATCGCAATGCAGCTTCTATACCCTAACCTGATCTTGATGCATACTTGATGATTGCTAAACATACTTACATATATTATACTTCATTTCGTTAGTTCATTCAAAATTATTTCCATTTATCACACATTAGCGATGATAAATTGAATTTTTACCAACTTTTTTTTTAGTTTAAAATACTAACCACATTCTTATGTTCAATAAAGTTTAAATTAGCTAAATATATTTACACAATTTAGCCACACTTAAAGCAATTGCGTGGCTGGATATTTGCATATAAATTTGCATTCTTGTTCTAATTAAATATTTCATACCTTTAATATTATTTATGCGTGTTTAGCCAGTCAATAATTTGTTTTAAAGCAATCTTATGCTCACAATTATGCTCACTCTAAAATTAGTTTCAAATTAAATCCCACTAAATAAAGTACATACCTCAAATGCAGTAAAAAATTTGTAAATTTGATGTAGTAGTAAATAATTTGTATAAGTTGTAGCTCAAATGGATAAATAAATTTGCATAATTTATTTGAAATCAGTGTCGAAGTGTGTGTATTTACCATTTCTTTGTACCAGTGCTGCCACTTAGGCAAGCATATTGCGTGCTCTTTCCTTAATATGTTGCACTCTGAGAATATTACCATATAAGAAGGTGACATTTTTTTCGATAAAAGAAAACGCCATAAGTATGCATTGAGGTCGCTATTAATATAAAAAAATATTTTTAAACTAGCTTATACTGGCGGCTTCCGCCCCACATTTTTATAAAAATATGAAAAATTATTAAAAGATGTTATATTTTATTTGTGTGCCCATTTTATTATAGCTGTATGTTTTTTAAGCGAGTTAAGGTATTTAGGCCGTTAAAAACTATGATATTATAAAATCTCGTCTGCAGGCTAGATATGCGAGAGACATCAATCCCTGTAAATTTAGCTGTAGGTGTTCTGGCCGCAAGAAACTTGTACTTTATTATACTAGAATTCAATGGACTACAAAACTGTATACTCAAAATCTAATTAAAAACTCGAAATTTTTACGAAAATTCAGAGAATTTTTATTGCTTAATTACATATATTTTTAAGGCCGTGTCACTCGATTGGTACATTTGTACAGATTTCTGCATTTTTATATTGGGCGATTGGTACAAAATAAAAAAATTGGAAAATATTTTTTTTTTGTTGTCAAAAGATTGGTACAATACAGCAATCTTCTATTGAAAACTTTCAACAAATTATTTTTCGTAATTGGGGTAAAGAAAAATATTTGGATATTCACACAATTGGGTTACGATTTTCACCAAATTCCTGCAAATACCCAATCGTGTGCCTTTAACCTAATATTTGTACGGACGTTGTTAAAGAATGAACTATTAAAAACTAACCAAAATAAAATAACAACAAAAATAATATTTAAGAACTTGTCAACACTGTACATAAGTAGACTATGATTATTCGGCCGTACTATCATAGTAGCACAATGCCACTAATATTTGACTTAGAAACAAATTACGGGCAGGAATTTCAAAATTTCAAACCCGTTTGTGTGAAATACTTTATTTTTATCAGTATATCTATGCATGTTGAAATAGAAGTGAAAATAAAAATAATATTTTGTCAGGACCCACTCCACTTAAAGCTTGTACTTTGTTATAATTGAGAGAACTACAAAACAGCATACTCAAAAAAATTCTAAAAAATTGTGTTTAAGAGTTCCAAATTTTGATGAAATATTGGCAAATTTTCCTAAATTTTTTTCTTTAACTTTGAATCATTAATTTGTATGCCATTTAAGGCAGAATGAACTATATTTCTATTAAAAATTAACGAAAAAAATTTATTACGAAAAACATTGCAGATATTAAAAAAGAAGATAGAAACACTGTACGGAAACATATTCTGGCTACCCTGCAGAAAAAAATTATCAATTGATAAAAAATTACCTACTTATAGTTAGCTTTTTGCGGGATTTCTATAAAATATATAACCTGTAGTTAGCTACAAAAAGCTAACTTGAAACAAGTGGACAAGTAATGCAGGAGTAAAGCTCGAGATTGTTTTCTTTAAACGCGTTTCTATTTAAATATCTTGCACTTCGCAAATACTTTTTCGAATTGAGGACAAATTAAAAAAACTAAAACTTCGCTATTATAATTTCCATTCGTACTGTCATCAGGTACGTAACTTGAGAATAGAAATCGCTGCATCTTTTAGGCGCATCAATATTACATAGTTACATCCCGAGCTAATAAAAGGGAGGTAATAAAAGCAAGATCGAAATTTCATATTATCATTTTGAAGTTATGTCTGACGACGCTCGAATATGGGACCACCTATAGCAGAATATGGAAACAAATATGAATTGTAATAAAATAAATAAAGTAAATAAAAATAAAAAAATAAAAAAAATATTTGTTTTTCCTATTGATATTTTATGTCCAAAAGTAGTTAGTCACAAGTTAGTTACATCAAATGCAGAGGTAACCACCCTTGACTATTTCGCGGCCATCGCCATACAAATATAGTTAGCTTTCGTCCAACAAAATATACAGATAATAAGTGTCTCTTAGCTCCTTCTTCAACTTGAAGTTAGCTTATAGTTAGATAGATTTCCTGCAGGGTAGTGTATGTATGCATATGCGAATGTTTATACGCACTTGCCAACATAAGAGTAGGTAGATATTCTTGGCAGCTAGCATCGCTAAATATTTTCACAAACGAAAAACAAGTCACACAAATAATTCAAGAAATATTCCGCCAATCTGTGTGGTGAAAAAAGAGTAACAAATGGTTTGCCAAAGCCCAAAAGGCAAAGCAAAACTCAATGCTCGGTTGTGCTTCAGCCTGCTTGTTAGCTCTAAATAGGCATAATTTGTAATGAATTACAATTGGAATCTGTGCAATTCTTAAACGTTGAGATGAATTGAAAAAGGAAAAATAAATGAACGGAAATGTAATGTGTTTAAACTTTAAAGAGAGGAAGGCAACTTGCTATGCCTAATTTAGCAGCTTCTGCAGGTGCAAAAAAGTACTTATTAATGTTATAAGCACCGTAATAACTACCACATACGTATTATATTGTTTATATACAAAAAATGGTTTTTTATGTACATAAGTAGGTAACTCCATTTGTCATTAGCCGTGTATGTTGACACAACTTGTTATTAAAAAAATAATTACCCCATATTTAGTTAAATTAAAAAATATCACAACACCATTTGAAAAGGCAGCATTAGGTTAGGCTTGGTCCTGCTCGAATCCAAACTGGCTACGAAACCAACAATATTTTTATGCTTTTCCACGAAAACAGATGCCCCCATTGAACCAAGCACACAATTATACGTTACCTTAGATTTAGCTCCAGCAAGATATGTTTATCTTCTATTCCGGCAGCCGCAACAACTGCAATAAATACATTTAAAAAAATTGCTACGCATTGCCGTAGAAATTTTAAATATAATAATCGTTTGTAAGATTTTAAAACTTATTGTTAGTTCCGAAATAAAGATTCAATAAATAAATACACATTATAAAAAAACAAAAATGATGAAACAATTCTACTCGCGATTAGCAATAGAGATAGGATAATAATTTGGTCAATGATTGCGAGACTTTCTGAATTCCTCGCATTTCACCTTAATGGTACCACTGCTCCCGTCACATACTACATACTGTTACAGTTCGCGTCACAAATATGAATACCCTGACGTTTTGACGATTGTATTTATTTATATTTTCCATTCAAAATTTTTCTTATTTTTTGGTAAAGACCAGCAGAATACATTTTTTTAATTCCATATAAAACTCGGGAAAATTTAAGAACTACATACCAAAAAATTTTCATCAAAATTTTTTCTTCACAATTTTCAACTTTTTAATTCGATTGCGATTTTGCTGGTTTTTGCTGTTTAACGAACTATATTTTTACAAAGAATAACTAAGAAAAATTTGTTATGGAAAATATAAATAAATAAAATCGTCAAAAGGTTGTGGTATTCATATTTTAGGCGCTGGCTTGAAATAATAGAGTGATCGATTATTCGCCTGGTTTTCGCAAACCGGGTTTATTTTGCATATTTTCTCTACAGGCGAGTTTTTCAGTGCGAGTTTTAACATAGATAACGTAAACTGCGATTATATTGAATAACTGGCTGGTATTTGATGGGCTAATCAAAGTTTAAACCAACCAGTTCAAGCGTTTAAAAAGAAAAACTACAACCGTGCCCTGAAAAGCCGGGCCAGAAATCATGACCAAATTGCAATATGACTGCTAACAGTAGGTATGACTCAGTTGCTCAGCAAAGAGTCGCTACTGACAGCCACTCAATATATGCTTACGCACAAAGTCATTGATTTAAGTGTATAAGTTGCCATAGATATGAATGCGATGCGCTCATCATAAATACTTATACCATCCCCAACATGTTTGGTCCACAGCTAAACGGAGTTTGATCTATGTACAATATTCATTGGATGAGGTTTCTACAAAATTTTAAACTTGGATTAGTATTAATATGTGTTATGCAAGAGAAAGAACTGTATTTTAATTGAAAATTGTTAAAAATAAAGAAATTAATATATTTAAATAGTTACTTTGAAATGGCGTGGTACATATATGTACATAGATATGACCTGCTCGAGTCATACATGTTGTTAAGTATGAGTATGATAGATGCCGAGCAGATTCGAGAGCATTTCAATAAGTATGAATGGATATAAGTGGAACAAATTATGGATGATGAGTGGGACACGCTCAGTTTGATTATACTCGGTGCGTTTCTCTAGTATAAATTTAATTTAAAACTCAGGAAGGAAAAATAAGTTCGAAGATTTTTTAGATTACAAGTAAAATAGGAAATAGAAATTTAAAAAAATGGCCCATGTGTTAAACATACATATCTCAAAAACATTGTATTTTCCTACATAATGCTTAATAAAAAATTAAACAAAATAATTTTTTTCTAAAAAAATAATACTTACCCCGTTTTTAAAATAAAGTTGTGATGATATACTTAGATAAAATTCTTTCTACTAACATTTGGACATAATTTGGTTAGAGGTCTAAATGACGCTGTACCCCTAAGCAAGGAAGAAAGCTGACAACCCTTATTTTCAAGACGCTGGCGATTCCACAACCCCCTAAGTTCCACAAATCAATTTTTACTAGCACTTAACCAGTTTTTAACCCTAACTTGACTGTACTGAAGAAAAATTACACATTTAACTTCAGATATCTTGTACCTTCCCACGTGGCAAATGCACTTTTTAAGCTCCATTTACCATTTGTCTTTTTCATACTTAGAATAAGCCTTTCCATATCGTATTCTCATTGCTAAATGCCAAATACTTTCGAATGCGGTGTGCATTAGCCAAATGAGTATTTTTATTATCATATGTATACGCCCACTAAGACACAAAAGGCCACATGCGATTAAACATAGCAAGCCATACGAGTACTTATAGAGCAATATGTTGATTGCTATTGCCCATTAATATAGGAAGGCACCTTGGTACTTTCAAGTAACTTTTGGTTTTTGTCTACTAACACATGAACATATGTAGTATGTAGGTATTTTCAAATGCTATGAAAACCTTACAAAGTCTGCAGTCCTTAGTCCAAATATAAAAACAAAAAAAAATTGAAAACTGCAATGTGCGATAGACGCCAGCAAATGGCATATAAATCGTGTCAGTGGAACACCCAAATTTGTAACAATCACGACTTTATGCAAAATTCTTGCCAAAAAAGCGTTTATGCAAAGCAATAATACATTGAAAAAAAAAAAA
>NW_023458561.1:52270917-52279952 GCF_013731165.1 Rhagoletis pomonella | reverse complement strand
GAATCTGGTCAACGATCTTAACAGTCCTGTGGCATTTTTTTTTTTTTTTCAATGTATTATTGCTTTGCATAAACGCTTTTTTGGCCAGAATTTTGCATAAAGTCGTGATTGTTACAAATTTGGGTGTTCCACTGACACGATTTATATGCCATTTGCTGGCGTCTATCGCATATTGCAGTTTTCAATTTTTTTTTGTTTTTATATTTGGACTGAGGACTGCAGACTTTGTAAGGTTTTCATAGCATTTGAAAATACCTACATACTACATATGTTCATGTGTTAGTAGGCAAAAACCAAAATTTACTTGAAAGTACCAAGGTGCCTTCCTATATTAATGGGCAATAGCAATCAACATATTGCTCTATAAGTACTCGTATGGCTTGCTATGTTTAATCGTATGTGGCCTTTTGTGCCTTAGTGGGCGTATACATGCGATAATAAAAACACTCATTTGGCTAATGCACACCGCATTCGAAAGTATTCGGCATTTAGCAATGAGAATACGATATGGAAAGGCTTATTCTAAGTATGAAAAAGACAAATGGTAAATGGAGCTTAAAAAATGCATTTGCCACATGGGAAGGTACAAGATGTCCGAAGTTAAATATGTAATTTTTCTTCAGTACAGTAAAATTAGGGTTAAAAACTGGTTAAGTGCTAGTAAAAATTTATTTGTGGAACTTAGGGGGTTGTGGAATCGCCAGCGTCTTGAAAACAAGGGTTGTCAGCTTTCTTCCTTCCTTAGGGGTAAAATGTCAATTAGACCTCTAACCAAATTCTGTCCAAATGTTAGTAGAAAGAATTTTATCTAGGAATATCATCACAATTTTATTTTAAAAACGGGGTAAGTATTATTTTTTTAGAAAAAAATTATTTTGTTTAATTTTTTATTAAGCATTATGTAGGAAAATACAATGTTTTTGAGATATGTATGTTAAACACATGGGCCATTTTTTTAAATTTCTATTTCCTGTTTTACTTGTAATCTAAAAAAACTTCGAACTTATTTTTCCTTCCTGAGTTTTAAATTAAATTTATACTAGAGAAACGCACCGAGTATAATCAAACTGAGCGTGTCCCACTCATCATCCATAATTTGTTCCACTTATATCTATTCATACTTATTGAAATGCTCTCGAATCTGCTCGGTATCTATTATACTCATACTTAACCACATGCATGACTCGAGCAGGTCATATCTATGTATATGTAGCACGCCATTTCAAAGTAACTATTTAAATATATTAATTTGTTTATTTTTAACAATTTTCAATTAAAATACAGTTCTTTCTCTTGCATAACACATATTAATACTAATCCAAGTTTAAAACTTTGTAGAAAACTCATCCAATGAATATTGTAGATCGAACTCCGTTTAGCTGTGGACCACACATGTTGGGGATGGTATAAGTATTTATGATGAGCGCATCGCATTCATATCTATGGCAACTTATACACTTAAATCAATGACTTTGTGCGTAAATATATTGAGTGGCTGTCAGTAGCGACTCTTTGCTGAGCAACTGAGTCATACCTACTGTTAGCAGTCATATTGCAATTTGGTCATGATTTCTAAATAACAGTAAGAGCCGGTTTTTCAGGAAACGGTTGTACTTTTTCTTTTTAAACACTCGAACTGGCTGGTTTAAAGTTTGATTAGCCCATCAAATACCAGCCAGTTCTATGTTACAACTGGCACTGAAAAACTTGCCTTAAGTGTCACTGTAGAAAAAATATGCTAAATAAATCTGGTTTGTGAAATTAAGGCGAATAATCGATCACCCTATAATATCCAGCCAGCGTCTATACCCTGACTTTTTGACAATTTTATGAATTTATATTTTCCATTATAAATTTTTCTTACTTATTTTTTGTAAAAATATAGTTCATTAAACAGCAAAAACCAGCAAAATCGAAATCGAATTAAAAAGTTGAAAATTTTGACGAAAAAATTTTGATGAAAATTTTTTGGTAGTTCTTAAATTTTCCCGAGTTTTATATGGAATTAAAAAAAAATTATTCTGCTGATCTTTACCAAAAAATAAGAAACATTTGGAATGAAAAATATAAATAAACAAAATCGTCAAAACGTCAGGGTATTCATATTTTTCACGCTGACTGTACGTATGTAGTTAGTATGTGACGGGAGCAGTGGTACCATTAAGGTGAAATGCGAGGAATTCAGAAAGTCTCGCAATCATTGGCCAAATTATTATCCTATCTATTTTTTTTTTTATCGGCCGCTGTGGTGTAGTGGTAAGCAGTGCGCGCTTCCACTCCACAACGCCTGGGTTCATACCGTGGTCAAAGCAACATCACAAAAATATAGAAAAAAGGTTTTTTCTTAACAGCGGTCGTCCGTCGGCAGGCAATGGCAAACCTCCGAGTGTATTTCTGCCATGAAAAACAGCTTCTCTTAAAAATACAATCGCCGTTCGGAGTCGGTGTAAAACTGTAGGTCCCTCCCTTTGTGTGGTACAACATCAAGGCGCACGCCACAAATCGGAGGAGAAGCCCGGCCAAACACTAACATATGTGTGAGCGCCAATCTAGTATTATTATTATTATTATTTTTTTTATAATGTGTATTTATTTATTGAATCTTTATTTCGGAACTATCAATAACTTTTAAAATCTTACAAACGATTATTATATTTAAAATTTCTACGGCAATGCGTAGCAATTTTTTTAAATGTATTTATTGCAGTTGTTGCGGCTGTCGGAATAGAAGATAAAAATATCTCGATGGAGCTAAATCTAAGGTAACGTATAATTGTGTGCTTAGTTCAATGGGGGCATCTGTTTTCGTGGAAAAGCATAAAAATATTGTGGGTTTCGTAGCCAGTTTGGATTCGAGCAGGACCAAGCCTAACCTAATGCTGCCTTCTCAAATGGTGTTGTGATAGTTTTTAATTTAACTAAATATGAGGTAATTATTTTTTTAATAACAAGTTGTGTCAACATACACGGCTAATGGCAAATGGAGTTACCTACTTATGTACATAAAAAACCACTTTTTGTATATAAACAATATAATACGTATGTGGTACTTATTACGGTGCTTATAACATTAATAAGTACTTTTTTGCACCTGCAGAAGCTGCTAAATTAGGTATAGCAAGTTGCCTTCCTCTCTTTAAACACATTACATTTCCGTTCATTTATTTTTCCTTTTTCAATTCATCTCAACGGTTAAGAATTGCACAGATTCCAATTGTAATTCATTACAAATTATGCCTATTTAGAGCTAACAAGCAGGCTGAAGCACAACCGAGCATTGAGTTTTGCTTTGCCTTTTGGGCTTTGGCAAACCATTTGTTGCTCTTTTTTCACCACACAGATTGGCGGAATATTTCTTGAATTATTTGTGTGACTTGTTTTTCGTTTGTGAAAACATTTAACGATGCTAGCTGCCAGGAATATCTATCTACTCTTATGTTGGCAAGTGCGTACAAACATTCGCATATACATACACTAGCCAGAATATGTTTCTGTACAGTGCTTTTTTTTTTAAATATTTGCAATGTTTTTCGTAATAAAATTTTCGTTAATTTTTAATAGATATATAGTTCATTCTGCATCAAATGGAATATAAAGTAATGATTCAAAGTTTTTACAAAGTTTAGGAAAATTCGACAAATTTTCACCAAAATTTTGAACTTACTTTACGCCTCCGAACGAAGGATGGTTTAGATGAAAATCTTTTTTATGGCAAAGTACACGCGAACCAGTGTAATCAACTTCTTAGGAACTATTGTTTCTGATCTGGTCGGTCTTCCATTTCTGTGAGATAGACAAAAACAATTCATTGTAGAATCTGCATTAGAGTGTTCTAATTTTGTTCTTTTTTTGCTAAGTTCGATACGCATAATAATAATAATAATAATATAATAGATTGGCGCTTACACATATGTTAGTGTTTGGCCGAGCTTCTCCTCCGACTTGTGGCGTGCACCTTGATGTTGTCACACAAAGCGGAGGGACCTACAGTTTTACGCCGATTCCGAACGGCGATTGTATTTTTAGGAGAAGCTGTTTTTCATGGCAGGAATACACTCGGAGGTTTGCCATTGCCTGCCGAGAGACGACCACTGTTAAGAAAAAACCTTTTTCTATATTTTTTTTTTGCGATGTTGCTTTGACCAGGGCTTGAACCCAGGTGCTGATGAGTGGAAGCGCGCACTGCTTACCACTACACTACAGCGGCCGACGTTCGATACGCATACCTCCATAAAAAATCGGGTATCAAGATAACGCAAAACCTCGCATATGAGGTTGCCCAAACTTTACTGGAGAGAGTAAAACTGCTATTATTTAAAAATTGTTTTTTTGTTTATCTCTTCTTTGTATTTCTAAATATCGGTATTTTAGTATGAATTGATAAGAGCTTGATGCCAGAAGCTTTCGGTGATCTTCCGTAAAATATATTTTTTATTACAAACACCAGTTACGAGGTATTGCAGAACCACGAAACGCGGTTTTATACTTTAAATGACGATAAGCTTACATGTGAGGAATTTATTAATGCTAACTTAAGTTTTTCACTGAATATTGTTACTGCCACTGATTGTGACGGAGTTGCAACATCCTATTCTATCTACTAATATTATAAATGGGAAATTTTGTATGTTTGGATGTATTGGATGGAACGGATTTGCATAAAATTTAGCTCAAAGATAGTTGATGACCCACATTAGAAAATAGGCTAATCTTTTTAAGAGTTCCCGTCTGTTATACAAGCTAAATCAAATTTTACAATATATCAAATGAAAAAAAAGGTTTAAAAGAGCTTAATTTCAAAAATATTTTTGTAGAAGGCTACCACCTGTTTAAAAATGAATTTTCACAAACAGATGGCTTTTGACCTGTATTGAAAAATAGGCTACTTCCTTAACCGCTTTCCCGGTCATAACCAAATTAGGCACACTCACTACGGGTTATGGACAAGGGGGCGTGGCAACTCCAATGAAAACAGAGGTGTTTATTGCAGAGGACTGAGACTTGGCACCGAGATGTATAACCAAAATTAATACCATACCCATGGGGAAAATTGGGCTTATTCGAAAAGGGGCGTAGTACCCCCTACAAATTTATTTTATACTGCATATCTCCGGGTCTATGGTAGAGTACTGGGACTTGGTATTGGGATATATGTATAAAATCAATTCATCGCTATATAATCAATTCAAGGCTATATAATCGAAAAATCGCAAGATGCATACCTCTGGATGCATTAATGTAGCTACAGTACTGTGAAGTGGTATTTTATCAAAGTCAGGTTACTGAATTAGAGTCGGAAATATTAAGAACCTGCCGTGACACCTGCCAGAAGGCTACACGTTCACGCGGCATATGCCTAGAACCATTTTAAGGTAAACTTAGAGGGATCTATAACTTTCGTATGTCTAGTCTGCAGACGAGATTTTATAATTCCATAATTTTAAATGGCCTAAATACCGTAACTCGCTCAAAATATATACAGCTATAAAAAAATGGGCACATGAATAAAATATAACATTCTCAATAATTTTTCATGTTTTTATAAAAACGTGGGGTGGCGAATATTTATTGTGACATCAATGCTCACCTATGGCGTTTACTTTTAGCGAAAAAAATCTCACCTTCATATATGGCAACATTCTCTGAGTGCAACATTTTAAGGAAAGAGTACGCGGTATGCATGTGAAGATGCTGAGAAAATAACACGAAAACTTGGCAGCCCTGGCGTAGGGCAGAAAAAATGCAATATTATTTCGAGAAAAGAATACGCTATTATTTTAGCGAAAATATAAAATTTGAATTTATTTGCATATAATTACATAAGTACATATAATGCAATTCAACTGTTGCATGTTTTGAGAAAGAATACAATGCCTAAGTGGCAGCTCTGGTACAAAGAAATGGTAAATACACGCACTTCAACACTGATTTCAAATAAATTATGCAAATTAATATATTCATTTGAGCTACAACTTATACAAATTATTTACTACTACATCAAATTTGCAAATTTTTGACTGCATTTGAGATATGTACTTTAATTAGTGGGATTTAATTTGAAACTAAGTAATTTTCGAGTGAGCGTAATTGTGAGCATAAGATTGCTTTAAAACAAATTATTGACTGACTAAACACGCATAAATAATATTAAAGGTATGAAATATTTAATTAGAACAAGAATGCAAATTTATATGCAAATTCCCAGCCACGCAAGTGCTTTAAGTGTGGCTAAATTGTGTAAATATATTTAGCTAATTTAAACTATATTGAACAAATAAGAATGCGGTTAGTATTTTAAACTACCTTTAACTTTTTTAAACAAACTAAAGTGGGTAAACATGCGATTTATCATCGCTAATGTGTGATGAATGGAAATAATTTTGAATGAACTAACGAAATGAAGTATGATATATGTAAGTATGTTTAGCAGTCACGAAATATGCACAAAGGTCAAGTTAGGGTAAAGAAGCTGCATTGCGATAAAAAAAAAATACCGAAAATATTGAGCCACTAGTTATATAGCAAATTAAAAATAATAATAGTACCACCTAGAACAAAAAATATTACTAGAAATGATTAGAAGTGCGTACAAGTAACGCAGAAGATTTAGAGAGGAAAAATAAGTAGGAATTGCGGTAGGATAACTTGGTCAAAGCAATAATTTTATACCAGATATCTGTTGACAGCCATTAGGGCTCTGCTGCACAATATCTATTCAAGACCCCGAATGACTAGATATTTCCTTAAAAGATTAACTTTGGCTTTGTGTGTATTTATTGGGTATTGGCTGAAGAGATAGAGTAAGCTTCCAAAATTGTATCTTCGTATCCTTCCTCACGGGAATCCATTTTCCACAGCCGAGTTGGGAAACTTGAATCCCCCCGGGGTTAATGTCAAGTATTTTTGAGTAAACAAATATTTTGTTACCGCTTTTTCCAGAGCAATATGAGCATTAAGAACGAGTTTAGGAGCCGTGGTTGGGGTTCGGAGCATTTGGTATTTTTGTACTTTTGTAGGACGTCTACCCCCCGTAGACGACATAAAATGTAATTGGGTGAATGGCCTCTCGTACTGCCGGTGTACCATTCGCGGCTTAAGGCCCCATTTTTTCCAAATTCTATGGCATATAGGGCAGTTATAGCGTTCCTAGGTCGAAAATCATTTGGCTTGACATGAGATAATCTGCTTCCTTTTGGTACGAGCACCACTTTCTTTTTGTGATCGTTTTGGGGATGTGGGCCAGGACTAGGCAAATGATACATGTTTATTAATAAGCCCTGCGTAAGGTATGTTGTATTAATCCGTAGATTTGAAGCACATGATCGCCCATTCCAACTTGTTTCGCCAATAATGTCTTTTAAAACCCTCGATAGTCTGAACCCAGAAGTGGTGGGTCTGGGTGTAGTAAAACACCTAAGAAGATGAATGTTCATGGTCGTCGCATTGCATTGCGAAGTCCGTCGCCATTTGATTTTTGAGCATACATAGCGGTATATAAGGCTTTCGAAAGCATCTTTCGTAAATTATTGGCCTCAGAATTTTCTTCTACTTCATCGAAGATTTTTTTCCACGAATAAGTTTTCGCCTCTTTTATGAAGTTTTTAAAGGTTTTTAGAGCATCTTTGTAGGCTTGCCTAGAGCTGGTTCGCTTAACTTGGTTTCTCCTTTCCTAGGAAAACTATTTCATTGCACCAAGAGTGTGGGTTTCGACCCTTCGAAGGAACACTTGATCATAACGTTGAAGGGTGGTTCATAGTTTCGTAAATTTCTTCCGATGAAATTAGCTCACTTAAAGAAGCCAAATATGCGATTTTTAAATTCGGCGTATGTAGATACGTATGTATTGCTATCATCTGCAGTTTAAAAGTTAGAGAGACAGTTCGGATACAGTGGTTTTAAATGAGTACTGATTTTGAATGACTTTGCAAGAATAGGAGGTATTGCTCGCCAAGCGACGATATATTAAAACAAGAAACCTAAAAAAAAATCCACTATGATCTAAGAACTTTAACTCAAGAATAAGCGCAGAGAACATTAATTCTCAATTCATAAATATTAGATGTGTTTGGAAGGATATTGGTAAAGGATTTTCAAACAATTTAAAGCCAAAAAAATAAATCTTTGAAATAAAAAGGCTCTACCCATAATTTCAAATAATGGCTTATGTGAAATAGTTTTTTCTGCGCTCGTCAAATTTTTGCATTTTTAAATAATCCACTGTCCAACTGAGCAAAAAATAGTTTTTCGCCAAATTTAAATTTTTTGAGGTGCTAATTAAAAACCACAAAATAATTCCGGGTTTTTTCACAAAATATTTTTGCTTTTAGTTTAATAAATTTAGTAAATAAATTAATAAACGTTTCCGAAACCGACAATGTGACAACTTCTATAAAGTAATCAATAGGTACAATAACTACAACAACAAACATAGCAAGAGAATAGCGCAAAACCGACAATACTTCAACCAAATTGGCAGCAACTATTCATTACGTCAAGCGGTTTAGTCGCGCGCAAATTAAGAAATTAAACAACAGTTATAATACATATGTATGTACAGACATACGTAAGTAGAAAAAACGAAAAAATACAGATAAATGTGAGAACAAAAAAGTAGAACAAAATCCAACCAAACCAAATAAATGTATGCGGTGTGAGGAAGCAAAGAGTAGGACATGCCGGAGCTGACTTCACTTGACTTGACTATATAAAGCAGCAGCCACATAAGCTACAACGCAAACACAACAGCAACAACAACAACATCGACTATGACAATAAAGAGCCTATCAGACGTGGCAATGCAATATATTTCAAAAAGGCTGTCAAAGAAAGAGGTTTTTTATTTCCGAAAGACGAATTGCAGATTGCTAGTGTAACACGATCAAGTTGAAATATATTTCCGAAATCGATTTGCGCTCTCTCAATTGCAGTCTTGCATCTTGCAACTTTTATTTCTGAAACTGATTACCGGAATGTGTCAGAAATTTCTTGCTGGCTGTTCACACAGCGAAATAAAATTTCTCTTTCTCAATTTGACA
>NW_023458561.1:52262329-52270817 GCF_013731165.1 Rhagoletis pomonella | reverse complement strand
CACATATAAGGTAATTTTTGTGCAGAGTAATCTTGTCTTGCGCGTGTCCGTTACTGGAGCAATCGAGTTCAACTAAATAAATTGTATGATAACAGCAATTCCTCAAGTGAGTTTCATAAGAACAAGTAAAGAACGAGATAATTTAAAGCGACAGTGGTCTTAGCCTATCTCGAATGAACAGTGCTGTCCACGAAGAGGGCTCGCTTTGGGGCATAAGTCAATTCCGGCAACTTATCTTGAAAGTTATTTTCTGTCTTTGGAAAGGCGAATTGAAGGATGGAGAAGGCCTTAGCATTATTCTGTTTGTCTTTGAGCAATGAGTTTTCTAAAAATTAAATCAAATAAAAGAAATATATGTTTTTTACTTTTAAAACTATAAAAACTAAAAGTTATAAAAATTAAATTGAAAAAAGAAAAAATTATCTAAAAAGGAAATTCGTTTCTAAAGGTTAAGTGAAATAAACAAAAAAACATATTTCCTTTCAAACAACAAATTCAAAGAAAAGTCACATGCAATTCACCGAGGTATGGATAAACTTTCTTTTAATACTGAGTCAACATTAACATCCAAATTGCGAATATGCAAATATGACATGAATAGCCTATTGTATGCTCGTTCTCTGTCCATGCCTGCACATTAGGCTGCGCCTTAGTTGTATGGAGAAAATTTGTGGTTAAGCTACAAAGCAGCACTGTCGCTGGAAATGTTCCTTTGCTCATAAAAACGTGCCCTGCGAAAAGCTTGAAGAATCGGACAACGGAAATACGTAAAATTACAATTTTCTAGGAACTCAGAAGTTAAATTTTAGCCAAGTAAATTTATATCAAATTGATACGAAGGAAGATAATTTTTCCCCCACTCTAATGTATATAAATATGTTTGTTCATTTATTGACGAGTGTCGAAAGCGAACGGTGTGTTATTTTGCATTTAAGTATTTAAGTAAAGATACTGATAATGAAAATATAATTGAAATCATAAAGCGTCAGGTTATCACGGCGGTTCGAAGCCATCTTCAGAGGGCAGTTGCTGCGTTATCTGCTGGTCAGTGTTGTTCTTCTTGGAAATTGTACTCGAAAGAGAAATTTCAGACTTCAAGCCCATATTTATCACACTGAGACTTTAAGTAATGCAATACCTTTTAACAAATCAGTAGTTATATTTTCCGTTATTTTCACCTGATTTTTTTTTCAAGTTTATGTTCTGGGCTTGCTCCATGAGTTTCTCTTAGAGTGAAAATCTCATAAGTGGGCCGCCCAAAATTGGACAGTCAAGATTTTTTCGTACAAATCCCTTTATGCGGTTTACAACCATAAAAATAAAATATATAATTTAAGCAATTTTGCAAAATTCGAAGTTTTACAAAAGTTATTGTTATTAACTTTTTTTTTGATGAATTCAGTAATTATTTATTATCCACTGATTCATAGCATGTATCTTGCTGATTTTTCATGGTAATAGGTAATTAGACATGCTGATTGATTAAATTTTTCAAATAATTATTATTTGTACAAAAATTTTTAATTTTTATAAACAACTTTTATAAACAAGTGGAAGTATTTATTACTTCTCGATCGGATTTTTTAATCCCGGGATTTTCGGGATTTTTAAATTGCACTGATGGCAATAATAGAAACTCCTTTTCTTCACCAATATCGGCTATATTTCTTTTTTATTTAATAATATTTTTTTTTTATAAATGTCTGGCTCATTGTAGATATAACACCGCGCGATAGTAAATTTTAAACACAAATATCAATACATTCGCGAAACCATGGGCCCAAATATAGTAATTTTGCATTTTTGGTTATTCACTCTGACGTCAGTAATTCAAAATTGATTTCAAAAATTCAGAGAAATACGCTTACAGAAAAAGTATGGGTATCAAATTAAAGAGGAAATTCTGTAGAATTTAAACAGATTCAAGTTTTTGGTGCAGAAGGACTGGTGAGTATTGAAAATTTCCTTTTAAAATTTTATGCTTGCAATTTCACAATATTTGTTTTTGAAAAAATTTATGTTATGGACTTATATAAACTCGATAATATCCTGGAATTTTGTCTTTCTAACTTTATCAGCTTAAAAAATTATCTAACTATTCGTTCTTGTGAATCCAAAAAATTTTAATTATTTTAAAATCTAAAGAAATTTCCTCTTATATTTGGTACCCATATTTTTATTCTAGGTTGCATTGAATTTTTAAATAACTTTCGGAATTAATCATATCTTTGAAATTAGAAAGTCCTTTAAAATAAATCCTGACGTCAGAGAGAAAAAATAAAAACGCCACTTTAAATAAAAAAAGTAGTTTTCAAACCCATTTATTTATTATTTATTTTATGCTAGGAGAGCTTCTCAAACAATATAGAAGCAATTTTTTCGATTTAAGTTGTTGACAAGTTATGAATATCCAAATCCCGGGACTAATCCCAGGACACTACACTTGATAAGGCATTGTAACCTATGCTCAGAAGGCTGATCCCGCGGTAGTAGGCGCGAATGGCGGGCCGCCTTTCTTGTGGACATCGACTCCATCGCAATTGACTGGGGGCTCGTGCTGGGAGGGCGGAGAAGTGTTCCCTTCATAATTTGAGTAGATTCTGGACATCGGTCTCTAGGTCGCCATGGTTCTTACAGCAGATTGCCCTGGTCTGAAAACCTTCCGTAAGTCGCCTAACTCTCTCATAAAATTTTCGGGCGTTTTTCCAGTCATCCAGCACTTCAAACTCTTCGTACTCACGTATTGCGGCAAATCGTCTCGCTTCCCACTTCAGTTCGCTATAACAGTCCCATATGGCTCGCGTTGCGCCCGAACTCTTGCGGACTCAAGGTATGCGCATATTCTCAGTGGACAGATTACACTTGTCCAGCCCTGCAGAGAAATGATAGGTAGCCCGGAAATTGAAGCCCATTATTCCTCCTCAGAGGATGTCGGGAAGTTTAGTTATTTTGAATGAACCATTTAATTGAAGTTCGTGCACCTTAGTGAACCAGTTTATAGTTCAACAAGTGAATTTAGTTCACTAGTCAAATAGTCAATAACAATTAGTCAATAACAACTTTCGACATTGTAATATAATAAATGATAAATATGGGAGACGGTGTTATTATTTTCTTCCATACAAAAAAAAAAATGTCGAATAAATTTACTTTGTATGGAACGAACTGCCAGAAAAAATTGCTAAAAATAAACCAATTTTCAAGCAACTTCAAACTTGCACTTCGTTAAACTAAACTGGACTTTACAATTGCATACTTACATAGAATTTTTCTAAAAAATTTAAATAAAAAGTTGCAAATTGGTAATTAAATTTATTGAAATTTTTTGAGTTTTCACAAAGTTTATAGATTTTAATCTTATGTTTTTGTTATAAACTATATTTTTATAAAAAATTATCTAAAAGAAATAAGAATAAGAACCGAAAAAATTTCCATATATTGCGAAAAATTCTCTGTGCCAATACCTTTGCTCCTGGTCGGGTATCACGCTAATACTTAATAGTTTACATCAGTGAATTTAAATTTTAACGGAATTTGTGGTGCATTTAGCAAATGGTTCGCAAAAGGCTTTTCCGAATGATAATTAAACTCGCTTTCGAAGTGACGAACCACATTGCCCAGCGACATTTCTAACTCCAATTCAACAATACGCTTGCCCACACAGCTGCGCGGTCCATAACCGAATGGTAAAAAGATAAATTTGCTCAAATTATCAGCAATTAGTTTTTCGTCTCCACCTATCATATCATCCTGCTGTCGTAGCCAACGCTCGGGTAGAAACTCCCGTGAGCGGGGGAAAAATTTTTCTTCATTTAGCAAAAGATTGGAGTTTATAAACACGCGCGTACCTTTTGGTACCCGATAACCGCTTAGCGCCAAGTCAGCGCCAGTTTCACGCATATTTCCAAACGAAATCGGATAGGTGCGCAACGATTCCTTGATGCAAGCGCGCAGATATGGCAAATGTTTCATATTTTCAATGGTGAAGTGATCATCTCTGTGTGGCAGCACCTGCAACAGTTCTTCGCGTAATTTTTGCTGTTTTTCTGGATTTTTAGCAATGCACAGCAACACGGCTGACAGCGCAGAGGATGTCTGTGGTATTTCAAAAAAAAAAAAAAAAATGCACATTAAATTTCGTTGCTTGTGTAAACGTTACCTTTCCCAACACTTACCGTATCCACACCAGCCATTAACATATCCATTGCCATAATAATGGCAATTTTGCGATCGATTTTTATAAGTTTCTCCAGCACACTGCGTTCCTCGCCTTCCTTGCAAGGGTTCTGTTCCATGCGTGCTATGGCCTCATTGGCATACCGATTTGTCAGATCAAATATTGTATCACTTATTTTTTCAAAGCGCCGGTAAGTGGGCGTTCTTATGTATTTGTACAGTGATGGCTTTATACCTAAATCATAAAGGCATTTAATGAAAGCAGTTAAATTGTCGAAGAGTTGTCTGGCTTCCATCGAGTCGGGATTTTTGCGAATCAAACCGAACTCGTGATCCAATGCAACCACTGCCACTGATTCGAAGGTGAAACGATTGATGTCGTTCAAGAAGTTGTCGGGTACTTCAAGTGTTAGCGGATCCCGTATGTCTCGAATTCTGCAAAGAGTAAGAAGTTTTCTATTAAAATAATACAATATATTTTGCTTATCTGCCCATCCTTCTTTGCGCGAAAAACTTGTGTGCTTAACCGAAAAAAGTACTTAAGCGATTTTTTTTTTATGCTACTTCAATGAGGAAGGTACCTGAATTCCTATGAAACAATTACTGCAGCCAAATTTTTATAGGATGGTATCTAATTATTTATATAGCTAAATATACAATTTTTTCCAAGAAACCCGATGGTTTTTGCATGTTTTTTTTTCGAAGAACCCTATTTTTTTATTTTTTTTAAAGTCGAGGAGTAATTATGGCTGAATGGCAATATTTTTCGGTGTAAGGGAATTTCATTAGCTTTCAATTCCCCTTTAAATAGGTTGTCTCTATCGAAAGCGCTACGATTAATTCGCGCCGACGTTTTGTTTTAATTACCTTTGTATGAATTCCAGATTCAACTTTTGCATTGGTTCCAAGTAGAGTTTAGCATTTTTCGGATGCATTAATACAGGATTTACAGCATGTCGAAATTTACCCCAATCCTCGCCACTATTCATGAAAGAAAGTTAAAAAATAATAACGGATGAATTATTTTACAAATACGGGTACATATGCAATAACAAATTTTCTTAAATTTTTCGTACTTACTGCGCTGCCAAGCCAATCGTTTCGTTGAAAAATCCATCCTTTCGCGTTCGTCGATAATGTATTACCATTTCACCGCTTGGTCGCGCTGGCCAAGAGCCCTCAGTGCGAAACACTTTCTCAAAATCCTCAAAATTAAAGAGTACGAGTGAAACTGGTTGCCCAAAAATGCCAGGAATGCGATAAATGTCACCGAAACGTTCGCGACACTTCAAAAATAATTCATTCAAAGATAAATTTGCCAATTTGCCTTTAGAGGAAAATAGAGAAATGCATATACATATTTATTATATGCATATTAATTAGTTTTTCGACCTACAGCAATTGTAGAATGCAATGGAAAACTTTGAACTCACCGCCCTTCATGAAGCCGCGCACCATTTCGTATCTGCTGAGGCCGGGTATGGCTTTATACGGTAGCGCTTTTTGCCATTCCTCATCCAAGAATTTTACAAATGATTTACTATCGTAATTTTGAGGCTAATAAAAATTAAGTTTAGTGCATTTTTTTCTAAATAAATAAATAAATATATCGTGCCCCGTATGCCAGAGGCATGAATATGCAAATTTAAAAATTTTGAGTTATTGCGTCGACTGGATTAACCTTTGGATGCTCTAGTATTTATGTTAAATCAAAACCCAAAATACCAGGCCTTCACGGAAAGCACATATTTTAAAATAGGGGTTTTCACGGAGTCTTGTAACAGTGATCTGTTAAAAATATCTAAAAATTTATCGTACAAAATTCCCAAAAAAATAAATATAAATATAAAAATTAAAGCACATTTTCAATACTTATTCGTCTTGGTGCACCCAAAAATTATTATTTTTTCTATTCTACAGAATTTTTCCTTTTAATTGATACCCATATTGTTATTCTACAATGCATCCTTTGCAAAGTCCTTTTAAAAAAATCCTGACGTCAGAGAGAAAAACTAAAAACGTAGTTTTACTATATTTGGCCTCCGATTTTGTGAATATATTGAATTTTTCGTGTGTAAAATTGACTGTCCCCGGTGATACATCTATATCATTCTCCACATCACACCTTCAGGACGATTAATTACGTAAGAGTGTCGACTATTTTTGGAAATTTGATCAATTATGCATCGAAACCTGTGTCAAAAGGAGATCCATTTTTTATTTGAAATATCCCTTTTTCCCTTCTAATAATTTTTGTTGCAAAATATCCCTCAAATAGAGAAATTACCCACAATCTGGCATCACTTGTTTGGAAAAAACTTTTAAACATGATTTCCCAACATTTTCATTTTTACACCATTTATGTTATGGCCACGGTTGCAATGCATGCATATTCTGACGAACTTTTGTTCTGACGCCAAAAAACTACGTTTTAGTTTGTTTCGTATTTTTTTGTTCCATAAAATCGTCAGAAAAAAAGTTCGTCAGAATACGCATGCACAGTAACCGTAGCCTAAGGGGGACGATATGGAAAATTTTATCGAGTATAAACCAAGTCTTGTAAAATTGGCCACAAAGAAAAATACATATATAGTACATTAGGAAAACGTAATTGCTTTACCTTGGCATTGACTGCTGTCGATTGAAATGCAAATTGCGTTCGTGTTAGCTTTTGTTGTTGTTCTCGGACACTGATCCATTTCCAAGCTATACTGGCATTGCGTACGCTACGAACTGATAACATTTTCAAATTCAACTACTAAGTACTTACTAATAGAAACGTATGTAGGTGCGTATGTTTGTTTATATTTGCATATATGACTCAGCAAAATCCAAAAACGAAAAGAAATCAAAACGACAAAACAAAAATAATAATAAAAAAAAAACACATATAAGGTAATTTTTGTGCAGAGTAATCTTGTCTTGCGCGTGTCCGTTACTGGAGCAATCGAGTTCAACTAAATAAATTGTATGATAACAGCAATTCCTCAAGTGAGTTTCATAAGAACAAGTAAAGAACGAGATAATTTAAAGCGACAGTGGTCTTAGCCTATCTCGAATGAACAGTGCTGTCCACGAAGAGGGCTCGCTTTGGGGCATAAGTCAATTCCGGCAACTTATCTTGAAAGTTATTTTCTGTCTTTGGAAAGGCGAATTGAAGGATGGAGAAGGCCTTAGCATTATTCTGTTTGTCTTTGAGCAATGAGTTTTCTAAAAATTAAATCAAATAAAAGAAATATATGTTTTTTACTTTTAAAACTATAAAAACTAAAAGTTATAAAAATTAAATTGAAAAAAGAAAAAATTATCTAAAAAGGAAATTCGTTTCTAAAGGTTAAGTGAAATAAACAAAAAAACATATTTCCTTTCAAACAACAAATTCAAAGAAAAGTCACATGCAATTCACCGAGGTATGGATAAACTTTCTTTTAATACTGAGTCAACATTAACATCCAAATTGCGAATATGCAAATATGACATGAATAGCCTATTGTATGCTCGTTCTCTGTCCATGCCTGCACATTAGGCTGCGCCTTAGTTGTATGGAGAAAATTTGTGGTTAAGCTACAAAGCAGCACTGTCGCTGGAAATGTTCCTTTGCTCATAAAAACGTGCCCTGCGAAAAGCTTGAAGAATCGGACAACGGAAATACGTAAAATTACAATTTTCTAGGAACTCAGAAGTTAAATTTTAGCCAAGTAAATTTATATCAAATTGATACGAAGGAAGATAATTTTTCCCCCACTCTAATGTATATAAATATGTTTGTTCATTTATTGACGAGTGTCGAAAGCGAACGGTGTGTTATTTTGCATTTAAGTATTTAAGTAAAGATACTGATAATGAAAATATAATTGAAATCATAAAGCGTCAGGTTATCACGGCGGTTCGAAGCCATCTTCAGAGGGCAGTTGCTGCGTTATCTGCTGGTCAGTGTTGTTCTTCTTGGAAATTGTACTCGAAAGAGAAATTTCAGACTTCAAGCCCATATTTATCACACTGAGACTTTAAGTAATGCAATACCTTTTAACAAATCAGTAGTTATATTTTCCGTTATTTTCACCTGATTTTTTTTTCAAGTTTATGTTCTGGGCTTGCTCCATGAGTTTCTCTTAGAGTGAAAATCTCATAAGTGGGCCGCCCAAAATTGGACAGTCAAGATTTTTTCGTACAAATCCCTTTATGCGGTTTACAACCATAAAAATAAAATATATAATTTAAGCAATTTTGCAAAATTCGAAGTTTTACAAAAGTTATTGTTATTAACTTTTTTTTTGATGAATTCAGTAATTATTTATTATCCACTGATTCA
>NW_023458561.1:52260197-52262229 GCF_013731165.1 Rhagoletis pomonella | reverse complement strand
AAAAAAAAATAAAAAAAATAAAATAAAATAAAATAAAATAAAATAAAATAAAATAAAATAAAATAAAATAAAATAAAATAAAATAAAATAAAATAAAATAAAATAAAATAAAATAAAATATATATTTTTATCTTGAAAACAATAAAACCGAAGAACTAAAAGAACTTTAAAAAAGGAAAGAAATTAATTAAATTAAAAAAAGGAGAAAAATAAGTTTAAAAATTAAATGTAATTAAAAAGAATAAATTTCTTTTGTTAAACAATAAAATCCAAAAATTTAAAGAAAATTAAATTTAGAAAGAAAGAAATAGTATTAAAAAATTAAAAAAAAATCTAAAAAATAAATAATATATATATTTTTTTTTTTAATGGAAAGATAATTAAATTAAAAAATATAACTTAAATCAAGTAAAATATATTAAGTTCCGTAAAACTAAATGAAATTTAAATTTTATATTTTTCATTTTAAAACAAAATGTAAAAAATAAAAGATAAATAATTTAAGAAAGGTAAAAAATAGAAAAATAACGCCGGCTTCTAAGATTTAAATGAAACAAAAAAATAATTTTCTTTTTATAACAATAAAATTCAAACATTAAAAAAAAATAAAAATAAAAAACTAAAAACTAACTAACTAAAAAAAATACATAAAATAAGTTCCTACAAATTTTGCAGATCATAAAGTAAGTTTCATAGTTTTGCAGACCTTTGGATTTTCAGGAACTCTAGAAACATTAAAAGCTACTCCGAACGCTTTTTACCACTTTTAGTCATATGTCGTATGGTGCGTGAATCTGTCATACAAAGTTTTAGAAACATTTTTGTTTTATTTTTCAAAATATCCAGCACTTTTTTCCAAAGCTACTCAGAACAGGTGTTTTCTATTTCTGCATCATTCCGTATGCCAACCTCACAGACATGACAATAATCGATCGCCATTTATTCACTGCTGCCTACGATTGCTTTGTTTTTAGTTGAAGTATTGTTTACTACTTAATTAGTAATTTTTATTGAAGCTGCTTTCGTTTGGTTCAGTACGTTAAATTTGTTGCGTACCGCTGGCCTAATGTACATACATACATACATACATCGTATCAGTGCCTATGAACCAATGAGAAGAGATACCTCTTAAGAAATCAGAACGCCTGTATTTACATGGTAAACCACGTTTAATGAGTAACCTGCGCATAAACGTTAACTTTATCTGTATATGACAAACAAGTTTGTACGGCAATTTTAAAATACACAAAGATATTTATAATTTTTAAAATAATGTGCGAATACCCAAAACAAGTTCATTGCACCGTCAGCTCAACCATTAATGAGAATGCGCAGAAACTCACAAAATCCATCCATATTTGCACGTCATTCGCCGGCTAATAATATGCACATTAGAGTGGGCATTTTTTTTTTTGACTATGCGGGTGTAGCATAGGAGTATTCTGCTTGATATTCCTAAGGAATTTGTCGAAGAAACCATGGGTTTAAAATCAATTACGAGTTTGCCAAATTGCAAAAATATGGGTTTTTCTTAGCAACGCTTTATTTTGCTGTAGTTTCGCAAAGCAGTGTTTGAAGAAGGCGAAATAGTAGGTCAATAATTCGCCAGAAATGGATGCCTCATACCAAAACCCCCTTATTAGCATGTTTTTATAAAAAATTTAAATACTCCTACTTTATGACACTACAGCAAAATAAAACGTTGCTAAAGTAAAAGCTCGAAAGTGATTTTATACCCATGGTTTATTCGGAAAATTCCCCTATACCCTACCCGCATAGTAAAAAAAATCTCGCAAACAAAATTGACCCGCCCTAATGTATATATTTTTGCATTGCCCCCTTTCCAGGTTTTTTGTTTGCGTAGCCATTGAGTTTACTTGCGATCAAGTTCTTACCAGCTGCGCCAGCGTAGCGCTGCTGTAGTCAGCGACTTTGCGTAAAAGAAAGTTAAAAGATAATTTTTATTGTATGCAAAGAACAAAAGAAATTTTTTTTTTATTTCGTTCTATAATAAGTTTGATTAAAAATATTA
>NW_023458561.1:52254111-52260097 GCF_013731165.1 Rhagoletis pomonella | reverse complement strand
CTGGCTGTTCACACAGCGAAATAAAATTTCTCTTTCTCAATTTGACAGCGAATTGCGTGGAAAAGTTGGAAATATTGCCACGTCTGACACGCTCTTAACAATAAATAGTAGCAAAGTGCAAGCAACCAATTCAATGCGCATTTATCATAGACAAAACAAACGTGAACTAATTGTATTGTTGCAACATGTTGCAGCAGAAGGCTGTCGTTGTTACCATGGTTGCTAATAGCTAGTCCCATTTGTTGCACAGCTGCATTGGCGGTGTTGCATTTACCATTTAGAGCGTTATTTTTGATTTATGTGCGATTACATTTCCCGCTTTTGTGTATTGTTTTTTTCTTTTTGCTGTGATAAATAGTTAATTTATATTATTTGGAAAATACATTATGCTGCTTCTAAGTATGTGTGTTGCTAGGCATGAACAACGCCATATTTATTTATGGAACAAATGATTATGTGCCACAATGGTTGCACTACTTAATATTTACCTACCCACTCATTTGCAACATATAATTTTTGGCAATTTGCTGGCATATAAATAAAGTTGTTGCAAGCGATTGTTTTAGGTGGCAAGAAAAACTACAACTTTCAACTTGGCATTGTATGGCATGCTGCTGCAGCTGTGAGTACGAAACCTTCAATTTGCTAAAGATAAATGCAACACAGTAAAAATTGATATATCACAGCAAACTTGAATAAATTTGCGCATCAATCGTATTTTTCAGATGCAGGCCGAAAAAAGGAAGCTCAGAGTTAGAGGGTTAGCCACTTTTCATCGTTTGATTGTCGAATATAAAGTAATGGAGTAACCGCTCGACCTTTTGATGAATATCACAGCAAATGTTTAAAATACTATGAACTGTGGGCACACGCAGTGCACGGACTTGACCACTTTATTGGTAGATCTACCCACTTTTTAGCTTTATTTTATTTTCTACCGTTTTTACCAACAAAGCCTAAAAATCTACCAATATTTTCTCGAAGGTAAGAAAAGATTTAAATGAACGCAGTGTATACATATTTTTAGGGCCACCTGCAGACTTAAAAGAATTGGTGGAAGTAGAGATTTACACACAAATTCATAAAATGAAAGAAGACATTAATTGCTTTTAGTCCAAGATCCAACAAGGACATGACCTTCGCCCATCTATTTAATGTATGAAATCTATTTTGTATGAAATCTAACGTGTTAATAAATATTTCGTGAGTGGATTGGCTGAAAACCTCCTAGAAAAATTGTTTTACCCTTCGGTCCGTTTTCACGCTAAATTCAAATAAAAAATAATAATAATTTTTCTCTTAAAACAAATTTTTTTACCTCATTTAAGTTATCGTAACTTAACTTTTATTATTTTTTTTTATTAAATTAAATTTTATTTTTTTAATTTACTTTTATTTAAATTTTTGGATTATAATATTTCAAAAATAAAAATTAATTTAATTTTGACTTAATTTTTTAAAAACTTATTTTTTTTAATAAGTATATTTTTTATTTAATTTAATTTTCGTTTAACTTTTAGATTTTTTTTTATTTTATAAGGTAAATAATTGCTTTTATAGGTATTAATTTCATTTTTAAAAATTTATTTCATACATTTTTTAAATTTTTTTGTTTTAACTCTTTTATTTAATTTTTAGTTTTTCTTCAACAATTTTTTTGAGCTTGAAGCGGTTTATATAAAAGTTGGCAAGGAAAAACAGCAATAATTTATGTATAGAAGTTATAGTTGCTATTCTACCACTTTATTTGTTTTCTTTCAAAATGAAAAGATATAAAATATATCTTCAAATTTATTTAATTTTTAGAGAACTCATTGCTAAAATACAAACAGAAAATCGCTAAGACATCGCCGTACGTAGATCTTTCAATGAGTTTCGCATTTCGAAATATAGAAACGAGCGTTCAAGATAGTTGCTTAAATGGACAATTGCTCTGCGAAAGATTGTATAGTGAGTTGAAAGAAAGTTTCATGAACTGCACTGAAAGTCTCTCAAACCATCTTGCTTACTATCTTTCAATTGTCTTACAAAAAATTTTCAAATATGATTAAAATAAGAATATCCTTTATCATAGCTTAATCAGATCTTAGTACAATGTGTGAACTCAAATATTTCCCTTTGTCTAGCTAGTGACATCCACTACTGCAATGTATTCTGAAATACCTTTTACAACATTTTTTTTATTTTCTAGTTTACCATGCATTGTATTGTGGACTTTGCACATTTTTACGCACGAAACTAGCGATTTGCATTTCAAACAATACCTATGCCATTTCGTATGCATGTGAGTGAACCTAAAAATACTTAAGTACATATTTTCTGCTTTCATTACGATGCAATGGCCCGTAACATGCCTGGCTATGGTTATGGTCCGACAGCCCTGCAGGCTGCAGCCATGACCGACGGAAGCCGTCCGCCGCCTTGCAATGGCAACAGTTGGTCAGCGTAGGTGGTGCATGCAACTTTACAACTTAATGTCTTCGCTTTTGACATTGCTGCTGTCTGCACGGGTGCAGCAAAGTATAAAATTGCACTAACTATTGCACTTTTACTTTAACGCTCCAAATCACCTGCATTTGCTTGCGAATGCATAAATAATTTAAATTTGTGCCGCCTTGTGCGCGGAGTGGTTTGAACTGTCTTTAGCGGCGCTGGGCGGTTGATGTAGTGCAACAAGCTGAAGTGGCGGCAAGTGTTGGCCGCCGCAGTTACCGCATTCACACACTGCTGGAACGCATTTAGTTTGGCATTTTTACAATCGCGCCAAACAGCTGCAAATTATTCACACATGACAATCATACAACAACAATTACAACAATCTGGGCGCATAGTAATTTCGCCCGTTGATTCACGATCCTTTCTGCCAGCCACCATACCACTGCCGCCAAGAAAATAGTGTTAATAGTTGTGTGTGTGTGTACGCCACATATTATGCTGCAGCAATTGTGTGTCGAATTTGCCATTTCTTGCGGTTAATAACAATGCCTGTCTTGTTGGTCGCAAAAGTATTGGGCGCCGCTACCACAGTGGCATGGAGCATGCAGCGTGGCATTTTGGCTGGGTAGTTAAGGCGGTGGTGCTCTGCAGCAAAAACAATACCATCACGTGCTGCAAGTACTCATGGACATATTTACATATGCACATATGTATATTTGCATGCATACAAAAGTATAACAGGCTTTAATATAAATGTAAAATTGTCTGCATTTGCAACGGCAATTTGAATGTTTGTACAGCCTCCATAATCTTCCGTAGATGCACGTTTTTTCCTTACTCAATTTTGGTACGTATGTACATACATACCTACCACCCGTTGTAATTTCTGCCTTGTCGCATGCCACGTTTTACATCATAATTACACCTGTTCGCGCTTGGTATCGATTACACAGTGAAATTACTGCTTGTGTATGTGAATGTGGATAACTGAAAGTCTTTCACTCTACACCTTTTCTTTGCTGTCATTGTTTGACTGCAATGAGTGTACAATTCGTGTTAGCTGTTGAAGTTTTACCTATTTCCTAAATGCAAAGCCATCGCACTACGACTCTGCCTGCGGAAAATCATAAAATGCATTGAATGCTAATGGTATTGGTAGCTGCGATGTTAACGGTAATTATAAAAGTAATGGTAAATGTAGATAATGGTAATAAAAATGGTAATAGTAATCGGACCCGAAAAGGGAAAAGGACAATCAAAAGGCGAAATTTTTTGGTAGAAACGAAAACACCATAACCTTACCGCCTCCTTAATTGCCAGCGAGTATAGCTCCAGACTGAGTTGCTCAGTGAAAACCCTTGCATCTACACCGCACCTCTTATCCATTAGAAAAGAAGGCTATGCCCTTCAATTACTGAGTCTGAGTCCCCGAATAGAGTCAGTAAAGCTTACGAATCTTATGCGGGGTTTGTTGTTGTTGCAGTTTCTTGGCATGATGTAGTCATTAGGCAGGTCCTTTACCTCAGATGGAATTCTACTTAGGATGGCTGCCTACCATACCACATCTCTATAACGAAGTGTGGGTCGGACTATAGGATTTCTTTGCTCGCTTCTGAATGTTTAACTTCCAAATAAGTTTGGCGTCCACAAAAACTCTATGAGAGATCCAGTTCGGTACTATTAAATTTAGGTTCCGTAAAATTAGATAATTTTGTCGACGATAATTTTGTAGAAGGGAAGTGCCCTTCCTTGTAAGTTCACCCACAATTTAATTGCCTGGTATACCTCTGTGTCCCGCTCTGTCATCACTTTGAGTGAGTTGCGAGTTGGGTATGACAGAATCCGAAGCTTTTAATGCCACTTGGCTGTTTGGAAAATGTAGATGTTATTTTCTCTACTTCGCCTGTCCTTAATTACTCGGTAGGCTCCTCTATGACCGCAATCTTGGCTTGAAAGACGCTACTGAGGTCCGGAAGGCGGAATTACTTTTTAACTCCTAGTTATCCCGACAGAGGAAGAGGAAGGCCTCCTCCAGGTGGAGAAGGACTTGGCTTCACTTGGCATTTCCAATTGGCGTCAGTTGGCACACAAGAGAAATTACTGGCGTGCTGTATTGGAATCGGCCAAAATCGCGGCGGTTACAGCGCCAATAAAGAAGAAGAAACTTGCCAGTTATGTATTTAAAATTTTTTTCTTTGTCAAAATGAACAACATATACATACATACGTACATATTTTTGTATGCGCGTATGGTTTTGGAAAACTGTATTTGTTTGTTAATTTTTTTATTTATTTGATTTTTTCTTTTACATCTGCAAAATGCGGAAGCTCTTTTATAGATTTTATGGGGTACATAAAATATTTTCTGATTTATGTGACTTCTCTGTTGCGACTATAGCAGATTGCTATTGGCATTCCAGTCAGTGGTTGTTATTGCTTGCTGACTGTTAAGCTGCGTTTTTTTTTTTACCTATCTATTCATTGCAGTCTATGCACTCTTTACATACAGATTAACAACCACTTAGATTTATGTGTTTTACGTGAAATTTATATCCCAAGTTTGGTGTACAGATTTGCCAACTTGTGGCACGTTTCTGGCGGTGTGGCACATAAAAGCAACATTGTTCTGCGTAATTAAAATGAATTGATTGAGTGATTGGAGGCTTGCCAAATTTGGTGTGTGGTTACTTTCTCTCTTACTGCATATGTAGGTATAATGCTTCATAAATGAGCTTGTCGGAAGCGCTAAATCTACATATACATAAACGTCCTTAAAAAAATAAAAGAAAAATATTTGGTGCTAAAATTTTTTTGTGAAGAAAGACTTAAACTTTTAAGCCGAATCTGAACAGCAAATGGCTTTTATAAGAAGTTTTTTCGTGACAGAAATGCAAGTTCATTTAATTTTTTGTTTACTTTTTGGAATTTTTGAAATCATTCGGCTGGCTTTCCAAGATTTTTTAGTGATAATTTGGTACTTTTTGGGATATTTGACTAGTTTTACTAAATTTTACTGAGCTGCTCGGAGTCTTTTTCTCTTTCAAATCATTTTTTTTGGAGTTTTTTAGGTTTCCCTCTTTTATTAAGTTTTTCTGGAACCCTTCGCCGCTTGTTTGGAACTTTCAAAAGATTTTTAGAACTCTTTCGGAGATTTTTACAAATTTCAAACGTTTTGAGAAATTTTGAGCTTTTCTGTGGGTTTTGTTGTTTTTTGTTGGAAACCATTTTCCTTGTAATTGGAGATCATTCAGTTTTATTAGTAAAGATTTTTTCGTGACATTTCGGAATTTCGCGGTGCTGTTCGGAGTTATTCCGGGATCTTTCTATTATTATACTTTGAAGTATTTAAATCATATGATATGTCTTTTTCAGATTTTAAGAGGACTTTTAGGACTTTTTCCTATTTTTTGGGCTGCCTTTAGTAAATAACGTTCTTTTAATATTTAGATTATATTGTTATAAAAACAAAAATATTTATTTTTTTAATTTCATAAAAAAACAGCATAATATTTTTAATCAAACTTATTATAGAACGAAATAAAAAAAAAATT
>NW_023458561.1:52233697-52251111 GCF_013731165.1 Rhagoletis pomonella | reverse complement strand
TGCATTGGATCACGAGTTCGGTTTGATTCGCAAAAATCCCGACTCGAAGGAGGCCAGACAACTCTTTGATAACTTGGCTGCTTTTATGAAATACTTCTATGATTTAGGTGTAAAGCCTACACTCTACAAATACATAAAAACTCCCACATACCGACGCTTTGAAAAAACAATGGATACAATATTTGATCTGACAAATCGGTATGCTAATGAGGCCATAGCACGCATGGAACAGAACCCTTGCAAGGAAGGCGAGGAACGCAGTGTGCTGGAGAAACTTTTAAAAATCGATCGCAAAATTGCCATTATTATGGCAATGGATATGTTATTGGCCGGTGTGGATACGGTAAGTCTAGGGGGAAAGACATAATTTGTACAACCAACAAAATTTACAGTTAATTCACCGAAACTCCACAGACATCCTCTACGCTGACAGCCGTGTTGCTATGCATTGCTAAAAATCCGGAAAAGCAGCAAAAATTACGCGAAGAACTGTTGAAGGTGCTGCCGCACAGAGATCAACGCTTCACCACTGACAATATGAAGCATTTGCCATATCTGCGCGCTTGCATCAAGGAAGGGATGCGCCTCTATCCGCTTGCCTTTGGTAACATGCGTGCAACCGGCGCTGACGTGGCGCTTAGCGGTTATCGTGTACCAAAAGGTACGCGCGTGTTTATGAACTCTAATTTTTTGGTACATGAAGAAAAATTTATCCCACGCCCACGGGAGTTTCTACCCGAGCGTTGGCTACGACAGCAGGATGCGAAGACAGTTGGAGATGAAAAACTAATTGCTGATGATTTGAGTAAATTTATCTTTTTACCATTCGGTTATGGACCGCGTAGCTGTGTGGGCAAGCGTATTGTTGAATTGGAGTTAGAAATGATGTTGGCCAATGTGGTTCGTCACTTCGAAATCGAGTTTAATTATCCCACAGATAAGGCTTTTGCGAACCATTTTCTTAATACACCACAAATACCATTGAAATTTAAGTTCACTGATTTGAATTATTAAATTAAATATTAGCTAAAAATTTTAATTACACGCACATACAGTGACGAACAAAAAAAAAATATCGACAAGGAGAATTTTTCGCAATATAGGTATGATGCAAAGTTTTTCATTCTAATTTCCTTTCGATAAGTTTTTATGAAAACGTAATTCATACTAATTCAAAAAATATTAAGTTAAAATCTCTAAACTTTGTGCAAAACGCAGGCAAATTCAACAAATTTGCTTACTAATTTGCGACTTTGTATTCAGGTTTTTTTTGCAAATTGCATATACTTTTGTTCGTCACTGTATATATGTATGTATGTATATCATGATATGCAATTTAACTAGTTGAATTTTGGCTGTGGCCTAAAATTATCTTCTATATCGACTGACGAAAAGTAAAAAGTGTTTTGGAATTAGAATACGAGTTGAGACATAACAAATCAAAAGGATGAAAAATTTACCGATTCAACTTCCATATACAAAGCTGAGTAAATAAACTGATATATTGTATGCATAAGAAAATAACACCTCAACATGTTGACCACTTTTGGAAATTGTTCTATGGTTAAATAAACTTTTATTCATTTTCTTCATAAGTCCAGCTCATTATATAAACTTTGTACTAAAGTTATAAAATTAAACGAATTTTCACCAATATTTTAAACATTAAATTCTAATGTAATAAAGTGCATATTTCAAGTTGTTAAAAAACCAGTGCATTTTTGATAAATTTTCTGCTCACAATTTAGGCATTTTTTCATGCATAGTATGCTCGAACATTTTTTTATATGAACTGAATGAGGACCTGTGGGGCTATTCTGTAACCAATTAGCGAAAATTTTCGTGTCGAAAAGAGTTTTCTATTGCAACTATTGAAACTAACGATGGTAAAATTTGGTCGTTGAGCTTTGCTATGGAAAAAATGTGCGAACCGTCAACAAAAAAATTTGCCAAACAACAATAGTAAGTCCTAGCTTCCTGGTACTTGCACTTTGTTTTACTAAAATTGAATGGGCTAAAAAACTGCATACTTAACTTTTTTTCTGGCGCGCGTAAGTAAAAAGTGCAATATTTGAAGGGAATTTTGCAGAATTTTCTTTAATTTTGCATAAGGTTTGGAACTCTGATGTTTGGGGTTTCCGTTGTAGAATTAACCGTATTTTGAAAAAAATTCGCTGTACCCAAACTTTATTTACTGACGGTATATATATATATGTATGTATATTAAAAACGTTACTCATAAAAACGGTAGAAATATTTAGTAAGAACATAAAAAAATATATTAAAATATCAGATGAAAGTTGTTTAAAAAGCCCTTGATGGAAACTTAACTTGTTGTCAACAACTTTTTAATATGGTCGAATCAACTAAATTTTTAACACAAATAATTTTGTTCGGGACCGTAACAGTCTGCCACGCATCAGCATCTAATCACTCATATCAACACTAATATTGGTGCAGAAAATTTTAAACTGTTTTTCATAGATTTTTTTTGCGCTAACTGCGAGTCCGTTGGTATAAAGTTTCCATCAGCTCCATATTTTGAAAAAGACGTAGCTTCGAAAAGTTCCGTTAGAAAAATAATTAGCTCAATTACAGAATAAATTGGAAATTTTGTAAAATAATAAATAATGAATAATTTTTCTAATAACATATACATTTTGTTCAGAAATAATATCTAAAAAATCCTATGCAAATCGATGCATCAATGTATGTATGTATGCCCCACGATATATCGAAAAATATGAATATACATTTCGATGCATCGAATCAAAGAAACACATCGGTGTATTTTTGCCACGGACTTACCAGTTTTCAATGGACTTTTTTTGTTCTGAATTGCCAGTCGCCGAAACTGAGAACTGCTGAGAACAAATCGATCCGCCCTAATGTGCATACATACATATGTATGGGCATACATAGTTCACACTATTTCGTCATGAGTGCTTATCACACTCTTTATGATCCAAACAGGAATGAACATGACGACCTTTGTTTATCTATAAATATGAAATTGCTTTAACCTGTTTTTATTTTCGTTTGCAATGAGCTTGCAAAAATTGCTGTTTATAATTGCTGCTTATAATTGTTTACAACGGGTATAGGGTATTGCAAAAAGTGCGCATAAATAATACATATGTACATATGTAGCTAGTTTCCAAAAGAAATTTAAGTGAAACAAATTTTTTTTGTTTGAATTCAATCTGAAAACTGACGGAATTGAAAAAATCATACTTCAATTAAATTGCTGGTGGTGATTTAAGACTTTTAGCTGAGATTTTTAAAGGCTAATAATGTTTATTGTTTTTTATGACAGTGTAGCTCATTATTTAATAACAAAGACCATGCAAGTTAAAATTTCAAACGTTGTACAAAAATTCGACAAAGTTTCATCAAAATTTTGAACTTTTTAACAAGATTTTTTAGAAACATTTCGGGTATGCAGTTTCATAGCCCATTCAATTCAAAGTGCAAATTCTATGTAGCTTGGACTTACCGTAGATTTTTAGGGAAGGTATTGCTCATTTTCTCCATACGAAAAATTTTCGAATATATGTACTTTGTATGGAAGAAAATGCGCGAACAAAAAAATTACCAAAAATCAACGTTAAGTCCAAGCTACTTCAGACTTGCATGAATAGCATGGGCATCTCAGAAAACTTCTAAAAAATCTGTTTAAAATTTTTATCAGCATTTGTTAAAATTCAAAGCTTTGAAATTTTGTCTAACATATTTTTTTTAGATAGTAAGCTTTTCATAAAAAATAATGAAAATTTTTTAAACAAAGAAAAGTAGTCAACACTTTCCAAAATGTCTCTTCCCTATTGATATTCTCGCAACCGTATATATTTTGTGTATAAAGTTTTGCGATAACTTTTCAAGTTTTTTCCTCTTTGTTTTGTTTTAAATAAAACTGCATTAAATGAATCATTCCTAACATCCCTAGTCAGTACACCAACTTCAAGGTCTTGTAATATAAAATTTAACTAATACTTATCAACGAATTCTCATAAGCAAAAAAATGAATAGAAATGAAAGAACATTTTTCTTATCACTACGTATGGGAACACCCTTTATGTTTTGTTGATAGAGAAACTTATTTTTTGTGTTGTCAAGGAAGGTTAGCTAAACATTTTCTAAGAGGGTGCATTGTTTTTCAGCCCACCTGATTTTTAGCGGCCTACGCATTACAAAAGCAAAGTTTTCTGGTGGATATACATAAATAAATATGTACTTATATGAGTTCCAAAACATATTTCGAAAGAGGCATTTTATAGGGGTTTTAACACCTAAACAAAAAGCGAAATATACTTAGAGGGTATTTCTTTACATTAAAAGCTTAAAACTTAAGTCAAAACTAATTGCCATGGCGATTTTAATGGAAGAATTTTGTCAAACTTACAAGTGACATAATTTGATAAAATTTGTCAGTTTAGAAATGATGCGCTGCAAATATGCACACGCCTTTTATTTACCTTTCATCAATAGCAGGAGAAAAATTCTGCTGTTCTTATCAGAGTTATCGTTCCCTCTTTTCTTCTATGCCACTGTACAGATAACATTTTTATTTGAAATTCGCATCAGCTGCACAAGCTATGTATTTGTTTTTCAGTGCACTGGTACTTAAGCATTGCATCCGACACATTTTCCTATCAGTTCAAATTCCTAACTCGAACGCAACGCTTTCAACGCAAAGCGCTATAAAATAAAGCAATTAATAAACGTGTAAAAAATATTTACATATATAAATACATACATACATGCACACAAACAAATACACTTTCGGTGAGCGCGCTTCTTTGTTTATATTTGAGCATTATTTAGGCGAGTAAAACTCTAGGCATATTTGAGAATGTCAGCAATTTGTAATGCCCGTAATGCCGGCACGGCTGTCGTACGAGTGTGCAAGTATGGAGGAAAACAACAAAAACAACAACAGTTGCAGAAAAGTCAAATTGCATTGCAGTCGACACTAAGCAATGCCAAGGTAAATTATGATGAAATTGGAGAAGTAAATATGTGTTATGGAAATTTCGCTGGAGCTGAACAAATAATGCTCAATTTCAATCGTGAAATAGGCACATAAGCTGAGTTTTGATCTATGTAGTTTATGGTTAAGGTGGTCCTTAAAAATAAAAGACATACTTTCTTACTCTTAGTCTTACCCCCTCAATCGGTAATACCACGGTCACAGATATAATATATACCCCGTGTCGCAAAGAAAATATTCCGACGAATTGATAACCTTCTCCTATTATTGAAGTCGGTTAAAAATAGTATTATCGAATTCAAAGACACTTAAACATATATATTTTATTCACATCATAGTTTCTGTCAGTGCGAATATGCTGTTATAATGGCTTTAAACTTCAGACGGATATTTGACTGCGACTGTGAAAATAACAGATTGATTGTTAACATAAAAATTCCTAGTAACCCAGTCGGCAAAATAAGAAACAAATAGGCTTTCTTGGAGCCCTTATTTTAGATCTTTTGAGCGATAGGCACCCGTGATCGATTCTTTACTACTTTTCATTTTGTATGAAATGGCCAGAGCTCTGCCTTCGAGTGGCATCGCTATTGCAAGATCTTCTATTAAAGCTTACAACGAGAAGGTTTTATTGAAAGATCCCTTCCTGAAGGTGTTTATTTAGAAACGCTCCTCATTTGCAGATTGAAAGCATGGAAACCAAATCATCACAAAATACGTTTAACTTGGAATGGCAACAGGCGCTACCCTATAAAGCAATTCCCAGACTAACGAGATATCAAATGTTCCGTGGTTTCGTAAAAGGAGGTGAGTTAAAAATTTAGATCTCATTATACGTTTGTATGTAAAAACTAAGCAACTGATTTTTATTAAAAATTCAGACTTTATTAAAATTTTACTTAAATTTATTTGAAGAAATCGAGTAAACGGTCTGAAATTTTAAGAAAAACCAATTGCTTAGTTTTTATTCATAAAGCCCATTGTACTGAAATCAAGATATTTATAAAAGTATTGCCAACTGATAGACATGTGAATTAACCTTAGTGATAGATTTCGGGACCCACAAAACCCGCGTTACATTTTTAAAAAACGTCGGGATGGGCGGGTTCGGGACTTAAATATGGAATTTGGAGATGTGCGGGATCAGGATTGAATATTTAGTCCCGTGCCCATCTATAGTTCCATCGTGTGTCGTACACGCCATGGCCAATGCGTAAAGGCCCGTAATTCTTCCACAAAATCTTTCTCTCGAATACTAAAAGAGCCGTCTCACCGAATGTTGTCATAGTCCATGCTTCTACGCTATATATCAGCACGGGTATGATGAGTGACTTATAGAGTATGCTTATCGTACGTCTGAATTGCCTACTCAACTCAAAGTAGCATAGCATTGGCAAGAGTTATTCTGCGTTGGATTTCCGGATCGGTGTTAATGCTGTTTACCAAGTAACCGGAATTCTTTACTTGGGTGTCAAGGCGTGAATGCGCTTACTGTTTGTTTGATGGCAGGATATACTTCGTCTTGTACGCGTTTGCCCACATACACATTCGCCTTGCTTACCTATCCAACTTGGGAAAGGCAAAACAGGCTGTGTGGTTGATGATGTCCATGTCATCGGCATACGCCAGCAATTGTACGCTCTTGTAGAAAATTATTCCTGAGCGAATCAGCTCTGCAGCTCTTATTATCTTCTCTAACATGAAATTAAGGAAATCACACGCAAAGATGTCGCTCTGTCTGAAACCTCATTTCGTGTATCTTATCAGCTCCTTGCCGCCGTACTTGAATAGCTCGACTGGCAGGCTGTTAGCTCCGGCGGTTTTGTTGATCTTCAGACACGTAATTGCAATTCGTACCTAATATACCAATGATGACATTTATGTCACTTTTAAGGCGTGGTATGCTTTAAAATAAACTGATCTTGAAGAGAGTACACTCACAATATTTTTATAAACATATTGACAAAATTTCGAAGTCATATTCCCATTTAATATTATTTTCCCTTATTTGCAGGTGAATTTGTCAATCTCTCGCTAAATGACTTCCTTTTTAAATGTCGTGAGAAATTTGGAGATATCTATCGTATGGCTGGTGTTATTGGGCAACCAGACACGGTCGTACTTTTTAATGTAGACGATTTCGGGAAGATCTTACGCACCGAAGGTAAATGGCCTAGTCGGCCCGGAACAGATGCCATTAGATACTACAGAGAATCACGAAAAGATGGTTTCTTTAACGAAACGGGTGGCCTAAATGCAGAGTAAGTAAAACAGATGTGCAATTTATTTGTACTTTATTTATTACGTTTTTAAAAACTCATGTAAATTTATTTCATCTCTTACTGTAACAGAGGCGAAAAATGGGGCGCATTCCGAAATCAAGTGAATCCCATTTTGATGCATCCGAAAAATGCCAAACTTTATTTAGAACCATTGCAAAATGTGAATTTGGAATTTGTAAAAAGGTGAGTTTTCGCTTACAGCTCCGGTTTTAAAATTGAATCGTATACATTTATGTTCTAATTTAGAGAAGTCTATCAAACCCGGCAGTGTAAATTAAAATGGTGCAGTAATTTTTTTCCCCATTTTTTTAATATTTTATTTTATTTAAATTTTATAAATTTTTAATAAAAATAAATGTAGTTCACACTACAATAAAATCCGTAAAACTCTAAGCTTTTTAATTTTGCAACAGCTAAAAAAAGCGCCAAATTTTTATTCAAACTTCACACTATTGATTCAGAAACTTTAGAATTTTTTTAGTTATGCCAGCTTTGAGTCGCTACAAAATACCGTTGCTTTTTGGAAGTTTTATTTGTTGATGGTGTTTCTTCCCTATAATAAAACCTAATTTTAAATGGAAGAAAATGCGCATCACTCTCGACAAAAAAAAATTGTTAAAAGTTATTGGTGTTTTGTAGCAACTTAAACTTGCACTTTCTTATTTCAAAATTGAATGGGCAAATAAAAAAAAACTGAATAAAAGGTGTACAACATTTTTGTTGTTACAAAGTTAGAAACTTTTAGGTTTATAGATTTTGTTGTAGAGTGTGTGTGTGTGTGTGAACTATATTTTTTATTTAAAACTAGCAAATGCCCGGCGTGCTTTTTTTCAAACCGGTGGCAACCCTCTTCAAAATTATTTTCTACAGTAGACTTTCCTTAACCGCCTCCGTTTCACACTCATATTGCAACATTCAATTTATCTTATCAAGTAAATTTAATTAAAACTTTCATACACCTGGTAACCTTCAACAAAAATATTTTCGGCTTTAGTCTTTCTTAAATCTCTTTCTTTTGGCAGTCATATTGCAATATTCACTTTATCTTTTCAACTTACTTAAATTGCAATTTTCAAAGAGATGGTAACTCTCTAATATTTTTCATTTTATGTTTTAAGTCAGACCTTTAGCAATGCACCGGTGGAAACTCCATTCAATTTCATGCATTAGTTTTCGAGTTATGCGCGTACAAACATACATACGAGAAAGATGGAGACAAAAATTCTAAAAATTTTTAATTTGGCTTCTGTTGGTCTATTAAAGACCCCCATATATTAATTTTTCTTTAATATTTTTAGTGTACAGAAAAGGGCGTAGCCAAGATCTGGTGTAAGGGGGGCGGTAGAACGAAATATACTTGTTAATTTTTTTGATATATTTTTTATTTAAAAACGTTTCGAATTTTCAGCAAAGTTTTCGATTATTTCCTCCTGAATCATCTCGCGATTTTCGGTAACGAGTTTTCTATGGACGCTCATGAGGCATAGTTCAGAAAGCTTTTCTTCTCCTGTCGTACTTCTGAGCCAGGCTTTTACTCTACGAAGTGTACTAAACGATCGCTCATATCATATTTTAGGTTGTTCTTTGAGTATTTTTATTCTGTATAAACAAGTTTAGATATACATTTCGAATCTTTACTGTTTTTACATTGGCACAAGTTGTTGGCTCATAACTTGGATCAAGTATGACTCCTTCGTACATACGTATAAGAGTCACACATTTTTCTTTTTTGAAATTCATATTTCCCACCCACCTAGAACTCCTTCCGGACTCATATATTCTGAATATTATTGTGGGGCTGTTACGATTTTATTATATTTATTGATTAATAAAATTAAAAAAAAATATTAAAGAAAATAATAATAATTTTCTATTTTCACTGACCTTTCAAAAACGTCCCCTATTTATAGAATCCGCGATATTCGCGACCCGCATACACACGAAGTGCCGGGCAACTTTTTTGAAGACATCAATCATCTCGCCTTCGACTCTATTGGAGTGGTTGCGCTGGATTATGACTTCGGTTTAACTCGCAAAAATCCCGATTCAAAAGATGCCAAATTACTTTGCAAGCATATGAGCGCATTTCTAAAGTCCATTTATGATTTGGGAATCAAACCTTCATTCTACAAATATATAAAAACACCAACATATCGACGTTTTGAAGAGTCTATGGACCTCATGTTTGATATCACAAATCGATATGTCAATGAAGCTGTAGCACGCCTAGAAGAGTACCCTTCCACCGAAGGCGAGGAACGCAGTGTTTTGGAGAAATTATTGAAAATCACTCGACAGACGGCTATCGTTATGGCCATGGATATGCTGATGGGTGGTGTGGATGGGGTAAGAACATAAAACGATTATAAATTATATTATGCCAACAAACTTATTCTACAGCCTTCTAGTACGATCGCTACTATCGTACTGTGTATCGCTAAAAATCCAGAAAAGCAACAAAAACTGCGCAAAGAGCTTCTTGCTATTTTGCCGCACAAAAACGATCGTTTCACTATTGATAATATGAAGCAATTGCCTTATTTGCGCGCCTGCATCAAGGAAGCACTTCGTTTATATCCATTGGCATTTGGTACAGCGCGTATAACTGGTGCTGATCTAGTGTTGAGCGGGTATCAAGTACCCAAAGGGACGCCTGCTTTAATTGCCACGAATTCATTACCGAATGAGGAGCGTTTCTTTCCACGACCTCGTGAATTTATACCGGAACGTTGGCTGCGCCAAAAGGATGCATCATCTATGAATGTTGACGAGCAATTGATTGCTGATAATGTGAATAAATTTATTAATCTGCCTTTCGGATTTGGTCCACGCAGCTGTGTTGGCAAACGTATTGCTGATATGGAAATGGAGCTGACATTGGCTAACTTGGTGCGAAATTTTCATATTGAATACAACTATCCGGCGGAAAATGCCTTCAAATATCATTTTATAAGTACGCCTGCTATACCGTTGAAATTTAAATTCGTTGATTTGAAATAAATAAATACGTTTCTTATTTGAAAAAAGGGTTTCAAACTAGTTGTCGTAAGAATTATAGGGTTACCTCAAAACGAAAAAGGTTGCACAATTGCAATGTTTAAAGACCGTTTTCTCAAGTAGGTTTTAAACTTAATCTGCCCTGCAAAAACACAAATTTTGTTCTGAAAAAAATGCATTTGGAAGGCCGATACGTGAAATGTTGTAAACCCATTTTCACCGAAGTTTTAAACCGTTTTTCGGATCTTTAAGAAAAATTTAAGGTAGGAAGTTTTACAGCCCATTTAATTTTATTTGAAAAAATGTAAGTTTCAAGTGGCTAAGAATTTATGTTGATTTTTATTAATTTTTTTTTTTTGCTGAAATGTCCCTTTTTCCCCTAGCCGGATTCCACAATGTACTTACATACATACATTTATCGCGTCAATCGCAGCCAATCGCTTTAATGCCGTCAAATTTATTGCAAATTATCCAGGGACGGTACCAACCAAATCACGTTGAAATTCTGCACAAACAGCGTTAAATGAATGACGTGCAGCTGATGGATTGAAAACAAAAGTGTCGTATGGCAAGCTAAAAATACGCATTAACACAAATTGGTGAAAATTGATTTGGCAGCTTGCCTCTCTTAATGTCTGTAATTACTAACGCATTTGGCAATATGCAACCGAAATGTCGCTACCAAAGCGATATATTCAGTTATAATTATTCACACAGGTGTTAGCGAAAATATAAAAAAGGTGTGAAAGAGTACAACAAAACAAAGAAAGTTAACTTTAAAAAATTAACGCCCACTGTTTTTGTAGCGGGACTTTTATTTTTGAAGTGTTGTTCATTCGACATCACCTTCAACTGTCATTTCGCCCTACTTGAGTTGTAGGTGATGGCTGCCTATCTCTTTTCCCTGACTGACATACCGGGCATTTGTTAAACCAATTGTTACCTAATGACGACGGCTTAAAATATTTACTATCTTTTGGCACGAGCTTATCGAAACACAAGAAAATACACTCCAGAAAAATATACTCATGTAAGTATATATGTGAAAGCAAATAGCATTAACTTCAACACCTATTTCGGTGCGAACAAAGCGATTTTTCTATAAAAATCTAATAGTGCGCTTAGTCAGATAAATGTTTCAGTAAGCAGAAATTATAAATTTTTTATTAAAAGAAATGTAATAATTTTGAACTGTTCGAATGGAATTTCCTCCTGGTTAAAAATTTAATTAAATTCAAATTGTTTAGTAAATTAAATGAATCATTACTAGTTATATGGGTATTAGTCGAAATATACCACATATTTAATTCAATTTATTTATTATTGAAATATGTCTCACAATATGGGCATAAGACGAAAGAGGTTCAAGCATTTTTTAGTTTGAAACTATTTTGAAGAAGGCATGTATACATTTCTAAAACGCATCCGAAAATTAATCGCTAGAGTATTCAGCGCAGTACTAAAAACTTTGATGCTTCATTTCGTTTGAAAATTTAAAATTCCAAAAGGTTCCTCATTGTTATTTTAATATTCAATATATGAAATATGTATTAGTGTGGTCCAAAATAGGGTTTTCGTCACTTTCCAAAAGTTTTACTCTTTCCGAAAGAGGTGCTGGTACCAAACTTTCCAAACGTTTCTAAGGACAAATGTAGAGGATACTCATGTTACTCATATTTTACTCCAGAAGTATTTCTATTAATCAAACAATTGGTTCAGTACCCTAAGAACCATCCAGGTTTAAGTTATCTAAAAAAATTCACAAGCTTCAGTTGTCATGGCAACAGGAGCCTTTTATAAAAATCACCAATATTTTTGCCAGTTTCACTGCGATCCAGTAGCGTATTTCAAGGTCATTGAGCCCCCTGTATTAGTTATTAGTTTCTTTATTAGTTTAGTTTTCTATGATAATATTTTTTTCCCCAATACAAAAAATTGGACCACCCTAATGTATACCAAACCAAAATGTATACGGTAGCAATGTCTTGCAACTCTGCATATGTAAACAGTTTAAATACTGCATTAAAACGGTGCCCAAAAATTGTATTGTAACGTTTTGTTAGTCAGCCATTATTTTTACATTTTCCCTGGCGAGTGGAATAAAAAGCCGAAACATACATTTTTGTTTATTCGCCTAAATCGGAAATTTCGATAAAACTGTAATTTGTAAGAGGGTACAGCTAAAATGTACGGGAAGCGCAAGGAGCTGTCTGCTTATATTGCCGTGCCTTTTCGATTACAAAGTATTGCATTAATATTAGATTTTCCGGATTGTTATTCATGTTGGCTTTCACACAAAAGTTTGTCCTTTTAGTAAGTACTAAATATATGAAGTAAGTAATAGTCATCTCATTTTACTAAATGCACCAAATCTGAAACCTATGTACCAGTGTACCAAATTAGAAAAAATTACCAAAACTGGTACATTTTTGCCAAAATGGCAACCATGATGTCCCAGTAGTAAAGGACATTGTCTGAATAATATACAGCACAAAGAGGTCGACTTGGAAATCAACCGAAGACTAGCTTGGTGGCCGATCCACCATTATAAATCATGCTTTACAAGTCTCTCATCTCGTGTGTTCTTTGAAATGCCGTACAATTACGGACGGTCTTGAAAAGAGATGAGAAAACTTTGGAGAGGCACAGAATCTATTATTGAAATATTTCAAAGTGTACGAACCAAAGGTGTGCAATGAGTAGATATGTATGTATATCCCTGTTCGCGTCGATGGCGGGTATTAAAGAAGATACATAGAATGACAAATTTTACAAGTTTTTGAAGGGCATAAAAATACCTGTATGAAAATGCAAATATTGTGCTAGATTAGGAAAGCTGTAAGCATGGATGAGCATACTCCGGGTAACATATCCTTCGACTCGGTCGCAACGTAGACGTGGGTCTCGGCCTAAGCCATTAAATGCATGTACTTAATGCCAAATATTGAGAATATGGAGTTTTGCTATTTTTTATACCATAACTACTTCAATGATCCACAGATATGGATTCTGTAATTTTTATACTTTCTCTGTTTGCCCATCTGCAAACCATCATTTAAATACTACATTGTTATTTTAAACAAAATACTTACACTGACTTTGCCTATTACTCTTTAAAACCGCAATTACCTCTTTAGTTTAAAAGGCGTGTGGCAAGAAGGTGTACGCCAATTTGAATACAAATAGTTTGATGTATGGAAAAATCCCAATCGCAGTGAAAGTGAACCACCTGATGTTGGGTAAAATCATTAGCTAAGGCGCCGTTTGTGTTTTAAAAAAGTTTCATAAAATCTGTGTGCGTTACGCATTTCACTAAAATATCATATTAATATAAGTACATTAGGGCGGAGTAATTTGTTTGGAGCAAAAACTTCGAGGCCAGTGTAAAGCAAATGCAAATTCTACGATTGATTCTAAGCAAAAATGGCGAACAAACTATGTACCACAATTAACGTTTGAGCCTGCAAATTTTCAAAAGAAAATCAATATATTGTAACTCTTTTGGTCGAAATTTACTTTTCCGTTTAACCAAACAATTTTTTACGAAACTAATAAGCATAACGAAATTTATCAAAGCCAAGTGGCACAAAAAAATGAAATTATTAATTTTGTGCAGAAAAAAATTACAGTACACTGATTTTTCTTTTAAAAATTCCGTCAAAGGTCAAACGTCATTTTTGGTAGTATTTACAACATTTTTGCTTAGCATCGAACGCAGAATTCGATTATGCCATACACTATTTTCGAAATAAAATTACTTCGCCCTAATGCACATACATATGCATTTTACTCAAGGCATAAATCTCTTAGAAAGCCCAAAAGTAAAAGTGCGTTTAGGAAAACTCAAATCATTTCGCTTGGCTCATTTTCGGTTTTGTGCATTTATTTTTTCATTTTACTTATTTGTATGATTAGCTGAGTGAAGTTTTCTTACTCAGTCACAAATACATGATTGCCTGTATATTGAGCTGCACAATATGTGGGTCAATAAAATACAAATTAAATATATTTCGATCTATTTAATTTTAACTAATTTCAATCGAAATCTTGCCAATTGCTCAATGGTTGCGCATTCCCGCACAAAATGCAAAGAAATGTTTTCATCAACCACACTCACGGTCATTGCAATTTACTTAAGTAGTTGCGAAAAAAAAATGCTACGTAAAAACGCAACTAGACCAACTTTGGTTGCGCTGCGAACATTTTAAGTGTTAAATTGATTACGCGCTTGCAATGCTGTGCAGACATGTTTACGCTTAACTAGCTAAATAATTTGCGCTCGTTGATAAAATTGCTACTAACTAAGCGGCGGCAATGAGCGGAAAAAATACAAAATCAAATAAACAAAAATAACCAAAGTAAGCTATGATCCAAATTAAAAGCAAGGTAAGAAGTACAGCGAAAAAAAACAAGATTAGAAAAAAAAAACAAATACCATCAACGCATTTGCGGTGCACATAAAATCATGCGTTAGCAGCGATCGAGCAGTAACACAACGAAAGACTGAAGGCACAAACTTGCAGCTAAGTAAATCCATGCGCATGTGCATACATATGTATGTGTGTGCATGTATTAGTATCTAACTGAAAGTCCACTATACATACACATATGTATGTACACTAAAGCGGCAGTTGCTGATTAGCAATAATCTAAAATGTCTAAAAGAGAATTTTAATCAACGGTAGAGCTTTGGTTCGCCGCTGCTCAGCTTACAGAAACCGGCAGAATGCTGTGTGTAAAAAATAAGCGGCCAGCTAATTATTGCCAATTGTGCGTCACAAACAAATTACATACAGCACATAGTACATGCCTCTAAAAAAATCAACGAGCGACATATATTTGTGTTAGCCACAGCAGCAGACAGACACATACTTTTATGTAAGTAAATGCGAGTACATTGACCAATTCCAATTTATTAACATGCCACTTTGTCTACCGTTGTTTTGGCCATCTAACCCATTTCTCAGCACAAGCTGCCACATTCAAGGGCATACAACAACAACAACAACAACAACAACATGCAATTGTGTAAACAGCATAAAAGCACTCATAAAACACATATCGCAGCAGCTAGGCTCGCCTATGGCATTCATGTATTGACAATTGCACTACTGTGCGCTATGTGTTCGACAAGCATTGATTGTGCTTGTGTTGTTTGTTGCACGCACCCTGATTTTTATTGTATGCGGGTTGCTTTGCTATCTTTTATTTTTGTCAATCGCTCAATTTGAATACCTTTTGTGTTTTCCGTTTTTTTTTTTTTTTTGGGTGCATACATACATACATGTGCACTTATGCCGCCTTTGGGGCGTGTTAACAATTTTGTTCAACAAATCCGTTTGCTGCATCATCGTTACGCATTTGCACGTGCCTCATACGCTAGCGAACTCGTTCAGCAAAAATTTATGCTGCATATTTTCGATCAGTCTTTTGTTGTAAGCGATTCATGCGCATATGTACATATGTATTGTGGCCCATTTTATTGGTCACCGCTCAGTGAGCAGTCGATTTATAAACAAAGGCCTTACATGTTAGCATTACACAGCATTTTACATATTCATTTTTTCTACATATGTACTTTGGTTATTTATCGGCCTTGAATCTTGCTATCAAGGTCACTTGCGTTAGGCAGAATTGTGAATGTGAATGGAATTATTTTAAGTGAAGTGAAATTCCACTACAACAGTAAACATTTTTTGCATCTAAGTATTTCTAAATTATTTTTCAAGTATTTTTTCGGCTAACAATAAAGCTGAGATTCTACATAATCGCCGTGGTTGTTGAGGTCTTTATCGAAAATGAGCTTTTAGAATGATATACATATATTAAGCTTTAATGATATTTAAAACTTTAGTAAAGGCGCCTAGTATTGAATCTAGTATTTGAAAAAAAATAACAAATATATAAAAAAAGTATCTCAGTACTGCGGAGAAATAGTAGAATTTTCCTCAGCCAAGCCAATAAGACACGTTTTTCGCAGCCGTTCACTGCTGCTCTTAAAACCTATTGACGAATAGTCTAGCGGTTGCTGAAGATGCTCACCGAGTTTTTCAGTTGTGCGAAAAAGAGAAGTGAGTTTGATTAGACAAATTTTTAGAAAAACTCTTAATTGCAGGTTTATTACCCATCTCATTCAAATAGATCAAGCTTCTCCTATGAAACAAATTCCTTCGGTAATTTTGTTTTTTAAGCCTTTTCTATGATCATACCCTACATCTTCTCCATTTAAATTAAGATATCATTGTAAGTTATGTCGATAAAACAAATATCGAATGAACCGAGCTGCAATCAAGGGTTTTTCTACAAAAATCATGAAAATCAAGGGAGAATTGTTTGTAACTTAAAAATTTAAATTTTTGTGATTTCTTTGATTTTACGAAAAAGTTTTTGACTCGATTAAATTAAAATCTTAAAATCCGAACCGATTATTTTTCCACAAGGGTCATCAAAGATGAAAAAGAAATGGATATTATCATATACCGACATTCCAAACCGTTTATTTGGAATGTTGGTATATGATGCTCTCTACTCCTTTTTCATCTTTGGAACTGTCAAACATATTTTATGTTGATCTTGCCATCTTCCTGCCATGTATTCCGTGATGCAGTGTTATATTGTAGAAAAAGGAAGGAATCAGGAGTAACGCCACTTTAATCTTAGTTTACCTTAGTGCATGTATATGTATATATGTAAATTAATTTACCGTTTAAAGCATAATTTCAAATTTCTTTCTTATCTCCAAGTCATTACTCTAAATTTGTTGTTTCGCATTCATCATACAAAACACGTCCATCAGCAGATATTTATGTATTTTTTTCGCTTTGCCCAAAAGCTTAACACATAGTAAAATGCTCGTATTCGAATTTCTTAAAAGTTCTCATTTAAATAAATTTTTGGACAGCCCAACCAACTAGCTAGCCGCTGCCAGCTCCTCCTAATGGCCATTCGTTACCTAATACCCTAGCATTAACTACTCTGGTAACTATGCGATACAACGAATCGTGTAAGCTGATATTTTAGCAAACGACTTAATAACAACTGCGAAACTGTTAATTGGACAGTTGAGCGATCGTCAAATCGCCAGCAAATCCAAGTTACGCGCAACACGTTCGAATGCCAAAAAGCATACGCATGCGCCAAAAAAA
>NW_023458561.1:52230119-52233597 GCF_013731165.1 Rhagoletis pomonella | reverse complement strand
GCGCCAAAAAAAGAATAAACGCCCAAAAGTAGAAGAAAAAGTAAAAATAAAAACAAAGACAAAATTGATTGCAAAAAGGTGGTTTTTAGTTAAAAGTCGTAAAACCTATGAAAAATCGTAGCAAATTCATGAAACGCAAGGAATGGGAAAAAAATGAATGGCAATAAATGTGGCGATTACCTTAACAGTAAACGAATTATAATGCGTATGTGTGCGTTGTTAGTTTGTGTGTATGTGTGTACGATTTCCCAGTGAGGAAATGGGGAATGCATTATATTTTTCTACGCTGACATGATTAACGACTAAGTTGGAATGAGAAGATGCATCGCAGTGTAAGCGAGCTGGTAATATTAAGCGGCTATGTGTAGGGCGATACATTAATTTCTACATTATCGAACGTTCAATTTTCCCACTGGGAAGCGATAGAAGGGATAATGTGCAGTTTTGAAGCCCCAAAAATGAACAGTTTGAGAACTTTTTCTTGTTTTTTTTTAAGAGAAGCATATTTGGCGGCGGTTGTTTGGTTGGGAATAAATTTGCAAATGCAACGGAAATGCCGAAACGGAAACAAGTGTTTTTTAAATGTACATACATATGTATGTATGTAGATGAAGAAAATAAAAAACATAAAGGTAAAAATAGAGATAAATATGAAGAAAAAGGTGAGAGTGAGGAGACCTATAAAAGTAAACATAAAGATGGTGGAAGAAATATTAAGATAAAGGTAAATATGAATAACAGTATATAGACAGAGCCACAGAAACTCACCACACATCAACTCACTTCACCTGAACTCACCACCTCAAACTCACTACACCTGATCCTACCACACCAAAATTCACCACAGCTTGACTCATCACAACTGAACTCGTCACACCCATTCTCACCTCAACTCATGCAAACTCACTACACCTTATCTCAAAATTTAAAAGATTTTCGGGATTCTCGGGTCCCGGGTTTTCTCGAGTGGAAATCTCTTTCCAAAACTTTTTCATCGTTAGGTTTATCGATTATGATATCAATATATTTATCGACATAATAAGCGATATCGTTATTGACATACGTAAATATTGATTTTGTTATCGATGTTAATATTGATATATTTATCAACATATTTACAGAAATTGTTATCGATGTTAAAATCAAGAAATTATCGAAACTATTATTATAATTTATCAATTTTACAATTGATATACATATTTATCGTACAGTTATCGAAATTGTCATCGATATATTTATGAAATATGTATATAAATATCTACTTATGTCTATTATGAAACAAACTAGATAGTATGTAGGGGAAGTTTTACTTCTCCAGTGTGGCCCAGGCGTACTTTCTTTTTTCCATGTATAGATTCTGCATATTTATAGTCTTATTAATACGGTGTTCACATGAAGCGATTTTACAAATCACTTTTAGTTGAAAGTAACAATCGTCTGGTGTGAACGGCCTTTCAACTAAATGCTTGCAATGAAGTTGGGGTGCAGCCAACTTTTGATTTAACTAATCGCCTCTAAAATTGCCTGCAAAATCGCCTCATGTGAACACCCTATAAGCGCAACGCGCAACACATTTCTTTCCTAGGACAAGCCTGTACAAAAAATAATGCATCCTTGATTGGCTATAAGGCCGACATATACTTTCTGTATTACCAAACACTCCACTTTGCCACTGGGTTGTAAGCAATAATGCATAAATACATACTAGTAAGTTGATGCTAGCATTTGCGTAATTATTTATCTTTGTTGCTGCGGTCGCGCTTGTTGTCTTTGCTTTAACGTATGTTTTCATATAATCTACACACCTGTCAATATATTTGACTTCTTTTCATTTTATTCGCGGTTGTGGCAAATTTCCGGAGCTATTACATAAATTACAATAAAAAGTGCAACATTTTGTTGTCCAAACTTGCTCAGATTTTTGCTCTTTGCAATGTTGTAGCACCGTTTATTTAATTTCGTATTAATGGATTTTAATTTGTTATGCAGTTTAGGTATTTTTATTAAATTTTTACATTTCAAATATTTACATTCTTAATGTCAAATTCGCAGCGGGAAAATTGGAGCGAACGACATACATACATATTTTTACTGTTGTTTTTTTATTCTTTTACAAAATGCATCTGTATACGCTAAAATGTCTTTGCATACTATACTTGGTCGATATTTTCAGTTTAAAATAATTTATTGGTTCATAGAGTGTGCATTGTAGATGCCCGAAGTTATATTTAAGCAATTTCGGTATAAAACTATATTCCTAGTGAAGAGTATATTAAGCCATGTATGAATGTCCGTCCGATCGTCTGTCCGTGTTTACATATCCCAACGACATAGGTTGCCCCTTTATTCAAGATAGGTTGCTATTGATATAACGGTATTTTCAAAAAATGCAAAAATTATAATATTTCAGTAAATAATGGATCCAAATTGCTGAAAATTAGTATGTAAAATAGAATTTTGGTACAGAATAATATTATTATGAAATTTTTTGGAAACCGGGCATGGCCCGCCCACTCATGATGAAATACTCTATCTTAGTAGCCGCTTCACCAATCCTTACCAAACTCAGTACGAGCCTTGCTTAGGATCCAGCTAAGAAATTTCTTGCAAATTTTTGAAATCGGGCAACAGACACGCCCACCTTCCATATAACTGTAGTTTACAGAAACACCAAAACTGCGACAAATCATTAACTACTGAAGCTTATTGACTCAAAATCGATAACGACAATGACCACTGAGCATAAAACGGGATTATTATAAACTTTTAGATTTTGGGCGTGGCGCCGCCCACTCGGTAAACGATTTATCTATTTCTAGCAAACTCGGTGCATTTAATAATCTTGGTACGAAAAAGCAATTCGTTGAAAATTATTCAAATCGGACTAAAATTGCACCGGCTTCCCGTATAACGGTAATTTGCGGATATACAAAAACTGCGATATTTCAATAACTGAGTACGTTCATTCACTCCAAGTTAATACTTACAACAGTCTCAGCTGAAAATATATTGAAAATGTGCTGAGATAGGGTGGTTTTCAACCGAATTCTGAGATAGGGCGTTCTTCAACCAAATTCTCAAACAGGGCGTTTTTGAAAAATTTTCTGGGATAGGGCGTTTTCGAACTAGCTGCCGAGATAGGTCGATATTCCACTCAGGTGTCGATATATAGTGAAAGTGTATACAAAATATATTGAAAAACAAAAACACATGGCGTTCAATAAAGAGTGGTAACGCGCGAGTTCTTTGTTTACAAGAATTTTGAGTGCAAAGCGAAATATTACTTGCAACGCCATTTTGTAACTGGCAATCAAAACTTTGTGGAAAATTTCAAAAGGGATGAAAAAAATGGTTACTTGACTTCAATGTAAAATCTTTGGAGCATCACATCGTGTAAAATCGATAGGAATGCAGACGTTCATGCTATGTCAGATATTTAGCAGAAAAAAAAGTTCGCGACTTTTGCCCAAAAAAAAAA
>NW_023458561.1:52226070-52230019 GCF_013731165.1 Rhagoletis pomonella | reverse complement strand
ATCCTTAATTTATATATATGTTTTTTTTTTTGGGCAAAAGTCGCGAATTTTTTTTTCTGCTGAATATCTGACATAGCATGAACGTCTGCATTCCTATCGATTTTACACGATGTGATGCTCCAAAGATTTTACATTGAAGTCCAGTAACCATTTTTTTCATCCCTTTTGAAATTTTCCACAAAGTTTTGATTGCCAGTTACAAAATGGCGTTGCAAGTAATATTTCGCATTGCACTCAAAATTCTTGTAAACAAAGAACTCGCGCGTTACCACTCTTTATTGAACGCCATGTGTTTTTTTTTCAATATATTTCGTATACACTTTCACTATATATCGACACCTGAGTGGAATATCGACCTATCTCGGCAGCCAGTTCGAAAACGCCCTATCCCAGAAAATTTTTCAAAAACGCCCTGTTTGAGAATTTGGTTGAAGAACGCCCTATCTCAGAATTCGGTTGAAAACCACCCTATCTCAGCACATTTTCAATATATTTTCAGCTGAGACTGTTGTAAGTATTAACTTGGAGTGAATGAACGTACTCAGTTATTGAAATATCGCAGTTTTTGTATATCCAGAAATTACCGTTATACGGGAAGCCGGTGCAATTTTAGTCCGATTTGAATAATTTTCAACGAATTGCTTTTTCGTACCAAGGTTATTAAATGCACCGAGTTTGGTAGAAATAGATAAATCGATTACCAAGATATACATTTGTGGTCATAAGTGGGCGGCGCCACGCGCAAAATCCAAAAATTTATAATAATCCAATTTTCTGCTCAGTAGTCATTGTAATTATCGATTTTGAGTCAATAAGCTTCGGTAGTTAATGATTTGTCGCAGTTTTGGTGTTTCTGTAAACTACCGTTATAAGGGAGGAGGGCGTGGCTGTTGCCCGATTTCAGAAATTTGCAACAAATTTCTTAGCAGGATCCTAAGCAAGGCTCGTACCGAGTTTGATAAGGATTGGTGAAGCGGCTACTAAGATAGAGTATTTCATCATAAGTGGGCGGGTCATGCCCGTTTTCCAAAAAATTTCATAATAATATTATTCTGTACCAAAATTCTATTTTACATACTAATTTTCAGCAATTTGGATCCAATATTTACTGAAATATCATAATTTTTGCATTTTTTGAAAATACCGTTATATCAGAAGGGGGCGTGGTTACAGTCGGATTTCGCTCATTTTCAATAGCAACCTATCTTGAATAAAGGGGCAACCTATGTACCCAATTTCGTTGGGATATGTATACACGGACAGACGATCGGACGGACATACATACATGGCTTAATATACTCTTCACTAGGAATATAGTTTTATACCGAAATTGCTTAAATATAACTTCGGGCATCTGCAATACACACTCTATGAACCAATAAATTATTTTAAACTGAAAATATCGACCAAGCATAGTATGCAAAGACATTTTAGCGTATACAGATGCATTTCATAAAAGAATAAAAAACAACAGTAAAAATATGTATGTATGTCGTTCGCTCCAATTTTCCCGCTGCGAATTTGACATTAAGAATGTAAATATTTGAAATGTAAAAATTTAATAAAAATACCTAAAATGCATAACAAATTAAAATCCATTAATACGAAATTAAATAAACGGTGCTACAACATTGCAAAGAGCAAAAACTGAGCAAGTTTGAATAACAAAATGTTGCACTTTTTATTGTAATTTATGTAGTAGCTCCGGAAATTTTGCCACAACCGCGAGTAAAATGAAAAGAAGTGAAATATATTGGCAGGTGTGTAGATTATATGAAAACATACGTTAAAGCAAAGACAACAAGCGCGGCCGCAGCAACAAAGATAAATAATTACGCAAATGCTAGCATCAACTTACTAGTAAGTATGTAAGTATGTATTTATGTATGTATGAATGATTGCTTACAACCCAGTGGCAAAGTGGAATGTTTGGTAATACAGAAAGTATGTGTCGGCCTTATAGCCAATTAAGAATGCATTATTTTTTAAACAGGCTTCTGCTAGGAAAGAAATGTGTTGCGCGTCGCGCTTATACGGCGTTCACATGAGGCGATTTTCCAGGCAATTTTAGAGGCGATTAGTTGAATCAAAAGTTGGCTGCACACTCGCAACTTCATTGGAAGCGATTAGTGGAAAGGCGGTTCACACCAGACGGTTGTTGCTTTCAACTAAAAGTGTCGTGTAAAATTGCTTCATGTGAACACCGTATTAATAAGACTATAAATATGCAGAATCTATACATGGAAAAAACAGAAAGTGCGCCTGGGCCACACTGGAGAAGTGAAACTTCCCCTAGATATCTAGTTTGTCTCATAATATACATATGTATGTATTTACGTATGTATGTATTTGCAATTGTGAATAAAACGACAGGCTTTTTAACACTTTTAATGTTATAACTTATAAGCCTAATTTACAGTTTATCTTTATCCCTACCCCCTTAGCCTTTTTATTATAATTACATTTATCTCAATCTGTCTTTTTTTTACCTTTGTACACTCCTTTATCCTGGTCTTTATTTTTGTATCTTTATTTTATCTTTTGTATACAAATGGTGAATACCTTTTATCCCTACAAAAGTAAGGTGTTTAAATTTACCTTGGCCTTCATCTTTGTTTTTATCTTTATCCTCTTTGTTTTTATCGTTTTCTTCATCTACCGCTGTAACTGGCATTTTCGGGACTACTTCAGGATTTTCGGAACTATTTCGGGATTTTCGAGTATTCATAAATATATCAATAAATATACTGATAACAACATCGATAAATGAATACATCAATTACGAAATTGATAAATTACATCGATATCAATATCGATAAATATATTGATTTCAATAGCGATAACAGTTTCTTTAAATACATATGTTGATAAATATATTAATACTAATATCGAAACAAAAACAATATTTATGTATGTAAATAACAATATCGTTTATTATGTTGTCTTGAAAATTCTAACTTAGTCCCGAAAATCTCGAAATAGTATTGAAAATCCGGATTTAGTCCCCCGAATCCCGAAAATCTGTTAAATCTTGAGGTGAGGTGTGGTGAGCTTGCATCAGTTTTGGTGCGACTCGGTGTGATGAGTTCAGTTTTGATGAGTCAAGGTGTGGTGAATTTAGGTGTGGCAGGAGCAGGTGTGGTGAGTTTGGGGTGGTGAGCTCAGGTGTAGTGAGTTGATGTGTGGTCTCTATCTACATATATACTGTTCTTTATCTTAATCGTTCTTTCTCTATCTTTATATCTACTTTGATAGGCCTCCTCATCCTCACCTTTTTCTTCATATTTATCTTTATTTTCACCTTCATGTTTACTATTTTTATCTTCATTTTTGCATCATACATACATATATATGTACATTTGAGAAACACTTGTTTCCGTTTCGCCATTGCCGTGCGCATCATTTCCGTTGCATTCGCCAATTTATTTCCAGCCAACTAACCGCCGCCAAAGATGCTTGACTTTAAAAAAAAACAAAAGACAAGAGTCCAAGCTCTCAAACTGTTCATGCTTGGGCTTCAAAACTGCACATTACCCCTTCTATCGCTTTCCAGTGGGAAAATTGAATGTTCGGTAATCTAGAAATTAACGTATCGCCCTACACATAGCCGCTTAACATTACCAGCTCGCTTACACTGCGATGCATCTTCTCATTCCAACTTAGTCGTTAATCATGTCAGCGTAGAAAAATATAATGCATTCCCCATTTCCTCACTGGGAAATCGCACACACATACACACAAACTAACAACGCACACATACGCATTATAATTCGTTTACTGTTAAGGTAATCGCCACATTTATTGCCATTCATTTTTTTCCCATTCCTTGCGTTTCATGAATTTGCTACGATTTTTCATAGGTTTTACGACTTTTAACTAAAAACCACCTTTGTGCAATCAATTTTGTTTTTTACTTTTTCTTCTACTTTTGGGCGTTTATTCTTTTTTT
>NW_023458561.1:52222700-52225970 GCF_013731165.1 Rhagoletis pomonella | reverse complement strand
TATAGCCTTAATTACACTGTAAACTGTATTCATTAATTTATTAAAAGTGCTAGCGAGAAGGCAAATCTGTCTTCAAATTACCTCAATGCATAACGTTTTTTTTTATACCCGAGCGCACTTGTACGCAAGGGTATTATGACTTTGTTCCCATAACGGTTGTTTGTAACAAATCGAGATAGATATAGACAAATGTATACATTTTTGATCAGAATGAAAAGAGAAGTCGATTAAGCCATGTCTGTCTGTCCGTCGGTCCGCCGGCTAACCCGATAACTCGAGCAAAAAATGAAACCTTTACCAAGGTAGGTTGGTATTGCAACTGGGCGAAATCAGTTGTTTTCAGAAATACGAAAACTGCAATATTTTAGTAAATACTGGAGCTTGCTCACTCCAAATTGATATTTACAATGATTTTTAGACGAAAAATAGGAGTATTATAAATTTTTGGAAAATCGGCGTAGCCACTTGGTAACCGCACCACCAATTTCTCACAAACGTGGGCACAGTTGTTGGCCTTGGTACAACATATCAAATGACTGAAAATTTTTCAAATCGGACAATAACCACGCCCACATCCCATATAACTGTAATTTGGAGAAATAGGAAATCTTCAATAAATCAGCAAATACGGAAGCTAATTTATTCAAGACTTTTGTTTGCAATAATTCTTTAGCAAAAGACACGTTTATGATAAAATTTTGGAAAATGGGCGTAGCATCGCCCACTTATGGCCAGGTGTGTATATCTCGGTAACCGCTCGATCAATTTGTATCAAACATGATGCTATTATTACGCTTACCACACAGAAGCAAAACGTTAAAAATTATTAAAATCGGACTAAAATTACTCCCACTTTTTATATAACGGTAAATTTTCGAAATTCCAGAAACTTCGATATTTCGAAATCTAAGGACGCTAATTTATTCAAAATTGATACTAACAGCAATCCCTTGAAAAGTAACATTATTATAGAATTTTGGAAAATGGGGAATTGGAAATGGTTCTGAAAAAAAATATTTTTTTATTTTCACTTTTATTTCAACCTACATAGATTGATTAAAAGAAAAATACTGATGAACAGGAAATATTTCACACAAACAGGATTGAAATTTTGAAATTTCTGCCCGTGCTTTGTTTGTAAGTCAAATATTCGTGGAATTGTGCTACTATGATAGCACGGCCGAGTAATCATAGCCAACTTATGTACAGTAGTCGAAAAAATTATAGCCGCACCAAATTTTGACAAGTTTAAAAATATTATTTTTGTTGTTATTTAATTTTAGTTACTTTTTTATAGTTCATTCTTAAACAACATCCGTAGAAATACTGGTTTAAAGGCAGTGTGACACGATTGGGAATTTGCCGAAATTTGGTGAAAATCGTATTCCAATTGTGTGAATACCCAAATAGTTTTCTTTATCCCAATCACGAAAAATAATTTGCTGAAATTTTTCAATACATGATTGTTGTCTTGTACCGGCGTTTGACTACAAAAAAAAATTTTCCCAATTTTTTTTATTTTGTACCAATAAGCCAATATAAAAATGTAAAAATCTGTACAAATGTATCAATCGAGTGACACTTCATGCAATCAAAAAAAAAAAAAAAGAATTCAACGAATTTTCGTAAAAATTTCGAATTTTTAATTAGATTCTGAGTATGCAGTTTTGTAGCCCATTGAATTCTAATAAAATAAGTACAATTTTCAAATGGCTAAAAATTACGGTTGTTTTTTTAGAACTTTTAAAATGCTCGAAATTTGCACGAAAGTTTGTGGAATTTTTTTTAATATTGCACAAAGTTGGCAACTTGGATTTACATGAGTTTTCTTAAAGAAAAAAAATAACCAAATTTAATTAACAACAAAAATAATACGTTAAAGCTTGGCAAAAATTGGTTCGCATATAATATCTTGACCACTGTACGTATTTCTTTATATATTTATTTAATTGGGCCTGCACACTGTACATAAAGGTATGTACCCCCGCGACATATGATAGCGCATCAATGTTTTTACCAGTTTTGACTGCTTTTCTTTTGCTTTTTTAAGGCTCATTATTTTTGAATAAAAGTATAGCTATTTATCTAACAAATACCATATAAAACTTCCAAAGCCTTAATTTTTTTTAATGAAATTCGTGCCACACTGCCTGCCTAGAATTTTCAACATCTGTGAACTGATGCTTTGAGCTGTTAATGAAGTTGAATGGCAACGTTTTCCCGAATGAAAAAAGAATCATACCTTATTAAATTTGTCAACACTACAACTACTGCATGATGTTGTCTTCTGCTTGAAATTTAATAACGTGGCAAGCTCAAAGTTGAATCTTCGCTCTTAGCCTATCTACTTTACTGCCTAGCTACTGGAATATGCCTATAAAAGTTCATAAATCCAAACCGTAAGTTCCTTAAAAAACCTCTTATTGCTATTGATTGCGCTTAAATACTCCTTCGCTAAATTGGATATTCATTTATGGATGCATAAATGCAAATTTCATGCGCGTAAACCGTGGACATGCTTGTCATTATGCTTTCATATCACCCATCAATCATTTTTTTTTAATTTGCCAATTCCATTTGCAGCTGGATAAGTGCAGTTTTAGCAATTTTGTAGTCACTCTTGCATACATTATTGCAAATGTCGATTGCATTTAATTACTTACATTTGTATGCTTGGTTCATAGTTACATACGTATGTACGTACAAATATGCACACAAATATACTTTTGTGAATTGTGGTGGCTTTAAGGTGTCACAATTGCGTGTCTCAATGTGTGTATCCATACAATATTTGCGCGTATGCTTAACATTTGTGCAGCGGCGGTTTTTATTTGCCAGCTAATTAGCACTGCAATCATAATAAATATTCACAAGCATACAAATATGGACATATGCATATAAATAAATTTTACTATGTTTCGCAAAATATCCTGTGGTTGGGGAAATTAATGAACTGCTTTTGCTATAAATGAATAAAAAGGCTTCATATATTTACATTTGCACATATATGTATGTATATGAGACTGATTCAAAAAATCTACTAATTTGTTTTTTTTAATATTCCCCTCTTCAATACCTCCGCGGGATGTCAGAACATGCCTGTTAAAAGCGCAACACTTAATATAAAGTTTAAAGGGTCGCGCATCGTGGCCTTCTATTTTCCATAAAAATTACTTAGAAAAAAATCAATTTTATCTTTGGAATTCGTTTTCTCGGCTATAACTAAATTACCGAACCAAAAAATGCGATACATATTTTTGTAGTTCTACA
>NW_023458561.1:52219188-52222600 GCF_013731165.1 Rhagoletis pomonella | reverse complement strand
TGTAGAACTACAAAAATATGTATCGCATTTTTTGGTTCGGTAATTTATTTATAGCCGTGAAAACGAATTCCAAAGATAAAATTGATTTTTTTCTAAGTAATTTTTATGGAAAATAGAAGGCCACGATGCGCGACCCTTTAAACTTTATATTAAGTGTTGCGCTTTTAACACGCATGCTTTGACATCCCGCGGAGGTATTGAAGAGGGGATTATTAAAAAAAAGTTAGTAGATTTTTTTGAATCAGTCTAATATACATACGTATGTATGTATGTATGTGAAAATGTAAATATATGAAGTCTTTTTATTCATTTATAGCAAAAGCAGTTCATTAATTTCCCCAACCACAGGATATTTTGCGAAACATAGTAAAATTCACTCATATGCATATGCCCATGTTTGTATGCCTGTGAATATTTATTATGATTGCAGTGCTAATTAGCTGGCAAATAAAAACCGCCGCTGCATAACTGTTAAACATACGCGCAAATATTTTATGGATACACACATTGAGACACGCAATTGTGACACCTTAAAGCCACCACAATTCATAAAAGTATATTTGTGTGAATATTTGTACGTACATACATTTGTAACTATGAACCAAGCATACAAATGTAAGAAATTAAATGCAATCGACATTTGCAATAATGTATGCAAAAGAGACTACAAAATTGCTAAAAGTGCACTTATCCAGCTGCAAATGGAATTGGCAAATTAAAAAAAATGATTGATGGATGATATGAAAGCATAATGACAAGCATGTCCACGGTTTACGCGCATGAAATTTGCATTTATGCATCCATAAATGAATATCCAATTTGGCGAAGGAGTATTTAAGCGCAATCAATAGCAATAAGAGGTTTTTACGGAACTTACGGTTTGGATTTATGAACTTTTATAGGCATATTCCAGTAGCTAGGCAGTAAATTAGATAGGCTAAGAGCTAAGAGCGAAGATTCAACTTTGGGCTTATTAAATTTCAAGCAGAAGACAACATCATGCAGTAGTTGTAGTGTTGACAAATTTAATAAGGTATGATTATTTTTTTTCATTCGGGAAAACGTTGCCATTCAATTTCATTCACAGCTCAAAGCATCAGTTCACAGATGATGAAAATTCTAGGCAGGCAGTGTGGCAGGAGTTTCATTAAATAAAATTAAGGCTTTGGAAGTTTTATATGGTATTTTTAAGATAAATAGCTATACTTTTATTCAAAAATAATGAGCCTTAAAAAAAGCAAAAGAAAAGTAGTCAAAACTGGTAAAAACATTGATACGCTAGAATATGTCGCGGGGGTACATACCTTTATGTACAGTGTGCAGGCCCAATTAAATAAATATATAAAAAAAATACATACAGTGGTCAAAATATTATATGCGAACCAATTTTTGCCAAGCTTTAACGTATTATTTTTGTTGTTATTTAATTTTGGTTATTTGTTTTCTTTAAGAAAACTCATGTAAATCCAAGTTGCCAACTTTGTGCTATATTAAAAAAAATTCCACAAACTTTCGTACATTTTTCGAGCTTTTTTAAAAATTCTAAAAATTCAACCGCAATTTTTAGCCATTTGACACTTTTACTTTGTTCTACTAGAATTCAATAGGCTACAAAGCTGCATACTCAGAATCGAATTAAAAACTCGAAATTTTTACGAAATTTCGTTGAATTTTTTTTTTAACTGCATACATTTTTTAAGGCAGTGTCACTCGATTGGTACATTTGTACAGATTCTTGCAATCTTATATTTGGTTATTGGTACACAATCAAAAAATTGGGATAATTTTTTTTGTAGTCAAAAGCTGGTAGGATACAGCAATCTCGTATTGAAAATTTTCAACAAATTATTTTTCGTGATTGGGATAAAGAAAACTATTTGGGTATTCACACAATTGGATTACGATTTTCACCAAATTTCGGCAAATTCCCAATCGTGTGACACGGCCTTTAAACTTGTATTTCTACGGATGTTGTTAAATAATGAACTATAAAAAAGTAACCAAAATTAAATAACAACAAAAATAATATTTTTAAACTTGTCAAAATTTGGTGCGGCTATAATTTTTTCGACTACTGTACATAAGTTGGCTATGATTACTCGGCCGTGCTATCATAGTAGCACAATGCCACGAATATTTGACTTACAAACAAAGCACGGGTAGTAATTTTAGTCCGATTTCAAAAATATTTAACGTTTTACTTTTATGTGGTAAGCGAAATAACTGTACCAAGTTTGGTACAAATTGATCGAGCGGTTACCGAGATATACACACCTGGCCATAAGTGGGCGGTGCCACGCCCATTTTCCAAAATTTTATCATAAACGTTTTTTTGCTAAAGAATTATTGCAAACATAAATTTTGAATAATCTAGCTTCTGTACTTACTGATTTATTGAAGATTTCGTATTTCTCTAAATTACCGTTATATGGGATGTGGGTGTGGTTATTGTCCGATTTCGAAAATTTTCGGTCGTTTGATATGTTAAACCAAAGACAATAACTGTGCCAAGTTTAGGAGAAATTGGTGGTGCGGTTACCAAGTGGCTACGCCGATTTTCCAAAAATTTTTAATACTTCTATTTTTATATATTTAAAGTCCAAATTTCGATGAGATATTTCAATTTTTGCTAGAGTTATCGGGTTCCTCGGCGGACGGACGCACACACAGACATGGCTTAATCGACTTCTCTTTTCATTCTGATCATTATTGTATACATTTGTCTATATCTATCTCGATTTGTTACAAACAACCGTTATGTCAACAAAGTCATAATACCCTTGTGCACAAGTGCGCTCGGGTATAAAAAACAATATTCATTGAGGTAATTTGAAGACAGATTTGCCTTCTCGCTAGCACTTTTAATCAGGGTACGAAAATAAACTGTACAAAACAATTCCCATTTGCTCATCGATCATCATATCATTTGTGGTTTTGTACAGTTTTGTAAATAGTCAGAAACAAATTGTAAGATTCACTGTCATTTTCCCCAACGAGAAACGTTTGCTTTTCGTTTGTGACAATTGTACCATAGGGTACGTTTTATATGTATGCGAACGTTTCAATTACGTGAAAAATAATTTTTTCTGTAAATTTTCATATCCAATTCAATTAAAAAACATTTTTATTTTTTTTATTCATTGCAGCCATTCGTTTTGTATTTGTTTATTGCATATATGTACATACATAAAAATATTTTCCCTGCACGATTCATTTCGTTTGTTGTTTCGTCTGTAACTACTAAACTACTGTAGTGTACTATCGCCAAAGTGAACTCAGCCGTTTTGTTTCGTATTGTACCGAACTGTTCAAGTAATAAACGAAACGAAATAGTAACGTACAATATAGTTTATTTTCGTACACTGCTTTTAATAAATTAATGAATACAGTTTACAGTGTAATTAAGGCTATA
>NW_023458561.1:52164368-52219088 GCF_013731165.1 Rhagoletis pomonella | reverse complement strand
CTTTTAATAAATTAATGAATACAGTTTACAGTGTAATTAAGGCTATAGTAATTTTTTACTTACCCACCACTGTAAAAGGAATTTTCCGCTGTTTTTTGATTTGTCAGCTTGTGACAGACAAAATGTTCAATTATGATTGGACAAAATATGATTAAATAACGAATGCGAGCACTGCAGCTACGGCTATCGACAATTAGTAACAAAACCAGAACATACCAATGGAATGTGGCTTTTGATGTTTGATGGCTGAGGTTGACTGTTGGCTGTTGGCTGTTGGCAGCTGGCTGCAAGTCGTTGTCAAACTTCATGTTGTCGGCTTCTTGCTTAATGTGGCGTGAAAATGGCCAATTATCAATCAGCTATTTAAATGCAGCGCATAATAAAAGTAAGGCAGTGCAAGCGCAAGAAAAATCACAGCTTACAACATATATGAGCATAATTACTTAAATATATAAGTATGCGTGTTTTTATGATTGTCATGGCATGCTACAGAGAGGGGTGGGTGGAAACGAAGCAAAACGAAACGAAAGGAAATTGCCAAAAGGAGGTAAGCATGGCTTTTATTGAAAATTTGAAAGTCTTTGGAGCTAAACTAGCAAATGCACTTAAAAAAATGCAGTTTAATAAAAGTCAAGCGTTTCTACCATCTCTAATGCGGTTTAACTGATATTTTAAATTGCCAATTCCTAATGTGGATTGGTACTTTGTTTTCTGACACACAACCACATATGTAGCTAGACAAACTGTCTCAACATCATAAACGTGATTGGATTTTTCATAGAAAAACAATAAACCAACAGCTGTCTTTTGACAACATAGTGGGGTTCAGCGCAATCCGAACACCTTAAAAGCTGAAATTGTGGGCAAGTTACTGACAGTCTAGAAATTATGAGTAAAGTGCAATTTTACGAGCCAATGACAGACTAATGTCATGCCAAACAAAACAAACAAACAAACAAAACGAATTGGTCTTGTGCCACAGCGCCTTGATAAAAAAAAGTCTCATTTTATAGTCCAAACTGTCTGCACAGAACAATGGCAGCGTAATTTTTTTCTTGCATTGATTTGTTCTGAAAACAACTCAATTATGTACATACATATATTCGAAATTCTGCGATTGAAATGCATATTTGTGTATGAAAGTCGGCATTTGCGTTGCTCAAATTAATTTGCAGCCGCCGGCGACCAATTGACATATCTCGCTTTGCCATAATAAATTTTAAGTGCGCACTGGCTCGGTTGGCAGCCGCGGTTCTAAATAGTTTGTTTTGCATTTTTTCTTTCTCAATCAAATCGCATTCAATTCATACTTCGCACTTTGCTTGTTCGATTGCTTAATTACGCATGTTCCACTAAGCCAATCACACGGATCAGTCGTCGAGTTGATCGCGCGAAAAGTGGAGATTTGTTATCTTTAGATGTGTTTTCATAAATATGCTACATAAAATTTGATTTGTTTTCTTGATTGTTGAGTGTTGAGTAAGTAATTTGAGTTTATTTTGTGGTAATACACCTTTAAGGCAGTTTTTCTTAATTTGCATAGTTTTACTGCATATTTTCTTGTTATTGAATTGCATTTGTGCACACATAAATATATGCATGCAAACATACAATCATTCCTATCTAAAAACAAATATACAAATGTATGTAGGTACATACGTATGTGGCAGCCTTCGCATTGAGTTGTTCGCAAATCAAAAGAGTTTGGAAATGAACGCATGCCATTCAAGGTTGAAATGCTTGCAGAACAGTGGCTGTCAATTAAAGAAAAGAAGTAAAAATAACAAAATTAAGCAGACTTAGGAATTAAGTTACAACAAGCAAAATTATTGTATGTACACAAGGTCCTCAAAATTGATGCTGGGGTAGAAATCTAAGTAATTAAAAAAAAACAACGTATAAACCAATTTCAACTAAAATCTGCAAACGGCAACCCCCGTCAAAAATCGTTTGAGAACTGAAAATTTTGGTTGTAAAATTTGTTTGGTTTGACGATTAAAAAATAAGGTTTACTCGTCGAAATTAATTTTTTTTCTAAGTGAAACTTCTTTAGCGGCGGTTGGTTGGTTGGGAGTAAATTGGAAATTGCACATGGAAATGGTGCAACGGAAATGGTTGGAACGGAAACAAATGCTTCTTGAATGTATGTTATTACCTAACCAAAAACTTGCTAATAAAAGGTTAAAGAATAAAAAAGAATGAAAACAAGAATGAAAGTAAAGGTGAGTAAGTACATAGATAAAGAAAGGTTAAAGGCAAAGGTAAAAATAAAAACAAAAGCAAGGAAGCGTAAAAATAAAGGCAAAAATAAAGACCAAAGTACATTTAAAAACACTTTTCTTATATAAGGGCAAAGGTGAAAGGAAATATGTAAATGAAGAAAATGATAAACATAAAAGTAAAAACAAAGATAAATATAAAGAAAAAGATGGGGATGAGGATACCGATAAAAGTAAAGCTGAAGATAGAGAAAGAAAGATTAAAATAAAGGTAATCATAGAGAAAATGATATAGATAGAGACACAGAGACTCAATCTGAGAACTGTTTTGGGATTTTAGATATTTTCGAGATTCTTGGGACTTATCGATATAATAATCGATATTTTTATCGGTCTTGTTATCGATGTTGTTATCGCTTATTTATGGATTTTGTTATCGATATTATTATCGATTATTCATCCATTTGGTTATCGATTATTTATTAATTTGGTTATCGATTTTGTTATTTATATTTTTATCGATTTTAGTTCGATTTTCATAACGATTATTTATCGATTTGTAATCGAAATTTTTATCGTTTTTGTTATCGATATTTTTATTGATTTCGTCATCGATATTTTTATCGATTTTGTTATCGATATTTTATCGATTTTGTTATCGATTCTATTGTCGATTATTTATCGATTTCGTTATCGATTATTTATCGATTTTATTATCGATAGAAAAAAGGATAAAAATATAACCTTAAGCAAAAACAGATGAACGTATGGATGTATGTATATATGTATGTGTACAAATATTGGCTTTGGGACAAAATAGATATGTAACGTAAGTTTCACTTCTCTAGTGTGGCCCAGGCACACTCAACGGTGCGGGAATTAAACAAAACCTGTTTATATTTGAGTTACTTTTATTCCCTAGAAATCCAAAAAACATAAATAAAAACCTATATAACTTATACATACATAGCACAAAATTTTGAAATTGAAATATGATTGTCGTGTATAATTGAATTTACGAAATTGTGTTTATGCAGCCAGTTTTAACCCAAATTTATGAAATGATTTCAGAAGTTTAGAAAATTTTATTTGTGGTTGGTTGATAGGTATGCTGCAAATTTTAGCGAAATTTCCAAAACAAAAATTAAGATTACAAACGAAGCTGGTCTATCGTGATAAGATCAAGGATAACATGTACAGACACATTTTATAGCTAAAATTTAAATACTAGTACATAATTTGACCTTTATATTCAAGCTTGCACAGCGAGTTATTGACACTTTTTGTCATAAAAATTTGTTACTCGACCTTCAAAATTTGAAAAAAATAAAATAAAATACCTTGCCCATTCATGCACATATACAAGTTCTACACGTGTCAGTTTTGTCGACAATTCGTGTTTATTAAATAAGAGCATGGCCACAGCATTTTACAACGTCCTACCACAAGTGTCCATGGAGATTAAACCAACTTTATGATGCCGAGATACACGGACATTTGCATATTTTTTATATGTCCAAACATTTATTTTTTTTTTTTTGTCACCAATTTGGCACTCGCCGCCGCGCATGCGTGTCACCCAGTTGATATGTTGTTACTCTTATTCTGTTAACAATTTATGTTTTCCAATTTAAAGTGGAGCACCATAAACCGCTAATACGAGTTCATACTATAAAGCACAGGCGACCAAATGTTTACGTATGCACCACCAAATTCTAGTTTTTGCATAATTTTTCACTTCTAAGATTTTTTTCTTAATCAAATAATTTGGTGTTAAACGCCAACTAAATGTCGATTTGCAACAAATTCTTTAGCGCAACAACCTCGACCGAGCAACTACATAAGTAGTATGTAATGCAGAAATAGTAAATACTAAACACACACATACATATGCACACATTTCACCGGCAACGTGGGTATATTTAATGCTTTTGCAGAACTCAAGAATTTGTAAGCTAAATCGAAAATTATTTATTAAAGTGCATATACTTACATATGTACATTCTCATCTAAATTCACCACACTTCGTTAGCAACAGCGGGTGTCTGTCGGTTTGGTTGTCTCCATGCTCTACTTTTTTAGTCTGGCCACAAAACATTTTTCAATGCCTCCATTGTGGCTGCTGTTGGGTTGTAAACACTTTTGCAAAAACGGCAATGGATTATGTCAACTCTTACTCGAGTATCCATGTTATGGATTTCAATTAGTACATAATTTGTGCTTTGACTATATTTCACAAACATACATACATACTTACATATTCATGCTCATACATATGTTTATTAAAAAAATATTAAAATAAGTGTAATATGTATGCAGTATGTCTGATTTGCAAATGGTTTTATGCAAATGTTTCGTATAATTCTAAACTCTGTTAACGTATATGCATATATAGATATGTGTATGTATGTATAGGACCTGCGCAGCCTACTGAGCCGCATGGAAAAATGCGCGGGGTGATGATAAATTGTCGTACGGCATGCCGGTTATAACCAAAAAAACATGGGCAGCCTTTTGAAGGTTACTATAAATTGTATATGTACGCGCAAGTTTCTAGTAAAAGCTAGCTATGAAAAATGGCAAAAATGTGCAATCCGCTGAATCGTTATTATTATTATTTTGTTTTTTGTCGTGGGAGGGGGAAATACTTTATGCACTGGTCGGAGGCACAAGTCTCTATACTACGCCCACCGAAGCGTATTGGGTTACTCACTAAAACCCAAACTCCCACCGTCCGCGCGAGAATCACGGAGCTCGCCCAGAGCCTCGGAGCTGCTCTCTTGTAGGGGCGTTTCATTCGGGTGTCCTCAGTAGACATCCGTCTTCTCGTTTGCAGCGGAGTACGAATTTCACTTATCACGCAACTGCTTCCCACTTGTCTGCACTGTATATCATTACCGCAATTATATTATTCGGGGTTATTACTCCGTATCTTTCTTCCAACATTCTGGGCGAAGTCAAGAAGTGCGCGCAAGTGAAGAATATATGGTGCATGCTATTTTCGATTTTTGGTCTTTTCAACCATGTCTGGAGGTGGGCTATCAGGATGTGCGTCCATCGGCCTTTTGTGCTGGCGTTTCAATTTTGTTGCCACTACCGGGTTAGTTGCTCGCATGCTCTTGCCACGGCAGCTGCTCGGCCCATCTCGACACTGAGATTCGCTCATGAGCACGTAGCTCAATTGGTATGACGCTAGAAATAACTAGAAGTGAGTTCGCGGACACCGTACGTTATGCAGAAGTAATGCGTATTGCCCCTCTGCGCTGGACCGAAACATTTGAATCCGGTATTTTTTTTTTCTTTCAATGCGTTGCCCCGTACAGGAGCACCGACTGGATTTCTGTCATAAAAAGTTTCCTGCTGCATGGCTTTGGGCCGCCACATTCGCCAGCAGCCGGTTTCGAGCCACCGTGATCTGCGCAGCTTTTTCACATACTCCATGAATGTGTTCCCAGTATTTGAGTTTGTTGTCAAGCTTCACGCCTAGGCATTTTGTTGACCTACACGTTGTCACGAGCTGAGGTCCGACCATCATGTTTATAATTGTTGGGATCCGTTTCTTGGTGAGGAGCCGATCTCTGTTCTGGCTGTACCCAATTGCAGACCGTGATCGCTCATCCATCCACTGACGCTGCACATTACATTTTTCAGCTTGAGCTGCGCTAGCTGGATGTTTCTTGCTGTTGTGACGGTAGCCACGACGCGTTGTCCGCGCAGGCGACAAGGAAGGCGCTCAAGTATTTTGAAACCTTGAATAACTGTTCTAAGGCTTCGTCCCATCTTGCCGAGTTGAATGCGTTCTTGACGTCCAGTGGTAAAGTGAGCAGCACTATTGGGCGCGCCGATATTATTATTTTTTTAACCGACTTTAAAAAAGAAGAAGGTTATCAATTTGTCGGAATATTTTTTTTATTTATGTTACAGCATAACTTTTTACCATGTCAACCGATTTCTGTCAGAATGGTAGTGATTTAGAGGTGATCCCATACTAACTTGGTTTAGACCCGATCATTGGACCATGAAGAAATTAACGGTACTCCTAAATTTTTATATGAGAATTTAAGTCGGTTATGTTTTTTGCTTAGAAATTTCTTGTTTTTTAACCGACTTCACAAAAAGGAGAAGGTTATCAGTACGTCGGAATATATTTTTTTTTTATGTAAGTTACCGCTTAACTATGGACCACGTTAACCGATTTCTATATTTCTTGAATTTTGAAGGAAAGGTTTTACCTCACAGGTAGTCCCATTCTTATTTGGTTTATTGACAGAGTGTGTGCACTTAATATAAAATTTTTTGGATTGTCTTAAAATAATTCCAACTACTTCCTTACAACGGATTTGATGCTTGCAGTGCCAATTTAAATAACTACTTCAATCAGCAACGCTTGAGTTGAGATATTTTTTACTCACGTGGTATCCGACTCTGAGCATAACTATTCATAAAATAATAAAATAATAGTATGCAAATAGACTTCATTTCAATTGGGCCATTCACCATTTGGCACATTCTTTTCTTAATTCAAATCGATCTACAACACAAATAAGTATGGGTGTGTTTGGTAGTAAATACATACATATAAATAAATTTTTCAAAAGCACATTTACGTGCCCAATAAACAATTAAATATTTCCGTTCAAATATGATTTGCGTCAATGCGAATACATAGAACTATGCAAAAAATCATTAATTTAATTAATTTTGCCCTTCTGTGGCTAAGCTAATTTCAAAATCGAAACTCAAATTAAAATAGACAATTAACAAACTGAGCAGAACCCAGCTGTGCTATATATTTGACTGCATGGCGGAAAGATATAAATATGTATGTAATATAAGAACTATGTGTTTAGTTATGCATAATTGGCTTAAGCGGAGATCAGTTAATGGTAAAATTAAAACACCAACTGAGAGAATCAAAGAAACGACATTGGAAACGGACACAATGTAAAGCATAAACTTAGCTCTTGCTATAGTAGATTATTTATTGCTAGAAATTGTGCTTATTAAACAAATAAAGCTGGCAATTACGTGACCATACCTACTCGTAGATATATTTACATCTTTTTTTGGTTAATTGCTGGTTCATTCTTTATACAGAGATCGTGTGGCTCTGGACCAAATATAATTCTGAGTTGGCCTTAAATACATCCGTAGCGTGAGGGTATGTTCTTATATTTTATTTGCATTGTAAAAGCATGAAAACAATCTCACATTTTGTTCTACAATAGCTAATAAAAACAATTATCTCATTTAATAACCATACTTTGCAAAAAATTATTGATTTTTTGTGTAAGAAAGCTCACATTTTATAGACGGGTTTAAATCATTTATTGGCTCATTTTAATCCAACATTTTATGGTATAAACTTGTGTATACTTGTTTATCCTAGATTTAATAAAAGGTTCAAGTCCGCTCAATGGCGGATTTTCCAGGTCTGTAGCCAATCATTTTTGATAAGGTCTAATCAGTTGGTTTTTTCAAGGATTTCAGTATTTGATACAGCAAAACCTCCTCGTCGATAGGACCCTAAATGCAATATTACGGAGACTAATCCTGAGGAAATTTTCAAAAACAACAGAATAACCCTCCTTATGGATTGGAGGAAAAGGCGGAACACCCTCCATGAAACAAAAAAATTTAAAAACATTAATCGTAATTTTTAGCAACTTTAAACTTGCATTTTTATGTAGATACTGAAATTGAATGGGCTATAAAACTGCATACTCGAACTTCTTCACGGACATAATATGTTCGTTCGGGTATTTAAGACGGCAATGGAGGATATGCTTTCTGACGACCACAAAACCAAACGCGAACGTAAATTGTGGTGAAAACGTTTTACCAAATGTTTGAATTAAGAAATACATTTTGGGCTGAACGAAGTTGGCCGGATCTGCTACTATTTTACAAATGCACCATTCAAGTAATAAAAACTTCAACCTGTGGCAAAAATTAGAGCGATCACTGTTGGTTGACACAAGAATAATTCGTGCGCACACGACTTTTTCGCATGCAAATACCTACTACTTGCCAACATACATACATATCCGCATGGAAATACCTATCATTGAGGGCCGATCATAAATTAATTTATGCAAACGGAAAAACACATAAACACGCAAATCGACAGACAATTGAAATGGGAATTAAGCTAGCAAAGTTAATGGGGGGAAAAAATAAACTTTAAACAAATAAAAAGACAAATTGGAGGAAATATTCGCCAACAATTGAACATTAGTGGCCAGCAAGCAGGTCATAAGCGACAGTATTTAACAACGGTAGCAAAGAGCAGTTGAGGTCGATTCTCTATCTGTAAGACATGACTAAATAAGTCGACTAAATAAAAGCATTGCTGGTATTATAGTCCACATTTTGCCTTCACATCCTTATCGCAGAGTCATATGCAACAAATGGCGTATAAAAAAAGAAAAACAATGCACAAATATTGCTTTTGTTTACATATATATGTATAGTACACACATTCGCATATCCCTGTGTCTGTTTTTTATTGCCGAAAGTCCATTAGCTCACGTTTTACTTTCAATTTCAGTCAATTGTTGTAAAAAACAAAACAAACAAAAGCTCGTGAGTTCATCAAAAGGCAATGCGGCGATTGCCACCTGGTCATATAGAGGGCGTAGCAGTTCACTCAAACAATAAAAACTACATACATACATACATACGTACACAATCAAAATGAAAAGAAAACAATGAAAACTGTAAATGCCAAAAACTGCGATACTAATTTCATTCGAGCTGCTGCCACCAATATCGGTTCAAGTTCAACGCAAGGTGTGGCAGAGCACCAATTCTACTCTGATCTTCTGATCGCCTATCGAGCGCTTGATCCATAGATTTGGTGTGGCATTTACGTACATATGTAGATAAATATATATGTACGCTTAAACATGCAAACATATACATAAATACATACATATATTCCCACCAGCAAAAAGTTTGACCACTGAAAAAAGTAGGCGAGTTGATAACAGGTCGCGGGGCAGGAGACGAATTCGAAATTTCGTTGTTTTTGTTATTTTCACAAAATTCTAATATTAGTCTTGTTTTCTTGGGTTATCCAGCTTAGTATCACGATAGTTTCTCGCGGGAACAATGTATTTCCTTGTCGAAATCGGGGAATTATCAAAAATTAGTTGGCTACCCTGTTATGTACGTATGTAAATCTGTTGAAATTCCCCTACCCGCTTATAAACGAATCTGAAATCGCTCCTGGTGGCTTATTGTCGGCAAAGTTCTTGATCTTTTACTGAAAATTCGCACGGCAAGTGATCTTATATCAAACACTGTGGTAGGTATTTATGTTGATATTTTTGTTTGTATGTATGTATATGCACATGTACATAGTAACTAATTCTGAACGTGTAGTTACTGTCAAGGTTTATTGCCGACAATTGGCGGTTGCATGCTTATAATTGACCGGCAATATTTGATCAATTGTCATTTAAAAAAGAGTGGTAGCAACACTATTATTTTATTAAATTAGATACTGCCATTTTCTTCAATAATCAATCAATGGGAGCGTACGTGTTTTGGGAGTGTTGGCGGTGTTTGCGATTTCTACATACAGACATACATTCACTGGCGGTCAAAAATGGATGAATGGTGTTTTGTTTTTAATATGTAGAATGTTGTTCAAACAAATTTTATTTTTTAGTTTTTTTTTATAAAAATATGTTTCAGGCTGTAACCAAAACCATATCAATCAAACTTTCAAATATTTTACAGAATTTTGCAAAATTCCACAAATTTTTACCTAAATTTTGAGCCTTTTAATAAAAATGTTTATACAATTTTGGGTATGCAGTTACAAGGCTTATAAAGTTCTGATAAATAAAAGCAAGTTTTGAGTGGCTAAAAGTCGCATTGATTTCTAATAATTTATTCCACTGAGCTACGCTATGGTTAACGGTTCTGACTTTGCACATCGATGACGCGGGTTCGATCCCTGCTGAAATCTAGAAAAAGAAGTCTGATGAGGAAGTGTGGTGATCTCCGAAATAGCTGCTAAAACTTCTACCGCTTAGACTTTGTTGCCTTTTCCATTTTTCTTAATAAACAATCGTGGTACAAAGCTCAATAACAATTTAAAAAAAAACAAAAAGTTGAAATCGATAAATTATTAAGTTAAGTAAACTATGTGGCTGTCAAAATCAACTAGTTCGAAAACTATTTCTTTTGAAAATATTCTTTAAGAAAATTGCCACCCGTTCAAAAACTTAAAATTAATTTAACTAATAAGTTTAACAAAATACTGTGATATACCTATTAAACAAAAGAGTTTTTAAATTGCTATATCTATTTCGGTTTTTTTTTCCGACGAGAATGGCCACCATCTTACGAATTTTAAGTCAATTTAATCGACAAGGTAATACCATAAATATGTAAGTTTGTGAGTGAGTATCTTTGTTGATTTTGATAAAATTGGGCATACTGATAGCTTACTTATGACCTAAGTTATATTTTTAAAAGGGTTGCTAGAAAGTTAAATATCATTTTAAATTGTAAAACCGATGAAATTTTACAATATGGATGTCAAACAAAACGAGATTTAAAAACGATCTAAAAGGATTGCAATTTATTTAAAAGGTTAAATTCAATTTTATTAATAAGTTTAATGAAGTATTGCAATACGGGAACGACCGAATGAGGGCTAAGAAAGCCTCATTTTACTAGTAACTTGAAGTAGGTTGCCAGCTAATTAAAAACCAGATGCCATTTTTTTTAAGTTAAATATACTCAATATGGATGTCAACCGAAAGAGGTATAAAAAGCTTTATTCCGACGATATTTTTAAAAAGAGTTGCCACCTGCTTAAAAGTCGAAACCAATTTAATTATTAAGTTAAATGAAACATTACAAAATTATGTCGAGTCAAACAGAAGATGCTCACAAAAGATAAATTTGGAAAGTATTTTTAAAAGGGTTGCCACTTGTTTAAAAATCAAGTCAAGTTTTATTAGTCAACAACATAACACAATATTTACATATATCAAACAAAAGAGGTTGAAAAGAGCTTTATTTAAAAAAATATTTCGAAGAGGGTTGCCGGCTGTTTAAATAATAAATTCAATTTAACGAAATATTACAATGAGGACGTCAAACGAAAGATATTTCAGGAGCATTTATTGCGAGAAGAATTTTGAAGATCGCGTCTCTTATTTAAATATCCAATTAAATTTAAATGAGTACTTCCAAACAGAGCAAAATCTAATAAGACTCTGTTAAAAAATGACGTTATCTTTTTCTTAGTGAAGGGCTACTTTGGGAAATAAAATGGCTATTGGATAAAATTATGTAAAAGATCTCAAAACCAAACAACTGATGTATCATGTCGCGCTCGTAGATAATTAAATACATACATAGGTACAGTAATTAGTACGAATAAAAAACTTTTGCGAATTCATTTATTATTTTATTTTAAAATTTGTTAACGTTATGCATACTTACATATATGTATACATATTTATGTACATACATATGCACATATGACAGTATATTAGCATGTTAAAATAACTTCACTCATTACTTTCGGCAAGTTATTAGAAAAAAAATACTTTTATCTTTTCATTTAACATTTTAATAACCATCAAAGTAAAGCGATAGTTAAAATTTACTTTGAGAGGTGTCAACTGCTAATTAGCGTCGTTTCGCATTTTTATTTGTTATTAAATCAAAAATAACATCTGCAAAAACCTCAAAGACTAGTAGGTACATAGATTAATGGCTGAACTGCAAAAAATATCTTCATTAAACGATATAAGAAACCTGAGGCCATAAACTTGACGCCAAACGTGTTTTTTTTATTTATCTCTGTATGCATTTTTGACACGGTTTTGCAAATCTTATCGGATTTAACTAACTTTACATGCATCTATGATTAAACAACAAAAACTCTGAACATTATTGCTACTTAAAAAGAAAAAACTCATTCCCTATGGCAGATACGAGTAATGTTTAAAAGTGACCGAAAATAAATTAAATGTTATTGTTTGGTAGGGGTAAATGAGTTTGGTAGGTTTTGGTCACTATTAATAATAACTAGTAAACCCGCATGGCGTTAATACGTCCAAAATTGAATTTCAAAAACTTAAAAACTATTCCAGATTTTAGTCAGAGTTATAAGAGGCTAGAGTGCCATATTTCATCAAAACCGTCCCTTTCAAACCCATTTCGATTTATACCCGACTTTTAATAATTCATCCAGCTTACTAAATACTTTGAATGTAAGTTTCTAAACACGTGGCGACTCTCTTCAAACATTCGAAATGTTCAAACTAAAGATTTCTTAACATTCTTTCGTTTGACTATGGTATTTTTCTATTTCATATACTTTTTGAATTAGTTAATTGAAACAGGTGGCAGCCCTTTTTAAAAGTATTTTCAATCTTAATTATTGCTAATTCTCCTTCGCCGGACACTGCGATACATCTTTTAATTAACTGATGAATTAAGTGGAATTTTAATTTTCAAACATCTGGCAACTCCGCTAAATACAGTTCAGAAATAAAAAAATTTCAAACACCCTTCGATTTATACCAATATTTTAGTAATTCATTTAACTTATAAAATAATTTGAATTTAAATATTTTAAATAGGTGGCAACCCTCTTCCAACACCTCAAAAATATTCTTAGCGCTCAAACTAAAGATTTCTTAAGACTCCTTCGTTTGACATCCTTATTTTGATATTCCGTATAACTAGTGAATAAGTAAACTCAATTCGACATTTCAAACAAGTGGCAACCCTCTTCAAAATATTTTCAAACTACCACTTTCTGAAACCCCTTTCGTGTGTCACCCATTTTTATATATGTACATGAAGAAAGTAATGTATTAGTATGTGCATAAAGAATACTTTGAAAAAATCTTCCACGCCAATATTTTATTACTTTTAAACAGCACTTTGGAGTGGAGCGGAGCAAGGAGCAAAGAGCTAAAACAAAATTCATTTGCTCCTTAGCTCCATAAAGAAAAATGTTCAATATTTTGTTTTTGTTATTTTCTAGCCTAGCAACGATTTATATTGAAATATTTTTATTGTTGTTTTTCCACAAAAATGTTCAGTAATAACGTCCTCAAGCTCAATAAAAATTATAAAAAATGTTCAGTTATTAAATTTACTTAAATTATAATATTTTTGCCATTGGAAACAAACGTGTTAAATAAATTTCCATTCTATTTAATTAACTTGGCAATTTTTTTTTTCTTTTGTATGCAGAAGTTTTCCTAGAGCATCTAGATGCATTTCTGCATCAAAAAAAAAAATTTCAAAAAAAAATGTTTTATTGAGATCATTTGATCTTACAAATAAGTTACAAATTCCCTTTCAATCACATCCGAATGACACACCTACACTAGGGTGGGTCATTTTTTTTTTTTAACCAAATTTGCCGAAGAAAGCATGGGTCTAAAATCCATTTGAAGTTTGTCTATTTGCGAAAATATTTTTCGAAGAAAATGTGAAAATTCTCACTGTGGCGCCCTCTAATGAAAGTTTTACGAAAAATGTAAGTGCAGAAATGAACCCCTTATAACTAGCATGTTTCTATACAAAATTTAAGCATTTATTTACGACACTACAGCAAAATGCTAAGAAAAATATTTTCGGCAAATTTCGGCTAGTATTACACGTAGAATAATAGTTCCGTGCTATACACGCATAATCGACAAAAATTTCCCATACAAATTGACCCGCCCTAACCTACACTGTTATTTTATTTGCAAAACTTTGAAATATTTAATACCAAAACAAATACTTTTCCCATGTTGCATATTAGAAAAGTTCCCATAGTTATACGACTTCCACGCAAATAGCACTAAGGCACCGTCCACCACAGGCATGCCTGTTGGCTATCTGTCACATTGTCGAACGAGTATTAAGGCATGACTCATAGACAAAATAAAAATCATGCGTGCCATGGCCTAACTTTATTAGGTGGCTGAAAATTAAATTCATGCACTTTTTAAACCACTAATACAATCATGCACTAATACCAATAAGTTATTTGTTTTTACGACAAGAAAAAAAAAACAACGGTCACCACGGACGTATAGTTATTAGGAAGTGGTGCCGAAATCACTAGCAACAATCGACATGAGAGGCGAATGAACGCAAAACCGACAGAATGTCGTTTGTTAATTTGATTGGCAACGGAAAGGAAAAAAAGTTCGCCACATATTGGCGTGGATATTTCGCTTAATTTAACAACAAACACTGCTTGTCATTTCTGAGGGAACCAATGCAACAAAGGAATGCCACCACTGGGCTCGAGATTGCTAATTGAGTGTAATATACATACATACATATGTACGTGTTAATATATGGGGCGTTCCATACCAAACCGGACGGGGTTCACACTTCATGTGCTTGATTTGTTTCAAATTTTTACGGTTGATTCATAAACATAAATAATAAATAAATATGAAGTTTGAGCTTCATTAAAACATTTTTAAAAACTTTAGATTTCCAAATATCTCGAGAACGGGGCGAGGAAAAAACCATGATAAAAACATAGCAAGGTAGAACCGTTCTCTCATTTTGTCGGCCATGATTTTTTTTTTGAAGTTTGCCAGCATTTTAAAATCATATAAAATTGAAAATAAAAAATTGAAATTGTTCGAAATTGTTGTTGCTTGAGATTGAAAATGAAAATGTGTGTGTGAGTTTGTGAGTAAATTTAAAAATTAAAATGTTTGGAAACGTCAAGAATTTTAAAAGTAACTCTCAGCGGTTCTACCTTACTATATTTTTATCATGGAAAAAACTAAAAAAAAAATTACCCATACACAAATCAAAATTCTCTATGAAAAGAAATATTTGTAAACTTTTTTTTCTGGAAAAATGTTTCACATACAAATGTTGTTTTGTTCAGAAAAATTGGTTTTTGAAAATATGCCATCTCAAAAAAAAATAAAATTTAAATCACAATTATGGAGTGCACTCTACAAAAATTTGAGTTGTGATTTCTTTTTAACACCGAAATTGAGTAAAATGAGTACATTAAAATTTACAACTTTTTAAAATTGTTTTGAGTACGCAGATTTGTAGCCCATTAACTTTTAGTATAATGATGTGCAAGTTTTAAGCAATTGAAAAACTGACGGCAATTTTATTTAAATTTTTTTTTGAAAACGGTTTTGCGCATTTTCATCCATAAGAAAAAAGTGCAAAAAGCCGTCATAAAAAAATATTAAAAATCAACGCCATTTTGTACTAGCTTAAAACTTGCACTTTGTTTTTCTAAAATTTAATGGGCTACAAGACTGCATACTAAAAAAAATATAAGTTGTAACGTTCTCCTTTTACTCAACTTTGGTGTAAAAAAAAATTCTTACCTCAAATTATTGTAGAGTGCACCCCATAATACCATACTTAAATATTGCGAAATACTTAGAGCTACCATTGTGATTTTTTTTAACTTTTTATTTGAGTAGGCATATTTTCAAAAACTATTTTTTTTTGTTAAAAAATTTGTATGTGAAAAATTTTCCAAGAAATTTTTTTTTTAATATTTCTGTTCATAGAGAATTATTATATATATATGTGGGATTTTTTTTCAAATTTTTTCCTCGCTTCGGTCTCGAGATTTTTGGAAAGCTATGAAATCGATTTTTTTTTTTTTGTTTTTGTGCTGTAAAATTTAAGTAATTTTTAAAAAATTTAATAATCAAGCTCAAATTTCCTATTTAAGTAGTTATTACTTATGTTCAAGCACATGAAGTGTGAATCCCGTCCGTTTTGGTATGGAACGCTCCATATACATATTTTCATTTACTTAGCGCAGAAGCAAAAAATACTCCATATTTGCAGAAGTTTTTCAATGAAAATACGCAATACTGCAACAACTGCTAATATATCGCTATTCAAAAATGTATTTTGGTTTTTAAAAATCTTGACTTTCTGTGACCTTCATTTCAAATACTTATACACATGTGTGTACATATGTAGATCTCTCCTAATCAGTCTTTTTCCGGATCACAACTGATTACTGTTTATTGGTCAATGCTTTAATGGACATTTGGCATGACAAGGCGCCAGCTCTATGAATGGTAGTCCATATTGATTTTTGTGGTTTTTAATTTCAACTTTATTTGATTTAGTTTCATTCTCTAATGCATGATATCCGCAAATGCTTATCAACCATGCATACAGGTATTTGTCTGCGTCATAAATACGGAATATACTTACATATTTGGTAAGTGATTTATTGAAATATTCGAAATTGACATATGTGGGATTCAATAAGTCTGGCGCCCAATTGAACCACTCGATTGCATTCATATGACTTTTAAGTGTCAAGTTAAAATAAAGTGCTAAATTTGAATAGCCTAGGTTCTAAAATTTGTTGTTATTAGCGCTAATACGAATGATTGGCGAAAACCGTTGGTAACATGACAGATCTCGCTCATAAAAAAGTGGCTTATTTGTAGATAGTCAAGGTGCTATCAACGGTTTCAATCGACGAAATCTACCGTCTCTGCGGTAGTATATTGCCAATATACGTTTGTTTGTTCCCAGAAATGGGGAAGGGGCAAAGTGTTCGCGAAAGGACTTGATGCTCCAAGTCAAGGTATACAGTCTATATGGTCGCAAGGTGAGGAGAAGGATGGCGCTGCAAGTTGACTGCTCTGGGGTAATGCAAAGTAGCATCATCACTTTGGGAAGCTCTATGAACCAATAACAGTGAGCCTTTTGAGGTTCTCTAAACCGTAAACACAGCGTTTACAGAAAAATGAACGGAAGTTTGATGGGATATCGCGGAGCCTGAAGAATGATCTGAAAATTGCGCAGACAGTTTGTTGACGATTTGTAGAAATATTTGAACTCAGAAAAGGTTGCTACGGTTTTAAGGCCAAGCCCAATTCAATCTGGTGAAATCTCAAAATTGTCTACTGGGCATCACATTGAATCTCTGTGGCCATAGACTGAACTTTTATTTAGAGTTCCGTCTACACTCGATTTTCATCACAAAGCACATTTTATGGTCAAAATTTTCATGTTTGAGAGAAGCAGATTCGTGTTAACATTTATGTTGTCTGATACCTCAGAATATGTATAGTCCAGATGATAATAAAGTTGTTCCCTTTGGTTTCGTTTTCGGCGATTTCGGCCATATACTTTTAATATAATACAATTTATATATAGGGTCCCGTGATTTTTTAGTCTTGGGCACGATTTTTCGCTCGACGGCCCTATTTACATGCAGTGTAAATCTACAACTTTGCGATATTTAAGCGTAATAGATAATATCTGCCGAGACTAATGAGCCTTATCATAATTGCACAGTATGTAGCTCGTTGGCTTGTCATAAATGTTTGCACTTTTCAATTAATTACAATTCTTAAATTGACTTCATCCTGGCGGTAATTACAAACATACATATGTATGTACATATATACCAGCTTTTTCAGACCAATAAAAACTTTCAGTCGAAGTTAAATAAATTGGATTTTTATGCAAATATGTTGTGGCGTAAATTTGCAACATATCAATCAGCGTACAATTAATTTTAACCGACAGCCGTATAGGCGAACAGGCACACAAATGCAGAATGCAGACGTGTTTGGTGTTTGATACGCAACGTCACATTACATTACACAACAGCGAATGCAGCAAAATGAGTGGACTGAGTGAGACTCAATTCTGATGCTGCGAGTTTCAGTTTTCTGCTCTCACACTGAGCTGCACATGATTTTTGCTACCGACGTTACACACATGTACAATATGGACATACTTACTATTTATTCAACACCATGAAAAAGATGTCCGATCGTTTAACTTTAGAGCCACAAATGCGAATGCACTATTGAAGTGAATCAATTTGAGGATTCATTGAACTGTTAAAAAGTGCGCGTAAACATTTAACACTTTAGTTGCATGTGAAAAAATTATTCGCGCGGGAAAGACCGAGGAAGACAAATAAAATAATCTTCAGTGTCGATTTTTGCTCTGTGAAGTAATGGCACAACGCCGAAACCGGTTTGCCTCCAAACCAACTCGTTCTAAAGTACACCTCTAAAGCAAATGGCTTGCCATACAAAATTAAGTAAGTTTAGGAAGTTTACTCGGTTACAGGTATTTTCGAGTTTAGCTAAATTGCACTATTATGATTTCACCCTGTTGACAAAATCAACCAAGCAACAAAATATACGCATATGAAGATACTAAAAAAAAAAATAAAAAATTAATTAACTTTTTGCCTTCGTGCGAGAAATGACGAAAAAATGTCCATACTCATTTTACATATAAAGCAGGCTCATTCCGTTCCTTCTTAAATAATATTCAATAATGAAAGCGATATTTTAACCGTTAAAATTAAATTTCTATTTTTCTTATCAAATTAACCATTTTATATGATTTCCTATTTTATCGATCAAGAATAATCATTATTTTGAAATCTTTATTTTTCAGATCACATCTTAACCGTTATTCCAGCATGACATTTTTTAGATAAAAAAAGACTTAAGTCGTTTTTAACGGTTAAAAATCGAAAAAATAAAAATCCAACTTTAACGCATATTCTCAATGGAAAATATAAAAACCCAAAAATCACGATTTTGCAAGGATTTAAAAACAAAAATCTTGATATCTAACTGTTATTATCGGTGCCTGCTATAAAGTCGTTTTGCCAAGAGAGAGTGCAACACTTTCTTCTTCTTCTCATTATTATTTAAGGCATGCCATGCGTTTCTCTTCTACGCCAACTGACGACAGTTGGAAATGCCAAGTGAAGCCAAGTCCTCTCCACCTGGCCTTTCGATCGCAATAGGGGCCTCCCTCTTCCTCTGCTACGACCAGCTGGTTCCGAGTTAAATACTTTCAGAGCGGGAGCGTTCCTTTTCATTTGAACGACATGGCAATGCCAGCTCTCGGCTTTCGTCTAGTTATGGCTGTCTTATTAATTTACCAGCGTGCGAAGCCTTAGGACAACGAATATCAATATTTACATATGTACTTTTGCATCTACCTGCAATACATATTATCGACATATTAAACTTTTAAGTTTATATCTACAGCATGCTTCCCAAAATCATATAACGCTTATATTTTGTAACTAACTGTGCGTAATTTAAGTGCAAAGTGCAGCTGATCGCTGCTCAATCCAACTCCACTAAACACTCAGCTGACAGTTAGTATAAAAACGAAGGCAAATTATAGTAAAACCGTAAAAATGCTTACTTTAGGCTATCATTAGCTGCCATATAAATATATTTTAAGTGGCATGCAGCATAACATCCGCCGCTTACTTTGCCAGTACAACATTAACGCTGTGCCATCAACAATAACAACAACAGCAACAGTGCAATGAAAAATTGCTGCACACTAAAAAGCATTGCTATAAATTACGAGCGTGTTGGTAACCGTAGAAGCATTAGTTAGGGACATGCCAGTTTCCACTTACTATTGATACGAGTATTAGGTTCCTATTATCACCACCACCTCCGATAAGAGATAGACATCAGGTGCGATCAGGTACAGTCTTTTATAAGACTGCTTTCGTATGCCGATGATATCGATATCATTGGCTTCAAAACGCGCCTATTCAGCCCATAAATATGTGGACTGAATAGAAAATTTAGCACTGAGGTCTTCCCTTGCCGAATGTAAACGAGATACTATAAGTCGTCCAAATGTACACAATGGCCCCTGTTTAGACGCGACTGCTAACACCAGGCGCCTAAATGCATGCTATGTACTGCTGCATGTGCAAAAATTTCCTTCATTAAATTAATGAAATTTAATGTACATGCACTTCTCAACTGCCATGTAATAAAACTTTCTTAAGTTTTAATTTGATGGCAGTTCAAAGTATGCTCGGCCTAGTCTGATGCATCCTCCGGACACTGCTTCCGGAGTCTTCTGCGGACTCTGCATGGCTTACAACCATGCGGAGGTGGTAATAGTTGATTACCATTGGCCACAGTGCCTACCCACTACTTTTTGGTCCAATAAATATTTTTTTATATACATACATACATGCAAGCATACTGGTCTCCCCTCTCACTGAGTTATTCAGCCCCAACAATGGAAGTAATCAATACCCTTACCCAAAAAGAGGAAACCCCGGCTTGCTTGATTGGCCGGAGGAGGTCGGCAGACATCGGCGAACAACGAAAGTCAGGACGCTCACGACCACAAAGTTAAGGAATAGTTTCAAATAGTGAAACCCAGGAGCTGATTTCTACAGATCTGCCCCTATATATCTTTAGTCCATCCTGGTTTCTGAGAAAGTTTAGTTGACCTCTTATCGAATATTTCCCGAAGATATGGTAGTCTAAAAAATTACGTGAAAGTTTTCCTCATCTAGAAAAATTGTTACGTTACTATGCTATGTTGCTAAGGAACGGGTAACTTGTTACTATTCCGGAAAAAAATCTAAACTCTGTATTGCTCGTTCATCGATAAGTTTTCCGAGTGAGCGCGTTACAGTAAATGTGTGCAGAGTAGTCTTCCTGCAATTGTTGAGCTCATGAAAACATGTATCGTAAGAAAGGTAAGGTTGTATGCTTGGAACCGTTTCTTTTAATCTTATCTCAGATCCGTCTATCTAGCACTGGTCAGTTTCGTATGTACGAGTACCATTGTGTCGCCGAATACAGTGAAGACTGTCTTTAGGCTGTTGAAAAGATTTAAGGAATTTTCAGCATGGAGTTATTCATTACTGGCACCGGTTCATAGTAACAATTTGACTGTCCACAACGAAGGCAAGTTTTGTTGAAACCAGATATACGCGTACATATCATGTGTGTCACCTTAGCGGCCCTGTCAATATCATATGCACCACAGTCTGGAATATGCGGCTGTAATCTGGGAGTCTATAGGAGTTCAGCTTCTCAGAGGTTTTGCAGAACGATGTAGCGCTGTTTTATACTTTAAACGACGATATGTAAACTAACCATCAAATCTAAACCATCAAACGAGAGCACACTGATGAGGATTGACCTGGTTAAAATCAGCTATGTAGATCACACACACGTCCAAATCGTTAAGGCTGTCGTTGTTGAATTAGTTGTTACGATTGCTGCTGTCATCGTTATTGCAGTCGCCGACACCACTTTCAACATCGTGATTAAACTCGTCTGCTACTGGCCGGCATTTAACTCGCTCTTATCAGTCGCCAAATATGGTGTCTAAGTATACGAGCATATATGTATTCATATTAGGGTGGACCAAAAAAATAAAGTCGGAATTTTAATTCTCTCACACCCTAGGATTGATCTATATTGAGAAAATATATCCCTATTTTTATTTTGAAATCAAAAAACATTTTGGGGTCGCTCGAAGCGCTCAAAGTTTTGCAGATATTTTATAACGGGAACAACGACTTTTCGTAGAAATGGTATACAAGTCTGGAAAATAAAAATTTGTCGATCGAGAAACTACGGTTCTCTTCAGGAGACTTCTGGTAACAGTACCCAATTGTTTATTTAACCATTTTTAAATATTAGAGATTTTTTATTGGTCCCCCATTACATTTTCTAGGGTTTTGGCAGACCTATAAAATATAGTAGTTATGAAAAAATGGTTAAATAAAAATTTCATATTATTACCGGTGATGCCCTGTAGAAAAGCGTTCGACAAATATCAATTTTCAAGAATTCTATACCATTTCTACGAAAATTTGTTTATTCTCCATTTAAAATACATCAAAAACTTTGAGCGCTTCGAGCGACTTCTAAATATTTTTTGAATTCAAAATAAAAAATAGGGCTATATTTTTTCGATATACGAAATTTCTAGAGAAAAAACTTCCGACTTTATTTTTTCCGCATGCATTTTTGGACCACCCTAATGTATGTATATACATGTGTATACGAAAGTACGTTCACTTCAGCAAAAAACTTGTCAACTTCTAGTTTAAACGCTTAAAATTGTGTCAAAATTATGAATATATAAAAAGTGGAACAACAAAAATATTTTCGAAATAAGTAATACCAAATAAGTTGAAAAGAAGAAAAAGTCGTATGAAAAAGAAAAAAATCTAAATCTAAAGCCATGCCGGCTTCTCAGAGTCGGTTGTTACTTTTAATTATCGGACATGTTTCAACTGGTTGTAACCTGGCAACTTGTTGCTGCCCGTCTTTCCTGACTTCACATTACACTGTACAGCACTTGGCTGGTTATTGGACAAAACCAACTTTTTTTAAGATATTGAGTCATAAGTAAAGACATGAATTTCTCTGTTTTTCGAAGTTGGCCACAAAAATCGAGATATGGACCTTCGAGGTTCGAAGTTGGACCATTGGTATAAAATTATTTTTAATTATTGCAAGTGGTCCGGCTTTTGCTCTTATTTAAAGGGTATATAACTTTTGCAAATTTATATTAGAGGCGCTTTAAAGGGTCCAAAATCACTTTGAATTTTTTTTTTAAATACAATTTTTAAATTTTTCGAAAATATGACGTTTAACCCCTTATAGCACCTGTTTTATAAGTTTACACAAAAAAGTTATATACCCTTTAAATAATTAGAAAATAATTTTTTACTAAAGGTCCCATATCTCGATTTCGAAGACTAACTTCGAAAAACGGAGAAATTGATTTTTTAATTATGACTCAATATCTTCAAAGAAATTGGTTTGGTCCAATACCCAGAAATAAAATTGATGTTGCCGTATAGTGTTATTATTGCTGGAGTTGGTGTTGTTAGTATTTCATTCATAGGTGTGCTAGCTCTGCCCGCTGCCTTCTAAATAGCCGACGGCATTTCCACCACATGTCTCTTTGTGGGCATAGAAACAAATGCATTTACATGAATTTACCGGTGTTTTGTAGTATAAACTATATGCGCAAGTATGTATACATAGTATGTAAATACATACATACATATGTATGGATAAAATTGTAATTGTTTTAGTGCTTCGGTTGCAGTGTCGTACGCCGTGAATCAATCAATTGCTATTTACACACACTTTTTCGCATAGATTTGCGCAATTTTGTGTATATATTTCACTCAAAATACTCTTAGACAGTGTTGGCATTTTTGGTACGATTGCGTTCGGAATATACTTTAGTACTACGCAAAACTTTTCAGTGCAATTTTATGATGAATACCTTGAAATCGAACCGCTGAGAGATACTTTTAGCATATTTGACGTTTTCAAGCATTTTAATTTTAAAATTTACTGACACACACATTCTCATTTTCAATAACAATTTGATTTTTTTCATTCTTATAAGCACTAAAATATTGATAAATATACTTGCAAATATGCTCGCAAAACAAAAAAAAACGTAAACACAGTTTGATGTTGTGTTTTTTATTAAGTTTATTTCAAGGATTGAAGAAATTCAATGGACATAAAAGTGTTGCTTGATATTCTCAAATAATGGAGATCTGCGTTGATGGTTGTAAATTTTTTTTAACTATTCGTTATTCTCCATTTCAGATAAATTATGTAAATCTCTTCAATAACAACAATGCTTTCCCGTAGAGACGAACCATTGGGTTTATACTTTCTTCTAAGATGGCCATGGAAGGCATGGGAAAACTTTCTTCTAAGATGGCCATGGAAGGCACGGGCAAACTTTCTTCTAAGATGGCCATGGAAGGCATGGGTAAATAAAGAAAATATATGTATGAGCAAATTAAAAATTCGTTACAATTTTCAGTCAAAAAGTGCAGTTTTTGTATAGATTTCGTACTGTAGGAACAATTTCATTTCCCAACACTGCTCTTAGATAGTTGTATTTCACGTTAGCATTTCGTTACACTTTCGCTGGTGACGTAAGGCAACGCTGTGATTTGCTGATTTATGGCCTTTTTACTCTACTCTGTATTCGGTACACTTTTATAGGCCAAGCAGTTAGTAGTTTCTATTTTAGGTCAAATATTCGCCACTCCCTATGGAATGTGCAAAATAGTTTTCGCACCGATTATTTTTTATAAAACCATTTCTTGCTTGTGTGTGCAAGAATGCTGACAGGCAAAAATAGACCCGAAAATCCCATCAGTAAATAAAATACGAATAGCAATCCAATGGTTTCTGCTTGAAGAGACACCTAGCAACGCTATTAAGGGGGCTACTAGACTAGGTGGAATTGAGAATAGCTAAAAGGAGGCTTACAAACAGCAAAGTACCTAATATCGAATGGTTTTGTAGGAAGCTTTTTCATGCCACAAGGACACTCGAAAGTTTTCCATTAGCTACCGAGGGACGACCGCTGTCTATTTTAAGATAACTAGTATCGCGCAGTTGTCGAAATTCCTTTTCCACCTTTTTCATACAGTTTTGAATTTACCTGTGAACAATATTGACTACTTTCTGGGAATAACAATTTTGGAGTCCCCCACCAAAATGTGTCGCGGATTTACAGGTGAAACTCAAAATCGAATTATGAAGGTGACAACCGGCTTGATTTGTGTTAATTCTAAGTACCAAGTCTCCTACAAGTTTCTTCTGAAAACGAAGGAGAACCTAATTTTTTTTATTTATAAGAAATATGCATATGTATTTGTGTGTATAGATAAGATACCTAATGGTAACCATAACTGACCAAAATAAAGTAAAACATATACCAGTTCAGACTGTAAATACGTTTTTCGTTTATATTGGTTTGAGAGCCTCTTTTAAAGTTAAAAACTAAATTGCCAACATCTACAAAACTTCGTCCTTATATTCACCAGAGTCGGTAAAAGATAAGAAATTACCTCGAAGGTGTAAAACAAAATATAATATTTCCTCCTCTAAGGGCGGTTTCACACAGGTTTTTGTCAAGATGGGACCAAAGCCCAATATTTTCGCATCACAAAATTGGGCTACCAAGTAGCATACGCGGTTCCAGAAAAAAGCGCTATGAGAATATCACTTCGTATGAGAGGTGCAACGCCCTCTTTTCCTCAAAAAAGGGGTTTCAAAATTTTCTTGCAGCGTATGTATATGAACATTTCCACAGAACGGTCAACCAGGACCGATAAGTAAAATGAGCAATCACTTGTATGGGAACTTAAAGTTATAGTGGTCCGATTTTGATAGTTCCGACATATGATTAAAACATTATAAAAATACACTCGCTTACTAAATTTCAGTCGGATATCTCGAAAACTGACTGACAGATGGGCTTGGCTAAATCGACTTAGTTCGACGATCTGATCATTTTGGCAAACATTTATGTGGGTCTATATCTTCATTTTCTGGTACTTACAAACATCGGTCCAAAATTATAATGCCATATATGGAAAAATCGTATGCTCACGACCGGTACTTAAGCTTATAAATAAATAATTAAATAATAGAAATATTTCAACGTCCCATTAGTTCGGAGGAAGTTATTTTGATCCACTTTAATATAAAATTAATCGATTTAGAATATTCTGTTTCATTTCGCAGTTTCAGTCTAATCTTTGTCATGATCTTTATGTTTGTCTTCGTCATTGAATTGGCAGCGTCTTGTGTTTATCTGCGTCGTTATCCTTGGGCCGAGGCCACGCAATGAGCGGTTTATAGTAAACTACTCCAAGTCATTATCGTTCTTTGAGCTACGTTTACTGAAGAAGACAGAATGACTTGCTGTACTGGTTTTAAATACAGTAAAACCCGCTTAAGTACCTTACGAAAAATATCAGCTTTTTGAGGTACTTAGGCGGGTTGGATATTAAAAGAACCCGCTTAAGTACCCCGATGCAGGTACTTAATTATTGATGTAGTTACATCTTTTTGTTAACTTACATAAATATGTAAATCCTTGAATAAAACATAAACATTTTATGAAGTATACGTATTTATTTAAGATTTTTCAATTAAAATACAGTTCATTCCCAAACAAATACCATGTAAACCTAAGCTTAAGTTTTTTTATAGAACACTTAAAGAAAAAATTCATCAAAATTACAAATTTTTTCTCAAATGTGTTTGTTGAGTATACAGTTTTATAGCCCATTCAATGTTAGTGTAATAATCTGCAAATTTCAAGTGTCTAAAAATTACTGTTGATTTTTTATAATTTTTTTGCCGAAGGTGTGTAACGCTGCCACTGAGATTCAAAATATGAAAATATTTTAAGGAATTTTAAAAGAGCACTTAGAAGGGGAAAATTATAGGTAAAATGGTAAATGGGGTACGAAAAATTGAGGTACTTAGGCGGGTTGGGTAAATAAGCGGGGAGGTACTTAAGAGAGGGATTTTCTTCAGATTACATTCAAAAATTCACATTGCCCAAAAATGTTGTTTACTTAAGCGGGTTAGGTACTTAAGCGGGTTTCACTCTATAATGATATGGAAGTAACTAAGGTCCAAACCGACAATCGGTTTGTGGAACTATTTAGGAAGAAGAAGTTTTTGGAAAAGCCAGAGCAGGATAATGATATTGGAGGATACATAAATGTGCATCAAAAGTTAGCGTATAAACACTCTCCAATGAAGTTATGACAAAAATACTTAAAACTATAGCTGCTTCGTTTGTTTTCTGTCTTTATTAGAAATGCTCATCCGCCGTGCCCTAATTTTTAAAGCGCTTTGTGCACTAATTTGCTTTTTGCTTATTGTTAGCTGATATTCCATTTAAGCGATTTGTAGTATTGCATTCAATTTACTTATTTTTGGATTTTTGTTTTACAAGTGCTTGCGATTTTAGTTAGCATTACATATGTACATATGGCCTAGCTTGAACATTTAATTCAGGCTTGTAATCACTGCCTTTCATTTTCTACTTTTTTTGGCCCAAAAACTAAATCGAAATGAAATTTGATTCATCCAAATTGCTAGGAAATTGTAGCAAAAGGAAAAACCCTAACGCGACGGATCTAGTACGCATAATGAATGTACATACATACATACATACTCCATACGCCAAACTCCAGTCGCTACGTGACCCAAAGCCAAAATCGCTGGTGTTGCTATGTACTATTATTAGCAAGATATTGTTTGCTGTCACTTTGCCTTGGTAAATGGATAGAAAGCAAGCGAGACAAGCAAACAAGGCGGCACCGCTGGTTACCTTTAAGCGAGCGGAAAAAATTCATTCACAAACTCATGTCAGCTCCAAAAGCGATTAGTACATATGTACTATGCAGCTTGTTGCTATTACAAAAAATGTAAATAGATACATATTTGCTACCTATGGCGGTGTAACTAATCCAATGCAATATTGCGGCACAACTTTATTAATCACTTTACGCCAAAATATTTATCAGAAAAAATGTGCTGAGAAGACAATATAACTACATAGGTACAGCAGAACAAATAAAAACAAGTAAGAGCAGCGCTGTCTTCGGCTATGCCGAAGGCTTCATACCTTTCATGAACATCTGCAAATTTTACTTTGACAGATTACTGCTTTTGAATACATCTGCATACATCGATAGAGGAGTTACATACTTATATAAAAAATCGCATCTAAACAATCACAGGTATGGAAGATATACTTTATATGGCACCAATCTAAGTGATTTTCACTGCTATGTGATCGGTATGTAAACCGGCAACACAATTTATTGGGTTTAGTTTCCTACATAAAGGAGATATATGGCAAAAACTGGTATCTGAACAATCAGTGCTATAGGAGATAAAGCTTATACAGCATAGATTTTGATGATTTTCTCAGTAGACTTTGTATTATTATTTATAAAATATCTTACGAAATTTATCGGTTTTAGCTATTCAAATAAAGGAGTTTTACCGTAAAATCCCATATCTGAACAATCAGATGTATGAAAGATATATGTTGTAGTCATCCGATCCTTGTTATTTTCACTGTAAGTATTCTGTAAATAATGAGTGAAAGTGGTGCGAAATTTCATGTTCCTAGCTGCATAAATGGAGGAGTTATGATAAAAGACCTCATATCTGAACAATCAGTTGTATGGGGTCTGCAGGTTATAGTGACCCGACCTTTGTTATTTTCACTGTAAGTCTTCTGTTGATAATGGCTGAAAACAGCGCGAAATTTCATGGTCCTAGCTACATAAATGGATGAATTATAACGAAAAATCTCATATCTGAACAATCAGTTGTATGGGAGCTATAGGTTATAGTTACCCGATCTTTTTAATTTTCACTGTAAGTTTTCTGTTGATAACTATTGAAAACAGTGCGGAATTTCATGTTCCTAGCGATATAAATGGAGGAGTTATAACGAAAAATTTTATATCTGAACAATCAGTTGTATGGGGTCTATAGGTTATAGTGACCCGATCTTTGTAATTTTCACTGTAAGTATTCTGTTGATAATGGGTGCAAGTACTGCAAAATTTCATGTTCGTAGCTGCATAAATGGAGAAGTTACAACGAAAAATCCCATATCTGAACAATCAGTTGTATGGGAGCTATAGGTTATAGTGACCCGATCTTTGTAATTTTCACTGTAAGCATTCTGTTGATAATGGGTGCAAGTGCTGCGAAATTTCATGTTCGTAGCTGCGTAAATGGAGAAGTTATAACGAAAAATCTCATATCTGAACAATCAGTTGTATGGGAGCTATATGTTATAGTGGTCCGATTCTTCCGGTTCCGACAAATGAATAATACATTCTAAAAATACACCCACCTACCAAATTTGGTCCGGATATCTCGAAAACTGAGAGACTAGATTGCATACAAACAGACAGACAGACGGACAGACGGACAGACGGACAGACGGACAGACGGACAGACGGACATGGATAAATCAACTCAGCTCGACGTTCTGATCATATAAGTATACATTTTGATGGGTCTATCTCTTTTTGTTCTGGTACTTACAAACATCGGACCAAAGTTATAATACCATTTCATGCTCATGAAAGGTATAATGAAATGAAGTAATCAAGCCGCTCACCATCAAACTAAATAGTGGCGCACTGCCTGCAGTAAAGCTCAAAAACTCATGCGAATCTGGCCAAAACACACCGCCATATAAGTAAGTTTTGTCGCTTATGCGCGCATGCGTAATCGGGCAAGCTCAAAGCGTTCAAGAATTAAGCTTCGTCTATGCGGGCGCAAACAGTTCCTCTCGTCGAGTTTGATACCCAATCAAATGGTCAATGCATTCACATTCGATTTTCAACGCATTAGAATGGATTCGGAAACTCGTTAGCATTCATGTACATATGTATTTATGTATGTATGTATATTCTTACATTTCTCAGTAACCTGTAGGGAACGCAACTAACTACAAATGCACTATAAGTTCACTATTTTTAAACTAGAGGTGACTACGCCTCGACTACTTTACATTGCTTTCAACTGACTACTTTTACATAGCGTTTTCTCAAAAAATAAGTATACCATCCAGTAGTAAAACACTCGATGGATTTGCAAAATTAGCTCGAATTTTTATTTTATGGCCTACTAAAGTTTTCATGTCTCGCTCTAAGTAGTTTTCAAAAAAGTCGAAAAATGGTTAAAATAAATGTCTGAACGAAATTAAGTGTTAAGACGTATATAGTAAAATTTCATGGGAAATATTTTCGTAGAACATGTTAACCCATTAACTCCCGCCTGAAAGGGTCGTTTTGGCCCCTTACTGCAGGAAACCTCGCAAAAAGCAAATTTGGAAAGTCGTTAGCGGATTGATATATTCTAGAAAATTACTCTAAGGAAAATTTTACTAGGGGTCTTCTCAGGCAAAAACTTTATGCCACCAACGCAAAAGTCGCTATAAAATTTAAACAAAAAATCTATGCCAAGAAGGAATAACAGCCAAACTTAAATTAATTTATTTTTTTGAAACCAAGTTTTTTGTTGACTTTTTTTTAGATACATACCTACTTAATTTATATTTATTTTTTTATTTTTGAACACGCATTTTTTTGTTGAAAGTGAAAATTGTGCAACAAATTACAAACGCATACATTTCTTCGGTTAACGCCTGCATTTCAAAGTCATGCAACCAATTAAAAGTCAGCCGTAATAAGCGGGCCAAAATTTGGCTATTTTAGTAGTCGACTACGTAATTCCCGACAGGGTATACATATTTGTCTATGTAGATATGTACTATGTGTAGAGCACGTCTACGCGCTGCAGTAAGTACTTGTTCACATTCATTTGGCCGCCTCTTTGTCTGCCATATCATTAATGGCCAAGTCGAAATACACAATCAACTTCCGTTTCCATCGTAATGCCTGCCAGCGTTTCTTGCACATTATTTTTGTTTTGTTGCTAACACCATAGCTGTCATATATGTATGCATGCAATTCGCTCATATACATACAAGAAATCAAAGTAAAAAATAAAACAAAAAATAGCTTAAACCATTTTCAAATGTCTCAGAGTTGCGGTGTAAATTAAAGAAAAAATTGATTCGTTCGAAAAGTTTGAATTCAGTGCGCATGGAATTAGCCACTGGCGGTCAGTGTACAAACATGTTTTTGGCGTGTTTTTTCTATTCTTTTTCCATAAAGTCTTACATGAAGATTACTGAAATATTTAACTAAATATTAATATTGCTACCAAGGTAATTCAAAGTTTAATACTCAAGCTTTCAAATGTTCTCTCTCTTCCTCAAAGAAATTTTCGCGGTATGCTTGTTCTCGCTTAGATGAACACAACTACGATTTGATGGCAAATGGCAACCGCCGCTTGTTTTCCCTCTCCTTCATTTCCCTTACTCGTTTCTAAAGTAAAGATCAAAAGTTGTTTCTCAACTATTTCAATTTTAATTACAAAAGTTTATTGAAAACGCACACTGTGCTGCACAATTCAAGCATGTGTTTACTTTGCCGTTAATTTGCGTATTATTTTAATGGCATCTATAAAATTAACACTTTAGCTTAAATTAGGTCCCTCCCCTCCCGTATGATACTCGTATTCTTGTACACAGAATTAGAATGTTTTTATTACCCGATAAGACACAAAATCTATGTAGTACTTACACATATACATTTATGTACATGTTTGTATTTATTGCAAGTGGGCGCCAAGTTAAGAAAACTAATCAGTGGTCAATCAGCGACTGTGAGCATAAACCGGATGAACAGGCGTCAAATTCCATGTAAATTAAATTGAATTAAGACAAAAGCAACTGGGCAACAGCGGAGTTATTCATTGCAAGTAAGCAGCTAGCTAACGTACTCTCGAATATACATAACTTGGAAAGCCTGTAGTTAAAAGCCAAACTGATCAACAAACCTTAAATGGTTAAGCTTCTTCAAAAAGGGGACTAACTCTTTATCAAGAGGCTGACGATTTCGATATCATCAGTTTAGGCCACAAGTTTTATGCTGTCACGTGATGAAAAAGATCACACAAAAGGGAGTCGCTTACACCTTATCAACTCTTCGCCGTCTTACTTGAGTAGCCCAGTTGGCAAGCCGTCTGATCTAGTGGCTTTTATAACCTGCGATAGTCAAGCGATGGGACACTCAATCCCTCGTCATCGACTGGAGACTCCGGTTCATCTTCTCGATTGCTTTCGGTGATTATTTACGGACATTGCGTATATTCGTCACTAAGTCCTCGTGTCTATTTTCACAGGGGTTCACCTTGTCTTGACACCGTTCGTAAGTCGTATAATTTCCGATAGATTTTCTGACTCTTTTCCTATTGGCCAGCATTTCAAACGCTTCGCACCCTCATATTTCGGTATCTCTTTTACAGTGGCGTGAGATACTTCATCCTACTGGTTGTTTTCTTGCGCCAATGAAATCAGACTTCGCATCGCATTCTCGGCGGAGGTGCGTAATGAGCAGAAAATGTGCTTACACTGGAAGCAAGTATGGCGTCCTTCTATGTATCACAACATTGTCGATTCGTAGTCTCATTCTTTTTTTTTACGAAATTTTCTCTCAAAAATTGCAATATTCTTATAACACCAAAAAAACAAAAACGAAGTGCAATTTCGAAAAACCGTCCAAAGTGTATTTTTGTTCTATAATTATCTACAGATTCCCACAATTGTCTTCACTGTCCAGAAAATCAATGAAAATTCATTGACACAGTTGGCGTGGTTTGACTCTAATGATTTTAACGAGCCCAATAAGTATGAGTGGCCCCATCGAAGGCGGTAAATACTAGTCCCGGGGAGATCCTCCGGATTTGTCGGAAAGTATGAATCCAAGTTCCAAAGCCATAATCTAGCAAAATCTGGGGAGTTTAGGAGTCCACCTCACCGCACTCCATACAGCTGTGCATGAACCCCGAAAGGATAGTGGCCTGTCAGGACACCCATTAGAATCGATAGATCTGGCTTTGCGAGATTCCAGACCGCCGCCGGGGTACCCTTGGCCAAATTGACTTCTCCGTAGCGCATACCCCGATATTCCTCCAGCATTCGCTGAGTTGCCCCGAGACCCATCTTTCCAAGAAACCCCCACAAATGGTCCAGGGAACTCCTACTTCCTCTCTTCTTAGCGATGCTTTCTCAAAGATGCCACCTCTGTCTGTAACTCCTCAGCCGCGCAGTTTCACTAAAGCCTGACATCCAAACAAGTCGGACAACGTAATGCTCCGACGCTATCTAAAATGAATTAAGGCATTCCTCAACAAGCTTCGAGCGTACAGTAAGTGAGCCCAGGGGGCTGATTGCCGGCTGGCTGTCTGAGTAGACATGTTAACATATTTTAACGTTATCGCGCATATCAGCAGACAATCGACTGTTTCCTTCATAGCAGCAACCTCCGGTTAAAAAAACTACTTTGATATGAAGAGCTCGCTGGAAAAGACAAAAGACTTTTTGGCACAAGTCTTAAAATATAATAAATTTTATAATTTCGGTTGGAAAACCGCAACTTTTTTGGTGAGACACCATAATATACATATGTATGCATTAATGCTGATTGATATTAAATTCATGAAAAATTGTCATAGCTTTATTTATAAAAAAAAAAAATACAAAATTTTTTTTTCGCAAATTTTAATACTTCAGGATATTGTTATTTGTACCACTTTTTGCACGCTTGTCAATTTTCAAAAGGAAATAATTTATCGTATACAAGTATATATTTTGCCAGGAACTGCCTCTTGACTAAATAGCCTATTATTTGTATGCCTTTTTGTTCTACTTTATTTGAAGTAGGCTGAATTAAAATTGCCAAACAATGATTTTTGCGAAACACAAACGTGCAAAGATTCGATAACTTCGAAAAACATAAAGTCCACACAAAGCTTCGTTGAACAATTGGGCAGGCTCAACAGGTGCCGCACAAAAACAATTCCTGTATTGTGTTTTCGAATAATTTGCCTTTCATTCACGTCAGCCCATTCATTCCAATAGTCAGCACAGCACATTCTTCGATTAGCCCACATGTGAGAATTCCAATAAATCTTGTTCAGGCCATTTTTGCAACAACTTAAGTAATGTATTTAGCGTATTTTGTTATTACTTTGCGCGCTAACGAGAATTTTATGTTCAATATATTTAAATACATACATATGTATGTACATGTGAATATTAGTCTCCGCATTTGCGAGTGTACATACATGTCGCCGTTGATTTACATTATTATACATATATCAATTGTTTATATGTCTAATATTATGTATTATATGTAATTTTCGCGTCCGGTAATTGACAACCATAAAGGCGGCGGCGGCATGGTGTTGTTGTTGCTAGGCATACGACTAACTAACTACCTGATTGGTCATGTTAGTGGCACCGGTGGCGATAAGTCGGTAAGTCGTTGGCAGTTGGACGCGCATTTGGTCATTCAATAACGACATCAATCATTTTTTATTATATTTTACCTGTATTTATATAATAGATATGTATTTATTTATTTATATTTTTTTGTTTTTGTATATGTGTGAAAAGCCAAAAGGAAAAGTGAAGAAAATCGTTGTGGTTAAGAGTTCATGGTATATGAATACGGTATTCGTATACATACTACGTATGTACGTACAACCCTGTGGGGAAAATCTCTAGTTCTGAACTGGGGCGCTTCTAGTACATTTAGACCCAGTACTGGTTCGCGATAAATCTCTTTTGCATGCAAGCAACTGGCGAATTTAACATGGCGATGTCCTAGGAAGTGTCAATTGCCCCCCGCTGCATCCCTTTTTCGATAGTTCCGAATTAGTTCTAAATTCTATAGTTCCGAACCATTCTAAAATCGACAGACGAAAGAAAAAAGTATCATGATTTTTCAATCTTTTCTGTTCTTCCGTGTGCGATTTTACATTATTTTCAAAGAAACGTTTTTTCAATTTGAAATTAAATTTGTTTGAATGATTGTAAGAAATGTACGTTTACATACCTTGCTGTAGCTGACTTTGCAGAGGTGCTCGCTGTTATTGGTTAGATTCCAGATGGCCCCAAGATGTTAATATGTTAACACCAAGCTTTGTTTTGTATTACCAAACTATGAAATAGCATCTGCAAAGTACAGAATAGAAGCGCATTTGAACGAAAAAGCCGCCGAACACATATCTATGTAAAGTAACCAAGCCCCCCGCTGCATCCCTTATTCGATAGTTCCGAATTAGTTCTAAATTCGACAAATAAGATCTAGTTCGTTCTGCATCCCTTTTTCTATAGTTCCGAACCATTTCTAAATTCGTCACTTTAGATATCGATTTCTAGTGAAAAAAACTGAAATAAATTAGTTTTTTAAAAGTACCACTTTTCTCCGATTTTGGACTGGTGGGGATTTAGTTCATATCGGACTAGTTCGTTTTTGGCGATAAAGACCTAGTACGGAACTAGAAATTTGATTCACTAGTCCGCGGTTTCCCTGCTGGGAATATACACGTATTTACCCACACACACACATATGTATGTCCATATATATGTATAGACCACGCGGCTTATTTTATTTATGTGCGATGAAATATGCAAATTTTGATTTTTATCGTTTCACGCAAGACATTTGAGATATTGTTTCGGTACAATTATTATGATCGGGATATTAAACAAATTAAGATTTCTATCGTGATGCATTTGGCCTTTAAAGAGGCAAAATTAGGTGCATATAAGTATACATATGTACATATTCAAACATGTAGGACTTGTTTACATCGAACAAAAAAAAAAAGCTAAAGAAGCTAAGTTGTGAGTCATTTGCATATAAAAGTTCCCATAAATATGCTAGAAGAGTGTTAAAATAAATGAATTAAATTAAAGATAATCGCAGATGTTTATCATAGTTAAACCACGGTTTCAGGATACAATTCTTGATATTGCATATGGGTCGTTCCATACCAAAACGGACGGAGTTCACACTTCATGTGTTTGATTTGTTTCAAATTTTAAGGGTTGATGGATAAGCATAAATAATAAATAAATATGAAATTTGTGCTTGATAAATACATTTTTAAAAACTTTACAGCACAAAAACAAAAACAAATCGATTAAATAGTTTTCCAAATATCTCGAAATCTCTATGAAACGAAATATTTAAAAAAATTTTTAAAATTTCCACTAATGAGGTATAACCAGGACTTCAACCTTTCACACCATACGCTCGGTAAGACTTTGCATGTCCAAAGTTAAGAAGGCTGACCGCGGATGTTGCAAGGTCCTTCTTCTTGTCCTTCTTGTGCATCGGGCAGAGCACATTTATACTCCAATCGTCGTGAAAGCATGCATGCACTTCATAAACCCCTCTCCGGCAAGCTGTCAATTCCTGCAGCTTATTCGTACCTCGTCATATTCTGGTGGTGGGACATCGCTTCCTTGGTGCGGAGTGCGGGCTCATAGTCCTAAAGCCACAAAAGTTATTCTTTCAACTACCAGCCGATATGTATAACTCAACTGCCAATAATTGGCTTAACAATTTGTCAACTTTGAAAAGTATGTACAGTGAAGAACAAAAGTATTGGCACAGAGAATTTTTCACAATATATGCAAAGTTGTTTATTATAATTTCTTTTTGCTAAAATATTTATTTTTGCGTACGGTGTTTGTTGTTTCCTTCCATAGAAAAGAAATGTCGAGCATAATTTGCATATACTCAACGCGATGTTTGGCAACTTATAATTTGTATACAAAAATTTAATGGGCTATAAAATTGCATACTTAAAAAATGTGGTTAGGATTTTGTAAATTTACAGAATTTTCTTGAGTTTTGCAAAGTTTAGAGATTTTATTTTTATGGTTTATGTTGTAGTGAAAACTACATTTAATAAAAACATCTGCAAATAAATTAGAATAAAAACTCTGCATACATTTCGAAAAATTCGCTGTGCCAATACTTTTGTTCGCCAGTGTATAATTAAAAGAACTTGTCAATACAAACAATCAACGTTGAATAAATTAACAATCTCGCTTCATTTTAAGCTGTCACCTAATACATAGATTTGAATTAATTAGAATATCAATCAAATGTACTAAGCCACACTTAACAAAATCAGCTAATCAATCAATTAAATGTTGTCAGTCAAATTAGGTATTTACTACTTACTGGGCGAATTAATAAGTATTTACCTACATGCTCACATAAATTGGTAAAAATTCAAAATATTCATGTCTGCGAATGGGATTTATTTGACACACTAAAGACAGCAGCCTTTTTATTGTTTTTAGTTAAAGTAAAATAAGTAAAATCAATGCTATTGGCAACAATCATATATACCTATGCGGAGACAATACTTCAGCTGTGAAGAAAAAAGTTGTCGGAAGAATTATTTGTGCACATAAACGTTTATAGTTTGTATTCAGAAAATTTTTAATATGAATAAAACTTCAATTCAATATTTACCCTTTTGTAGTGATATCATGGCAGTGTCGAGAAAAACATGGCTCACGTTGCGGCAGCTAAACATATAAACAGAAACAAATCGCTGAGCGAATTTCGTCGGGCGGAGCGACGCCGTCGGGTGATATTCTCCGCAACATTACAAATACGCATGAGCTGAATGGCAAATAAAAAAATACTAGTATTTGCCCAGAGTTGAAATGCATCCACTAAAATTAAGGAAATTGAGGTGAGTTGAGGTGAGTTAAAATAAAGTGAATTGAAATAAGTGAGATGAGCTGAGGTGAGAGGAGGTGAGGTGAGTTGAGCTGATATAACATTAGTTGGGGTGAATTGGGTCGAAGTCAGGTGTTGTGAATTGAGTTGAGATGAAATGAGGTGAAGTGAGTTGGGGTGAAGCGAGTTAAGATAAAATAAGATTAACTGAGTTAATTTGAGGTAATTTGAAGTGAGCTGTGATTAGTTTAGGTGAAATGAGTTGAACAACACAACATAACCAAACATAACATAACATAACAAAACATAACATAACAAAGCAGAACATAACACATCATAATGAAATATATCATAACATAATATAATATAACTTCACATAACACAAGATAACATACCATAACATAAAATATCTCCTTCTTCAGTTTTATATTTTTCTTTGTCTCGGTTTCTAGGTTTTATCTGGGTTTCCTTACTTTATTTTAATCTCTGCCTTTATCCCTTTCTTCTACATACTCATCTCTCCCTTCTTCCTTGCATGAATCTTATTCTACATAAATCTTATACTAAGTTTCTACGGCACATAATTCGCTCTCCCATTCGTAATTGGCTCTCTTATTCGTAATTGGCGCCACAACTACTATTCGAATTACGTAATTCGCCATACAAAAATTTTGAGAACGAATTACCTCATTTGTAGGTAACTCAGATCCAATTACCATGCGAATAACGAAAAAATCGCTGCCTTCTCTAACTTTAATCGGAAATATATCGAACTCAGCTGTCAAAGCAAGAGAGAACAGAAAAAATCAAAACAAAGAAAGGGAGGAAATGAAGGAAAACAAAATGAATTGTCAAATCGAATTAGGAATGAGTCGTGTAAACGGGGTAATTCACCAAAGTAATTCAGAAGTGAACTACGTAATTTGCAGTGAAAAACTTTTACAGTTGACAACTGTCAAATGGATTGCGAATTTTTCTGAAAATAAGACAATATTTAAAAAAATGCCATAGATTAGGTTTTTAGACATTTTGATCATGAATTTTGACGTAAACTAAAATTTTGACAGCTGTCAAATAAACTGTTAATTTTTAAGAGTTCTAGTGCTAGTCACAATTTACGTCAAATTTAATCCTTAAGGGTTTACGAAGGGGCTGCCAATTTCTCTATAAATAAGGAAAATTTCCCAAGAATAAAACGCACTATGTTTTAAAGCTTACTGATCTGAAGTGCTGAATGACATTCAAACTTTTTCGGTTGACAACTGTCAAATCAACCGTCAGCTTCAGTTGAGTAGCCCAATATATTTGTTTAGCAAAATTTGTTTAATTATATACGAGGAAACATATTTATTTTTTCGCATAAAATGTGGCGTCTCCGACCACTGCGTTATAGGAACAGTGCGGCATTTATTTCCGAATAAAACATTCTAAAAGCTTAGTATCCAGTTCCCAAGAAAACGGTCAAGAAGAAAATTGCCATTATTTCCTGTGAGTGTCCAAGGAATTTTGACAACGGAACGGCATATATTTCTGTTGCAAACATGGGTTACCTTGTGCTCTTTTTTCATAAAAAAAACTTAAAAAAAAACGTAGTAGAAACCGTAGCAAATTTCTTAAGAACTGCGTACTACCTTAAGAAAATTTGACACACGAAAGTTTCTTAGCCATTTCTTGTACGTCATTTTATATAGAGTTTTTGCTTTTCTTGACAGCTGGATACTAAGCTTAAGCCTATAAAGGCCTTTCATACGCACACTTTGTTAAAATATGTTTTTCTTTGTTTCAAAAATTGCATTGTATTTCATCATTGTAGTTGAGATCATTGTCAACTGACATATGAGTAGCTAATTCTTTGAATAAAGCAATCAATTCACCTGTGATCCGTCAAGTAAAATTGAAAGTAAGCTCTTTTCTATAAGCAATTAAACAAACACGGTGAAAAAATAACCAAATGCCTTTTATTTATTCACTTATTCTAGGCTTCGCTTATCAAACTTCTGCGATCAGTTCTAATTGAATATTAAGCCACCGTTGTCTCTTTTCCTTTTAATCGTTTTTCGAAACGTGAGTGAGTGTCTATGCGAAAATAAAAACACCTGTTTCTGATTTTTAGTCTAAGATACGAGTATGTAGAACGTTTATACTTCTAAGTATTTCATTGTACATATTCTCTCGTTTTAATTGTGCTAGCGGGAGCCTGCTTGCTGTTCGTTAGAACATGTTCCGCTGCTTGTAGCATGCTGCATGTCAATCTGCTCACTTATAACAAAAAAAAACACCACAAATATTCAATGAGTTCCAAAGTTTAATTGCCATTTATGTCACTTCTTGTATATCTGCAAATATGAAACCGAAATTAATGAGTCGGGCAGACCGATGCCCTCTTTTCACACAGCAAGTTGGGTTTTTGGAATGAAACCTAAATATTAAGTGCAATTACGAATCAGCAATGAATTGGCGGAAGAGATTGTTGCTACGTATCCTCTAGATGCATGGAAATGTAGGCCTTAAGGTGGAGATCGTATTTTAATCTTCTCAATACCGAGGACTAAAGTCTGGACGCCGTGGTAAAAGTAGACATCGTTTTACGTTGAATGCAGAAACAAATCCCGAGTATTCCAACAAAGGATTGGACAGTCATCCACGTAACGAATCGTAAGAAGGAGAGACATATAACCACTCCAGAGCAGCAAAGAAAGTGTACTTTAGGCGGACACACTAAAAGAAGATATGCCGATTTTAGTGCAAAGAAAAAAACGCTAATATGACCGATCCAACAGGAAGGAGAAGTGTGGAATAAAAACGTGGTTGCAGAGTTTCAAGACCCACACGTGAAGCTTGAAGATGCTGAACCAGCCCATGTGGAGCCTGGGGTCACCGCAGAAACAGAAGGCAGTTTGGTAAGACCGGTCCTAAATACATATCGGAGATACATATAAAGTGTTCGTTAAGGTCTGCAGTGTTTGTTCAGCATAGACGAAGTTTAATTGTGGGTGTGGGACCAACTACGTAAAAACAATCCACACTCATTACGGTTTATTGATGGAGTGAGCAATTAGCGGACTTGCGACTGCAATGCAACAGAACGATAAGACACTATCAGCGTGCCGGAAGGTGTGCTAACTTTAACGACGAACATGCTATATACAGAGCTGAACGCAAGGAGCTTAAACCAGCCATTAAGCTTAGCAAGTGGAAATGCTTTTCTAGCTCGTGTGAAGGCGTCCAAAATGACCCCTGGGGATTAGTATATAAAGGTGTGACGAAAAGGCTCAGGGCGTCGGTTCGGCCGCAGTTATTATGCACAAAGAAGTTGAAGACGATGGAGATGAATATTCACAATGCGACCAAGTTTTGCGAGAGAAATATTTCCTTCTATGACGTACGAGTTCCCCATGGTGAGTACATAATAAGTACTCCTCGCAATCAAGCGCTTTAAATAGCAAAAACTTGCTGTAGGAGAGAACCCTAAAGTGTTCGTCGATAGCTTTAACGAATGCTTTTGAGAAGTTGTGCTTTCCTGTTGTGTGTAAACGCCAGCGGCTACGACAGGAAAGTTGTTCGAACGCATAATCAGGGATAGACTAATGGAAGCAATCGAGGAAAGGGAAGGCCTATCAGCGACACAATTTGGCTCCAGAAAATCGCGATCAATAGTACATGCAGCTAGTTTAGTAAAGAGCAGTTGGCCGAAGATTTAATTAGTGGCGAAAGGTAGAAGGGAGCAGCTGAGTAGTACTGCTTGCTTGTCACCCTCGATGTAAGAAAGCGTTCACCACCGCAAGGTGGAAACAATACGGAGAACGGTGTCAAAGAACATAAAGACTCGGCTGGAGTGCAACAGGGTTCGGTTCTGGGCCCAATACTCTGGAATATCATGTACTCATCAGAGAGGTATGCTGGTCTGACTTTTTTGCGGCCATCACCCCAGAAAAGTAATTGGCTTTTCTCGAACAAAATATACAGTTAAAAGTTAGCACTAGCGTTCGGCGAAACTAATATTAGATATAAGCTAACGTCACTCCCTGCAGGGTATGTACGTGCACCACATGCCCGGCAACAAGCGATCTAAGTACCTAGATGCATGCATAAATATGTACATATATGTATGTACGTATGAAACTTTTCGCCTTGCATGTTCGCGCTGTGTGGCGCATGCGCAGTGCTGTAACAAACCTGCCAATTGCCGGAAAAGGCCAACTGTGTGTTGTAAAAGTACTGAAATCATAAAACAAAAAAATAAAACAATGTAAAATGGTTTAAAAAATAAGAAAAAAGTAGGTGAACAAGAACAAAAATTTCGTGTTGTTACACAATTCGTGCAAAAAATTAAAGAAACTTTCACACACTCATACTCATATGGCAAAATAATACACGCGAGTGCATACAAGCAAAAAAAAGGAAAACAACCGGCGGCCACTAGCGACTGACCCTAGTACGAATAACCGGCGACAATTGGAGCAATGTTGCATGCTGCATACATACATACATATGTACATAGCATTTTGACTGCCACCACATTCGGCTTGCAACAGCATGCAGCTCTGGCTAAATCTATTCCGCTGTGCATTTTTTATAATTTCTGATTTCTTTTTATTTTTTTTTTTGGTTTTTCCTGCCAACACACGATTTGAGTACACGACAAGAACGACTGCATGCTCACATGCATACATCCACATGTACTGTGTACAAAGTTACAAAATAAATGCTGGCCAACGTCGCAGAATATATCGATATCGCTTTAGAGTCCCGACTTTGGTCGAACGATATTCTTATGCAATAAATAAAAGATCATTGCGATGAGAGTTGGAAGTTGGAAGTTTACATTTTTTACTAGCTACTTGGTATGGCTGCCAGCTTTAGCAGCAGCAGGCGGCACAGAAGGGGCAAATGAGCAGATCAATAGTCGTGTAAACCAAAATGTGATCAACTTGGTAGCCAAGAAATAAATGTCGAGCTGGCAAACTAGCGAACAACCTTGAGTTGGTCTGTCCTGGCCGCCAGTGGCCTATAAATGCCGCATGACCACTGATCGTTACTATTGTGCAGATCGACTTTTATTTTTTTACATTTATTTACATTTTTGTTGCTCGCAAGTAATCTATAAACAAAAAGTGCTAGCTGTGCTTTTGGATAAATACTACAATTCGTCTATATATTTGTGCTTACTTATTTAATTATTCCCACAGTTTCCAATTTGCATTGCTTCTGGTCACAGCTACTATTTATTATGGAAAACTTCTGTTTTATCTTTACCTAAATTATCTATTTAAGACAAAGCAATTGGTTGAACATTATTTTAATACTATATATTAATAATGGAAAATAAGCTCAGCGGGTCACAATTTAGTTTAGTAAAAAGTCCGCCGCAGTAAGTAAAGCGCATGAGAAATTGCTACATTTGAAAAAAAACACAGTTTATAAATGCTAAACTAAAATCGAAATTAAAAAACAATGAAATAATTAAAACAAAAAATATTTTGTAACAATGCCCAAGTGCACCCTAAACCTATTTGCACTTAGTTGGTGGTTGGATAAATCAGAACAAGAGACACAACGATCTGAAAAATCTTGTTTGTCTCTCAAAGAGAAAGTCCCCAAACAAGTGTGCCCAAGATACCTTCGACTTCCCTAATGAATCCTAAAAGCACCTTGGTGGAAAATGCTTTATAACAAAGCATTTGACCAATCCCATAAGTTGGAGCTTTAAGGTGGATTAATCTTTGTCTGGCCAAATCTGCAGAGTAACAGAGAATATATCCTGGATTTTCAATGACTTCAAGGTAAAGCCGGCATCCCGACTCTGTGATCACACCTATTCGGTGCAATTGAAATCGCTGTCGGTTGTGACCAGTCAGTAGCCTAATGTTATTTTTATTTCCTTTCTGTTGAAAAGGTAGCCAAAGAGCTTTTGCTTTGCTCCCGTACAGCAAACTGCGGTACTTTTGTCCAACTGTCACGTGTAAAGGTTTGCATTTTTATTTTGAACAGTGGCGAAAACTTACCAAACTTCTTCTTCTTGTTTGGCCGAGTTCAATAAAGCTGGTCCTTTCTTATTTGCGCCAATGGAGGTTCATTAGAAATGCCAATCGAAACCAAGTCCTTCTCCGATTGACCCCTCCAATGCAGAGGAGTCCTTGTACATCGTTCTAAGAGTCATACAGCTCATCGTTCTACCGTCTACACCGTAGAATCTATGGTATTCACCATCGCTAACGCGTAAATCTTCCGCAGAATCTTTCTTTCTAATACTCTTAGTACTGCCTCATCAGATGTTGTCATTATCTGTACTTTGTATGTGAACTATAGAGCGCGATTTTTGTACCACCCTGTCTCGTCGTTTACTTCTCAATTGCCTACAGTGATTTCCGGTTGGATTTCAAGCCTGACATTATTATCGATTTTAATGTTGGTTCTTAAAGAAATTAGGTTCTCTACTTCATCGAAGATTCACCTGCCAACAGTGACTTGATGCCTCGCGATACCTCATTTCGTCCTCATTCATTTGCGGGCCCATCCGCTTTGCTTCCATACCCAACTTGGAAATTGTGTCAGAAAATTAAATTAAGTGAGGCTTATAGGCCTGAAAGAAATAAATACAACCACTCGTATGGTATGTGAATTAGAGTTAGGCAGGCTGTAAAAATCTGCGAAAGCAGGGGCACAGAATATCCTTAGCTTCCTGTAGTTAAGAGGGAAAGATTTCGTCAAGTGCCGGGGGTTTGTAGGGCTGAATGGGAATTAAAGCCGATTCCACCCTTTCATCACTTACAATGTCCCCAACGGTATCCGCCAGAGATACGTAGGTCCTAGGACTAGACGAACTGCCAGAGGTGTCGTCCGCGCAGCCCAGGTAGTGAGTGCTCATAAGGACCTCCAGCATTTTGTTATATGATGACGTCCAGCTACCGTTAGGCTTCTGGATAGAGTTCATACTTGAAGAGGATTTCAAAAGAACTTTCCTCAGCCTATCGGCTTCAGAGTTCTCTTCTATGTTGTTGTAGAAGTTTTACCAAGATACGCGTTTCGCCCTCTTTATGAGCAGGGGATATGGCCGTTCAAAATTTAGTGTGCTTTTTAGTAGCTCAACAAATTTTTCAGAATTATTTGTTCAAATAGTATTTTAAGTGAATCACTTTCGACCAGATTGTGAAGCAGTCTTTGCTGAAAACAAGAAAATCCTCGGAAGTTATGTCATTGCGGCCCATATTTACTGTTTGTACAGTATTTGTATACACATACACATAAATATAATTATAATCGAATTTCAAAGTAAATCGTGAATTCCCTTCCTTCGCAAAGAAACAACTTTTGGTTGCTTGCAACAAGGCAACCACGTTGGTGGCACCGATTTTCCTCCAATGACAGTTATAATTGATTCAAATTAACAGCTGATAAGCAAGACAGTTAATAACGATACACATTTCAATTGTTCTTTTTTTTATAATAATGGCACAAAAACGTAGCACAGTGGCACAGAAAAAATGTCCGACTACCTGGTGGCCAAGGATACTAAAGCAGCGGCGCCTTAATACAAAATTTGGCAAATTTTAACTATAATGAATATCGCAGTCACTTCGTGACCAAATCATCGAATATTAAAGTGCCATAATGACAGTATTGCCTTTCTTCAACTCACTTCTGCAAGCTTCTTCCCAAATTGCTCGCCCACCAGCACTCACTCCTTCGCTCGTTGCATTGGTGGCGCAGGCCGCAAATTGAGGAGGAGGTGCTTGCTATTCGTGGTGCCACCAAACATTTGCACAGTCACATTGGCTTGACCCCCGCGTTTCGTGGCATGCCCCGACCCAAAAGCGGCGCGTTGAATTTAGCGCGGACGTTGATGTTTAAGGCGGATGCTTGGTTTGTGTCGGTTGGTTGGTCTGGTCTGGTCTGGTCGGCTTGCTGGCTTGCTAGCTGGCTACTCTTTGATTGCCGAGATATGACTACTATATAAAATCAGTTATGCTAACAGTCTTGCAAAGCAGAGCAAAACGGTGCCAACAACATCAACACCACTATGGCAGCACCAGCAGTCAAAATCAATAATATTGCCATTATGCACGCTTTGTTTTTGCCTAGACCCATAAAAGTGGCAGAAGTCGATAATTTTGGGGTATGTTTGTGTATGTGTTTGTATTTAGGTGCTCTGACTTCATTTGGGCAAATAATTTCAGTTCAGATTTGGTTGGCTTTTATTGGGATTTTTTTTTTTGCTTTGAATAGTTAATGGAAATATTTGCTATTGCTATTTTTATTGCAGTTATTGTTGCTACCATTTTTTTGGTTGTTTGGTTATTGTTACGATAATCGCTATTGCTTTCCATTTTTTCTGGGCTTGCCTTGTTTGCAGGTATTTAAAAAAAATGGAAAGTGTAAAATTGTGATCTAATTTCGCGCAAATATATGAACTTCGTGTCACGGGTTATGGGTTGGAAAAAAAATTCTGACGTAATAAATTTGTTATTTCATTCCGTGTATATTTGTGCTGCACGTTTAAGTCGGTAGCATGTCCGCAGTGTGAACGGAGTCAAGTCAATATATTGAGTAGTTTATGAAGTGACCGTGATTTTAGTAAGAAATAGTCAAATTAATAGTTTATTGACTTTAACAGACAACATACTTAGTTTCAGCCTCCTTTTTTTGTAAAAAAAACTCAAAGACATGAAGTAGAATTCATCAGACGAATGTTATCTTATTACATGAAACGGGCGAGGTTATCTGAATAGGCACTATTCCGAGAAGACTCGTATAAGGTTGCCACCTATTCGAAATTAGTTACAAATTAATTTAAACATCATAACATTGGTATCAAATGGAAGGTATTTTAAAGATCCCTAATTCAAAAATATTTTTAATGGGGTTACCACCTATTTTGATTTGCATATTTATTTATTTTTTTTTTTTTGTTTAGAAAAAATGGTAAAATATTACTGTTCATGGTTACCAAGAGAAGGTTTTTAATCAATGCTTTCCATATATACAAAATGTTATCCCTTAGGATAATAGTGTAAGGTTGCCACTTATTTTCGATTCTACAGGCTTCTATGTAAAAGAAAATTTTTGTTTTGTTAATTTCAATCAGAGTTTTTTATGTATACACAGCACATATATGCTCAAGATATGTACCATTCATTTCAGCGTATTTCGGAATAGGGTTGCCACCTAAATTTTGGAGTAAGGAAAAGATATCGAAATCCAATTTTTTTTTATTTCCAAAATATTTTTTAAAGCTATCCAAATACTGAAAACTTTAAAAAGTATATGCACACCGGGCAAAGCTCGGTCAACCTGCTACTTTTCATTAATACGCGGTGCTATTCTCGGGAAAAACTACATCGAAATTCATTATTTTTTTTAACTTTTTTAAATTTAATTTTTGCCAATTTTTAACTCTTCAACATTTTTTTCGCAAGTCTCTCATCTATGTTTACTATGGCACCTTATGTATGCATAAAATATGTCTTGTGTTCGTGCCCTACTGCATTAACGGAAGTCATTTCACGGCTTTAATATTCACGAAAATATTACCTAAAGACTTTTCAGTATGTGGCCTGAGGGGTACACGGTCTGTGGCCTGAGGGGTAACTCGATGACTCTATTGATTTTCCTTACAAAATCCTCTAGGGCTCAAGGGATCCCTTGATATCCCGGCGCCACTTTAAATTCATTGCTTTCGGAAATTCTCCCCAACTTAGCTCGAATCACGAATATTACTCACTCGATTTCAAAGTTATAAAAATTAAAGTGTGGTATCAAATTAGGATATTACCTTACACCAACAAAATAATTAAATTGCATTATCAAGATTGGGTAATTTTTCGTGAAAATACATCAACGGTAAAGCAAGTGCAGTAATAAATATAACGGTATATTGACAAAATTTACTAAGTCATATACGTCTACTTAGATTTGAACGTTGCCAATAATAAATACATGTTCATGGCGAAACATTTATTAAGTAAGGCAACTTCACATCAACAATTTTTTTAGTAAATTGAACAAAATATTCCTCCGGCGCCAGTTTCTGCTAACTACTTATTAAGTAATTATAAGTATTAAGGAGTTATTAGTTAGATAGCTATTGGCTCTGCAAGCAATTTAGGCATTCATTTTCTTTGCCGCTATTCTTTCCATTTCTCATGAGTTAGCCGCTCTTTTCCACATGCCAATATAGCTTCCGAAAGTTTTAAAAAATTTACTTTCATTTTTTTGGTTATTCATGTTAATTTCTATTAATTTACTGCTACTTCTTTTACTGATGCATATGGTTAGTATATACATTAGGGTGGCCCAAAAACAGTAAAGTCGGAATTGTAATGCTCTCACCCCCCTAGTATTGTTTTATATTGAAAAAGTATACCCCTATTTTCTATTTTGAAATCTAAAAATATTTAGAGGTCGCTCAAAGTTTTCCATGAATTTTTATATGGGGAAAAAATAACTTTTTGTGGAAATGGTATAGAATTTTTGAAAATCAATATTTTTCGATCGGAAAACTCTGGTCCTATTCAAGAGACTTTCAATAATAATAAAAAATTATTTATTTAACCATTTTTTAATACTAACGATTTTTTAATGGTCCCCCTTTTGCATATTAAATACATGGAAAACTTTGGACGCTTTGAGCGACCTCTAAATATTTTTTGATTTCAAAATAAAAAAATAGTGGTATATATTTTTCGGTACAGAATAATCCTAGGCGGTGGGAGCATAAAAATTCCGACTTTACTTTTTCACATGTATTTTGGACCACCCTAATATACATACATATGTAATTGAAACACTTATTACTTAAATGATTACTAAAAAAGGCACAATGTATTCATTATGGTGCAAATACTTATGTAGGTATAAATATTTGTACTATACATATGTACATATATGTATACATATGTACAAATATTTCTATATACATAAGTATGAATGCGCTATGTTTTTAACTAACTTGCCCTGCGCCAGTTTTTGATAGATTAGTTCATGTGATTTCCTTCAATACGAGCAAAGTCAGCGGGTTGCCCTTAAATGAAAGTACAGGAATTTTAGCTTGGCAAAGGTTGCTCTATTTATGTAGATCTATCGGCTATCACAAAAAGCGTGTGGCATTTTTGTTCATTTTTTTCATTTTCCTTACTTCACCGCACTTCATTCATTTCTATTCGTGCGCATGCGTAACTAATAACGCGCGCAGGAAAAAATACATACAGCCAACGAGAAATGTGTAGAGCAAAAGAGATAGTGACTACGAGACAAGTGAGCGAGCGTGCAGTTATGTAAAATAGTGAAATTTTCCAATTTCAAACACCTTCAGCCAATGCCAAGATTTTTGATTAAGATAAGCACAATGGTTGACGATCAAGGTGGGCAAAAAATTTACAAACAGCAAATAAACTTTGTTGCAACAATTGCAATATTTTCTAACATTTTAGTGGCGTGGCATTGGCGTGCAAAAAGCATTTCTTTGTCATATTATCACTCGTTAATGGAAATGCGAAAAGCCAGCTTTCGCATTTCATTACTTTTCAGCTCAGGAAGTAATAAATCAACGAATATTTTATTTGTCACCTGAATAATAAATTTTGTGGAATTATGTTTTCATTTTACATTTGCTATGAAAGTTGACAGTCAGGTTAAATGTTGGCTTGAGACTTTGTTCGTTGACGCGTTATTAGAGGTTAAGCATCTTCTCAGAACAGTGCAATCAAAAATTTTTATTTATTTTTTTATGTGAAGGGAAGTAACTGACTTATGCGCGTTAACCTTGCATATACTATTTTATCATATACGGCCTTTTTTGCACAGAGAATTTTTTTATAATTTCCAAATATTTCAGATGGTTTTATCTTTGCACTCTGGTTCAGATATCCTTCATTTTTATTTTGCTGAATTCGTGATTCCTAAAGTCATTTATAGCCATATCGTCACTAGACATGGCGGCAAAAAGAGACGCTTAAAAAAATTTTACGAAAAAAGACGCTTAAGAAAAACTTCGGCGAAGAAAGACGCGTAAAAATAGATTTATCCTTGGCCAAGGACTGCCACTTCAATATAATTATTGTTACACCCGAAAATATAGTTGACCGAGAAAATAAATTTATGCGTCTTTCTTCGCCGTCAACTATATTAAGATTCTTTCTTCGTTGAAGTTTTTATATGCGACTTTCTCGCGGTCACTTCCGCTGTGCTTGGGAGCCACCAACATCTCGCTCATTTGAGCCCACACACAGTTGACAGAGAATACAGTGGCGTCCAAGGATCTCTTCTATGGGCGCGTGGAGCGAAAACACGAGCGCTGCTCCCGTCACGCCCGGTGGGCAAGGTAGGGATCTTTGGCGCCACTGTAGGAAAATTTCGCCTCTACAAAGAAACCTCCGATAATGGACTAAGGTTGATCGTTTTCACCGGGGTCTGAAGCATGATAGTATGTAGAAGTAGGTTCCAGCGTAAATAGATCATGTTGTGATATATGGAAGGCATCTTTCCAGCGTTTTAGACGTATGTACACTCCTAAGACCAAACTTGGACTCGGACGACTATCTTGTGGCAGGCAAAAGACGCACATGCCTGTGTGCAGTGATAAATGTGCGTCCAGCAATGAAAGGAAAGCCCTACGTCGAAAAGCTGCAATTACAACAGACGTCCAGCATATTCGCCTCTTGATTGTAACACCTGCTCCCCTTCAAGAAAGCGGCATATGCGTACAGTGGGGTCACATTTTCCGCTAATGACGTAGTACCAACGCCGAAGAAGTAGTCGGACTTCAGCGAGTCTGAAAGGACAGCTAGTACGACGAGGAATGTCATGAAGCTCCAGAGAAAAAAGATACCGCCAGCAGGGCCACACTGCGGTAGGGCGCAACGGGACGCGTTTGCAATGAAACAGGAAACTTAAGCGGGAACCGACACCTATCTGCATAACAAAAAGAGAGAGATCGAAATACGGGCGTGCGAAGAACTTTAAATGCTGAGAAAGAGAAAAAAATCCTGAACATTTTTGCAGCAACTAAGGCGATTTATGGAAGATTTCAGGACCAGGGCGAACTGCTGTAGGAATAACCCCGGTGACCTACGGATCGATTTCCAGAACATGATTAAATTGTGGAGGAAAGTAGACAAATTCCAGCCCCAGTCAACGACGACTAAAGCAATGTCCCACCGCCTCACTATGACGAGGAATGAATAGCAATTATCCGGCTGAAAAACATAAAAAGCTACTGGAGCTGCTGACAGCCTGACAGCTGAGCTATACAAATACGGCGACGAAGAGTTGGAAGATGGTAATAAGAGCTTACAACTTCTGGCGAATGACAATGACATCGACTTCAGCAACCGCACCATTTGTTTTGCCCTATCGAAATTAAATAGGGAAGCAAACCCGCTCCATCAAATGGTAAATGAGAACAAAATGTAGTTACTCATCATACCCGTGCTGGCACGATTTAGGGACTTATGTATATATATGTCACAGAAGCAGGGCAATGACCAAGAATGATAGAATACAAGATTCCGCCGATCAGAGAGGATTTTTGAGAATAACTTTTGTGTGACGTCACACTGGTGCAATTGCGAGATAGAAATGCCAAAACGTGAGCAAGAATGGAAGAAGAAAAATGTTGCAAGGAAAACGTAAACAAGTTACACCAGTGTGACGTCATGCAAACAACGATTCTGTCAAATTCGTTAAGAGAGGAATAGCGGTCCGAGATCGGGGCAACCTCTGTATTCTCTCAATGACAATGTCCGGTGAGAGGGCCTTTCGAGTATTCAAGAGAATGCTTCTGCGGCATATTTTAGAACAGGCATTGGCAGAGACTTAGCAGGTGCTAAAAGAGCGTAACGATGAGAATACGACAGCATGCAAAATTAATTGGATACACTAACACATTCTCACTTTTAGCTCACGCTTGTTTGTGGTAGTGCCCACCTCTGTTTTAGAATAATAAAATGCAATTTTGAAGTAGCTGGGAGTTCCCGTTGATTTTTGGCAATTTTGCTTGTTGAAGGTATTGCTCATTTCCTCCATAAAAAAAAGCATCGTCGAACATACTTCCTATGGAAGAAAATTATTGACATCGTCTCCAAAAAATTGCCAAAAATAAACGGAAAGTCTGAGCTACGCCAAACTTGCACTTGATACTAAAATTAAGTGGCCTACAAAACTGCGTACCCAAAATATTTCGAAGGAATCTATTTTTTTTTGTTAAGAAATAAACTATAAATTATAATTAAAAAAATTATTAAAATTAAAAAATTAAATAAACACAATATATGTATTTATGTGGAAAAAACTCGTGGCTTGCTTACAATAACAAATCGCCTACTCATTTACGACACTTAACTTTTATAATGAACACAATAAATATGTACATATATAAAGGAATCATCAATGAACAATTGAACAAATATTAATTGAAAAATTTCGGATATCTTTTGTATAAATGGCGGGATAACTATTAAGAACAATATCTGTTGATGATAATGAGTAATTTAAATTTGTTTACGAGTATCATTTGCATTATCTTTTTTAACTTGCCAGTTACACAATCCAGTGCAAGTTTTGGAAGCTTTATAGGAACGTTTGGACGCTCTAAAAAGTTCATAAATACCTTAATTGCGCAGAGCCATTAAAATTAACGCCGTAACGATGATAATTAAAATATAGTACAATGGTAGACATAATTGAGTTTGAATGGAGAAGTCGAAAGTAGTGCACGTCAACCATAGCTCAAATAAACAAAAATCACCAGGAGTTTAAACCCACTGCCGCACAATAAGGTGCTAGTAAATAATACTTGTTCAAAAAAATTAAATCAATAAATAATGATTCCAAAAATTATTACTTTTGAACCAAATGCATTTTTCTAAAAGTGTTTTATAACTTATTTCACACAAAGGATATTTTACCAGCCACAAAGCATAAAAGGACGGCAATGTAAGTCCTGAGTAAAGCCCCTTTGTTCCGATCAAAGTTATACACTGAAATACGGCAGTAATACCAACTCCGGAGCAACTGAGCCTTACCTGGTTGCAACCGAACTCCGATCAAATCCATTACCTTCTTTTGCTACAACTCTGGGACTAACTTTGAAAACAAAATGAAAAGCGCTCCTGAAAAAAGACTATCAGAAATAATCACCTAAAGTTCAAGAAAAGCCGCGGTACTACCGAGCAATCCCGCAGCGGAAAAAACCACAACGAAGTTATCCCCCGGTGCCGGAAGACCAAAGGCTAGTTCTTGTCCGAGCATCCTCCAGACTCCAGTAATAAACGCACTAACATGCGAACAGTGCCTTTTGAGGCTACATCAGTTCTGCTTGATTATCTGCGGTAAGGCCAAGGGCTTCACCAGAGCTCATCCTTCTAAGCCCACTCACCATGTCCGACACAGCGATCTTCGTCTGGCCACCTCAACGATAGACGATGTTAACTTCTATGAGCGAACTCAATAATTCTGGATTTTTAAATGGAATCCTATGAAAAGTCGAAAGTCGTGAAAAGTGATGGGGATGGAGATAGCCACTGTAAATGAACCTAAGAGTCAAAAGGCCCAGAGTGTGGGCTGGGTATTTTTTTGATGACAGAGAAAAACATCAGAATACCATAGCTGTCGAAGATGGACGTATTGAAAACGGTATAATCCCTAGGATTGCATGAAATTGTTTCAAATGAATGAGCACAACCCAGATCCGCCATGATCACGTATAGACACTGGTTGGTTTCAGTGAATATAGCACAAGACTTCAACCCAAAAAAAGTCCCCTAAGTCTACGGAGGACATCTTTATCCGGTTCTGGTAAAGAATTTGATAGAGCGACTGGTTCCACATTAAAAAAAAAAAATAAAAATATTTTTTTTATTTCATAATTTTTACTCTTTTAAATAAATAATATGTTAAATCATTTTCTTTAATTTAAAGTTTTTCTTTTCAATAAAAAGACTAATAAAATCTTAATACTTATAAATTACAAATTAAATTAGGAACATTTTAAAAAACTATAAATGCTCCTATTTAGTCTGTTATCAGGGCACTCCCAACAAACTTCGTCTAAGTTATCCTCCGTTGATTTAAGGAATTCTTTTCACAAAATCATAAGCGAATGGAGGAATCCGCAAGGGGTCTTTGCGGATTATCTGACGGAGCTTCCTGGTACTCCAAAATCACTAATTTAAGGAGTCCTAAAGGCGCACTTCTATCGTAGATATTGAGAAGACACTTTTCTCCCGCGGATATGCTCCTTTGGGACTCTTTTCGGAGCCTCCCTAGGAGCATAAGGAGCCATTGCACAGGGAGTCCTAATTGTGCTAATTGACTTGGTTCTTGCTCATAAATATAAATATGTATATGTGCATGTGAAAAAGGAGCTCAAACTTCGCTAAAAAAACTTACTAAATATTTTCAACATTTTCTCTGTAATAGATTTTATGATTTTTTTGTTTCGCGGCGGTTGGTTGGTTGCGAGTAAATCGGCAAATTCAATGGAAATCAAACACTTTACTTATATACATAAGGGCAAAAGTGAAGGGGAATATGTAGATGAAGAAAATGATAAACATAAAATTAAAAACAAAGATAAATATAAAGAAAAACATGAGGATGAGGATACCGATAAAAGTAAAAACTAAGATAGAGGAAGAGAGATTAAAATAAAATTATCTAATTATAGGGAGACACAGAGACTCAATCTGGGAACTATTTTGGGATTTTAGAGATTTTCGAGATTCTCGGGACTTATCGATATAATAATCGATATTTTTATCGATTTTGTTATCGAAATTTTTATCGATACTGTTATAGAAATTTGTATCGAATATTATTTATTTTCCTATCGATATTTTTGAAACTTATCGATATAATAATCGATATTTTTATCGATTTTGTTATCGATATTTTAAACGATTTTTTTATCGATATTTTAATTAGTATTGGTATCGATTTTGTCATCGATTTTGCTATCAATATTTTCTTCGAATTTGCTATCGATATTTTTACCGATTATTTCGATTATTTAACGATTTTGTTATCGATATTTTGCCGATTTTGCTATCGATATTTTTATCGGTTTTCTAATCGATTTTTGTTGTCGATTATTTATCGATTTTTTTATAGGCATTTCTATCGATTTTGTTATCGATATTTTTGGTGATACTTTCATAGATTTTCTTATCGATTTTGCTATTGAAACTTGTATCGAATTTGTCATAGATTTTGATATCGATATTTTTTATCGGTTTTGTTATCGATAAGTTGTTGAATGTTACCATCGATTTTGTTATCGATAGAGTATAAAGATAAAAACGAAGATAAAGGAAAGGAACAGGGGTAGAGTTAAGGATCTGGATAGAAAACGCAAAAGCAGATGTATGTATGTATGTACTTATGTATATTGATATGTAACGTAATTTTCGCTTCTCCAGTGTGGCCCGGGCGCACTTACTTTTTTTCTTAATCACAGCTATGTCATACCAATCGCTGCTGCAATTAGTCTACATATACATATATTGCTTTAAGGAATATATGCCAGTAAGAGTAGATATGTGCCAAAATTCGAATTTATGTAGAGCAAAATTTCGCAAAGAAAATCAAGCGAAGCTAAAAAGTAATAGAAACAAAAAAATGAACAGCAGCCGTAGCCGTATATTTAATCAGTGAGACGGTTGCTTTTAAGCTTACTCACGCGTCGATGATGTTGTAAAAAATACTATTTTAAATTTCTTTAAA
>NW_023458561.1:52149114-52164268 GCF_013731165.1 Rhagoletis pomonella | reverse complement strand
AAACCTTGTTTTCAATATACATATGACCCGCAAAGAATCGTAACAACTCCGTAATTTAACATTACGGCTGATAAGATTATTGCAAAAAAATTTTGATAGCGACATAAATTACCCCAATAACTTAACATTTTAAATTTTTTTATTTCTTTAAATTTCAGTAGTATACATATACGGATTTGTAGAGAACATAGAGATGTATTTACATATTTATATACGTCGGACTTTCTTCTGTTTGCCCATCCATCAGCAGCAGACACTCAACATTTTAATTCAAGTAGAAAGTAACGTAATTTTAATTTAAAACTAATTCAATGAATTAATTAAATACAATTACAATCTGAATTGGCATGGCCAATGCCTAACGCTGACGAGATGACATGATAAGATTAGTAGCTTTATGTCTCTTTTGAATCTACCTAATGGGCAGTAGCGCCGGCGTTTTCAGACGCGCCGGCGTCGCCGCCGCCGCCGATTCTTTTTCAAGTTGACCACGCCGCCGCCGCAAAGCCTATCGGCGTAAACCTCTAACACGTACACACGTAAATATTTCTATATATAAAAGTATGAATACGCTATGTTTTTAACTAACTTGCCCTGCGCCAGTTTTTGATAGATTAGTTCATGTGATTTCCTTCAATACGAGCAAAGTCAGCGGGTTGCCCTTAAACGAAAGTACAGGAATTTTAGCTTGGCAAAGGTTGCTCTATTTATGTAGATCTATCGGCTAACACAAAAAGCGTATGGCATTTTTGTTCATTTTTGTTCATTTTCTTTACTTCACCGCACTTCATTCATTTCTATTCGTGCGCATGCGTAACTAATAACGCGCGCAGGAAAAAATACATACAGCCAACGAGAAATGTGTAGAGCAAAAGAGATAGTGACTACGAGACAAGTGAGCGAGCGTGCAGTTATGTAAAATAGTGAAATTTTCCAATTTCAAACACCTTCAGCCAATGCCAAGATTTTTGATTAAGATAAGCACAATGGTTGACGATCAAGGTGGGCAAAAAATTTACAAACAGCAAATAAACTTTGTTGCAACAATTGCAATATTTTCTAACATTTTAGTGGCGTGGCGTTGGCGTGCAAAAAGCATTTCTTTGTCATATTATCACTCGTTAATGGAAATGCGAAAAGCCAGCTTTCGCATTTCATTACTCTTCAGCTCAGGAAGTAATAAATCAAAGAATATTTTATTTGTCACCTGAATAATAAATTTTGTGGAATTATGTTTTCATTTTACATTTGCTATGAAAGTTGACAGTCAGGTTAAATGTTGGCTTGAGACTTTGTTCGTTGACGCGTTATTAGAGGTTAAGCATCTTCTCAGAACAGTGCAATCAAAAAATTTTATTTATTTTTTTTATGTGAAGGGAAGTAACTGACTTATGCGCGTTAACCTTGCGAATATTCTTTTATCATATACGGACTTTTTTGCATATACGGAGTTTTTTTTTATATGTACCAAAAATTTATCGCAGACGGGTTTATCTTTGCACTGTGGTCCGGATATCCTTCCATTTTGGGGGGAAACAAACATTTTGCGGTATTCGTAATTCCTAAAACCATTTATGTTCATATCGTCATCAGACATGAACAAAGGTGTGCTGGTGTTTTGACGGCGAAAAAAGACGCGTTAAAAATTTTACGAAAAAAACGCTTAAGAAAAACTTCGGCGAAGAAAGACGCATAAACAAGTTAAGGGCGAAGGACTATCACTTCATGTATGGGGAATTCAAATACTGTTACACTCGCATACATAGTTGACCGAGAAAATAAATTTATGCGTCTTTCTTCGTTGATTTTTTTATGCGTCTTTTTTCGCGGTCAACTTTTGAGGCGCGAGCTTATTCGCGTCTAGTGACGATATATGGGTTAAGAAGATGGAAGATGGTTCCGGGTGCATAAGTCTATGCACATTGTTAAAGTTTTTGATCGATTTGGCGATTTTTTTGTATTCGACTGAAGTACCTCGCCACTGCTGATGTTTACACTAAGTATTCTCTGGGTAGCAACCGCACACCAGCTGTGCTTACGACCCACCAACATCTCGCTCATTTGAGCCCACGCCCAGATGGCAGTGAAGACAGTAGCGTCGAAGGATCTCTTCTATGGGCGCTTGAAGCAAAAACACGAGATCTTTGTTAGCACCGTCGAAAGAAACGGACAAGCTCACTGCAATGCTAAACTATTAGGGCGCTAAATATGTTTTCCGAAAATTAAATCATTTCAAAATACAGCATTAAATTTATATTTTATCGCTTGGTACGTACATATGAGCGTTGCCCCCGTCTCGATACCAAAATCGTGATTGGCGACTTCAATGCCAAGGTTGGCACCACTGTCGGAAAATTCAGCCTCCACAACGAAACGTCCGATAATGGACTAAGGTTGATAATTTTCACTGTGGTCTGAAGCATGATAGTATGCATAAGTAGGTCCCAGCGTAAATAGATCATGTTGTGATATATGGAAGGCATCTTTCCAGTATTTTAGACGTATGTACACTCCAAAGATCAAACTTGGACTCGGACGACTATCTGGTGGCAGCCAAGAGACGCACGTTCCACGTTCCAATTAAATGAATGTAGTATCACTGAAAGTAGACGAATTCCAGCCCCAGTCAACGACGACGGAAGCGATGTCCCACCGCCTGACTATGATGAGGAATGAATAGCAATTATCCGGCTGAAAAACATAAAAAGCTACTGGAGCTGGAGCTGCTGACAGTCTGACAGCTGAGCTATACAAATACGGCGACGAAGAGTTGGAAGAAGGTAATAAGAGCTTACAACTTCTGGCGAATGACAATGACATCGACCTCAGCAACCGCACCATTCGTTTTGCCCTATCGAAATTAAATAGAGAAGCAAGTCCGCTCCATCAGATGGTAAATGAGAACAAAACGAAGTTACTCATCATGTCCGTGTTGGTACTTATGTATATGTCACAGAAGCAGAGCAATGACGGTGTCCGGTGAGAGGGCCTTTCGAGTATTCGAGAGAATGATTCTACGGCATATTTTAGAATAATAAAGAGCAATTTTCCCTTTGATTTTTTCGAAATTCTGGTTGTTGAGGGTGTTGCTCATTTCCTTCATATAAAAAAATCGTCGAACATACTTCGTCTGGAAGAAAATGACTGACATCGTCTACATAAAAATTGCCAAAAAGCAACGGAAAGTCCCAGCTACCTCAAACTTGCACTTGATTGTACCAAAAATTAAGTGGACTACAAAACTGAGTACTCTAAATATTTCGCAGAAATCTAATTAGAAAGCTCAAAATTTTTACGAAAGGTTGTTGATTTTTTTTTAAGTATGGTGCAAACATTGAAACTTGGATTTATACAGTTCTCGTTAAGGAATAAACTATATTTTTATAAAAAAAGTTATTAAAATTAAAAAATAATATAATAAACAGGCTCATTGTGTCAATATGTGAGTATCGTGTAGTTATCATAAGCACAATATATTTATGTGAAAAAAACTCGTGGTTTCCCTACAATCACAAATCGCCTACTTACTCACGACAGTTTACTTTTATAATGAACACAATGAAGTATGTACGTATATAAAGGAATCATCAACGAACAATTGAATAAATATTCATTGAAAAATTTCGGATATCTTTTGTATAAATGGCGGGATAACTATTAAGAACAATATCTGTTGATGATAATGAGTAATTTAAATTTGTTTACGAGTATCATTTGCATTATCTTTTTTAACTTGCCAGTTACACAATCCAGTGCAAGTTTTGGAAGCTTTATAGGAACGTTTGGACGCTCTAAAAAGTTCATAAATACCTTAATTGCGCAGAGCCATTAAAATTAACGCCATAACGATGATAATTAAAATATAGTAATCATAAATGAGTTTGAATGGAGAAGTCGAAAGTAGTGCACGTCAACCATAGCTCAAACAAACTAAAATCATCAGTAGTTTAAACCCACCACCGCACTGTAAATAATAATAATTAGGTCAAAAATATAAAATCAGTTACTTTAGATGCACACTAACAAATTCTACAGCTTCAAAAGTACATATTCGTTGTGGTAATGAGGCGAAAAATTATGACTTTTAAACCAAATGCATTCTTCTAAAAGGGTTTTATAACTTATTTCACACAACGGATATTTTTAGCAGCCACAAATCATACACAGACGGCAATGTTAATCCTATTAAAGCCCCAGTTGATCCGATCAAAATTGGTACACTGAAAGACGGCAATAATGCAGATGAACGAGCCGCTGGTTCGTGGGATCGAGTTCCGCCAACTTCGGAGTAACGCAGCCTTACCTGGTTGCAACCGAACTCTAATCGAACCCATTACCTTGTTTTGCTACTACTCTGTGACTAACTTTGGAAACAAAATGAAAAGCGCTTCTGAAAAAAGACTAACTGAAGTTACCACCTAAATTTCAAGAAAAGCTACGGTACTACCAAGCAATCCCGCGGCGGCAAAACACAACGAAGTTACCCCCCGGTACCGGAAGACCGAAGACTAGTTCTTATCACACAAGTTATGCGAACCGGTAGTGTAGCGCAAGATCCGAGCATCCTCCAGACTCCAGTAATAAACGCACTATCAAGCGAACAGCGCCTTTTGAGGCTACAGCAATTCTGCCTGATTATCTGCGGTAAGGCCAAGGGCTTCACCAGAGCTCATCCTTCTAAGCCCACTCACCATGTCCGACACAGCGATCTTCGTCTGGCCACCACAACGATAGACGATGTTAACTTCTATGAGCGAATTCAATAATTGTGGATTTTGAAATGGAACCCTATGAAAAGTCGAAAGTCGTGAAAAGTGATGAGGATGGTATTTTTTGGTGAGAGAGAAAAACATCAGAATACCATAGCTGTCGAAGATGGACGCATTGAAAACGGTAGAATCCCTCGGATTGCACGAAATTGCCTCAAATGAATCAGCACAACCCTGATCCGCCCTGATCAAGTATAGACGCTGGTTGGTTACATTGAAGATAGCACAAGACTGCAACCCAAAAAAAGTCTCCCTAAGTCTACGGAGGAGATCTTTAGAAAGTTGTTGAAGACCCACGAAGAGCAACTAAAGACGAGTTCCAAGACCAATACGATTACTAACACGAACACGAATATGGAGACACAGATTCGAAAGTTCCAAATATGGACTCCCCAGCAACACGTGGAAGGAGTGTTTCCGAAATGGTGTGGAAATGACTCCCACAGTAATATTTTTAGGTAAGCAATAACGCATAAAAAATTACTTTTGGTTAACTTTAGAACTTTTCAGCCGCGTTTATTAAAAAATTTTCCAGTTCTGTTAAAGAATTTAATAGAGCGAGTGGTTCAACATTAAAAAAAATAAACATATATTTTTTTTATTTCATAATTTTTACCTTTTTAAATAAATACAATTACAAATTAAATTAGAAGCATTTTGAAAAACTGTAGATCCTTCTATTAAGTCTGTTATCGGAGCACTCCCAGCAAACTTCGTCTAAGTTGTCCTCGGTTGATTTAAGGAGTCCTTTTCACAAAATCATAGGCGAATGAAGGAATCCACACGGGGTCTTTGTGGATTATCTGACGGAGCTTCCTGGTATTCCAAAATCACTAATTTAAGGAGACCTAAAGACCCATTGAGAAGATACTTTTCTCCCGCGAATATTCTCCCTTGGGACTCTTTTCGGAGCCTCCCTAGGAGCATAAGGAGTCATTGCACAGGGAGTCCTAATTGTGCTAATTGACTTGGTTCTTGCTCATTTCAACATTTTCTCTGTAATAGATTTTATGATTTTTTTTTCTTTTGAAGTGAAACTTCTTTAGCGGCGGTTGGTTGGTTGGGAGAAAATTGACAAATTCAACGGAAATTGAAATAAAGGTATCTAATTATAGAGAGACACAGAGAGACTCAATCTGGGAACTATTTTGGGATTTTAAAGATTTTCAAGATTCTCGGGAGTTATCGATATAATAATTGATATTTTTATCGATTTTGTTATCGAAATTTTTATCGATATTGTTATAGAAATTTTTATTGATTATTGTTATTTATTTTCCCATCGATATTTTTGAAACTTATCGATGTAGTAATCGATATTTTTATCGATATTTTTAAGAATTTTACTATCGATATTGTATTAGATATTTTTAACGATTTTTTTTATCGTTATTGTAATTGGTTTTGGTATCGATTTTGTTATCGATATTTGTATCGAATTTGCTATCGATATTTTTACCGTTTTTTTCGATTATTTAACGATTTTGTTATCGATATTTTTGCCGATTTTGCTATCGATATTTTTATCGGTTTTCTAATCGATTTTTGTTGTCGATTATTTATCGATTTTTTTATAGATAATTCTATCCATTTTGTTATCGATATTTTTGTTGATATTTTCATAGATTTTCTTATCGATTTTGCCACCAATATTATTATCGATTCTGCTATCGAAATTTTTATCGAATTTGTCATAGATTTTTTTATCGATATTTTTATCGGTTTTTTTATCGATAAGTTGTTGAATGTTACCAACGATTTTGTTATCGACAAAGTATAAAGATAAAAACGAAGATAAAGGAAAGGAACAGGGGTAGAGTTAGGGATCTGGATAGAAAAGGCAAAAGCAGATGTATGTATGTATGTACTTATGTATATTGATATGTAACGTAATTTTCGCTTCTCGAGTGTGGCCCAGGCGCACTTACTTTTTTTACTCCCAACTATACCTTACCAATCGCTGCTGCAATTAGTCTACATATACATATATTGCTTTAAGGAATATATGCCAGTAAGAGTAGATATATGCCAAAATTCGAATTTATGTAGAGCAAAATTTCGCAAAGAAAATCAAGCGAAGCTAAAAAGTAATAGAAACAAAAAATGAACAGCAGCCGTAGCCGTATATTTAATCAGTGAGACGGTTGCTTTTAAGCTTACCCACGCGTCGATGATGTTGTAAAAAATACTATTTTAAATTTCTTTAAACACACACGCATAAATAAATACCTAAATATAACCATAATACACTTTTTCGCAAATCCAAGTAGAAAATAAAAGTCCAAATTTATGTATTTTCGCAATATTTTCGACGCAACTCAAACGCAGCGCTCGGTGCTATCGAGTGAACAAAAATTCGCAAGTTAGTACATACATATTCGTGCTAAACTGGTCCAATAAACCAATCTGCATAAAGCTGCTAGTGTTGTGCGTTCAATGGTTTCGCAAAAAAAAATTATATGCATTAAAAACGAATAGCTACTAACAGCGCAACGGCAGCGGCGCCGACAAACATTGCAAAATTCCCAAATCGTTTGCAAATCATATGCCAATGGGCTTATTTGCATGTCCAATCGTCCAAGCGGCTTAGCGCTAGGATATCCACTGAAGCTTACAGCGAAGAGGCGCGTCATCATTTTGCTGCCTCTTTGACATTCCTTTAATGGAAATAATTTTGCCTTAGCATGCATGGCGCGTTTGTACTATAACTAGAGCACATAAAACATTATTTTGGGTGTTAGTGTTTTATAATTGTCTTTCTGTTTTTGTTTTTTTTTTTGGGTGCCGAAGCGCCGCCGTTACTTTTTATTTTCTCTATTTATAAAATACAACAATAGATTTTCGAATTGGCTGATATAACCCACAGATACGAAGCAGATCAATGACAATCACTAAAATAAAATTCCATTAACAAATTCCATTTAAGTCGTTTAAGCTTGCATTTTTAATGAAGTATTTGCGAAATTTATATAACATAGTTGCGAATTTTGGCGAACTTTTTGTGACACAACAAATAACATTTTTTTTTTTTTTTTTTTTTACTTGAACCACATAAATGAGACGAGTAGAAAACAACACTGGGTATTTTAGTCTTGGCAATGAATAATATTATATATATGTTACCTGCATTATGTAATTCGCAAGCCGCAGAGTTCGACACACTAGTTTTGCCTGCTTGAAGTCCATTGCATTATACAAATCATCAGAGATAGGAGTAGCCCAGTGATAACCTCTGGGTTCAGAGCTTCGCCTTTAACCAGGCACACTAAGATATTCGTTGGTGCTTTTCGAGAGATTCACGTTTAGCTTTTTTTGCAAACATTACTGAAGGCTACTTCTATGCCAAGAGTCCCTCGCGTTAAGTTGTTTGAAAACTTCAAAGCCTTAATCAAAGTAACAAAAAAAGACAACGTTGATAGATGGCAGCTTCGCCTCTATGGGATATACATGTGTAGAAGAGCAGTGACATTATCCTGCTACAGACCACCTTCTATGTAGATGGGACATTTTTTAGATCGCTTTTATCTCTTTTCATTGTTCTCGGATTGTTGATGCGTTTGAAATACTTACATAAGTACACTGCCGGAACAAAGTACTGGCACAGCAAACTTTTCACAATATATGCAGAAATTTTTATTCTGATATTTGTTCGCCAATTTTGTATAAAAATTTGGTTCATTCTACAACAAAAAACATAAAAATATGTTTCCTAGACATTGTGCAAAACTCGCGAAAATTCAGCAAACTTTCAACTTTTTAATCAGATTTTTTAGATTTTTTTTGAGTACGCAGTTTTGCAGCCTTTCAATTTTAGTAAAAAATGAAAGTTCGCAGATAGTAAGGAATCGCATTGATTTTTGAGAATTGTTTTGTTTAAGGTGGTTTGCATTTTTTCCATACAAAGTATTTTCAAAAAAAAATTTTCTGTAGAAGAGATTGCGAAAAAAAATATTTCCAAAAATCAGCGGTAATTCTTAGCTACTTAAAACTTGTACCTTATTATAATAAAATTGAATAAAATTGAGATTTGTAGCTGCAAAATCAATATTTTTCTATACAAATTTAAATTTGGTTCCACAAAAACATTTTATTTTTGCAAGAGTTTAAACTCTGAGTAAACTAAGCACCGTGAATATCAAAATCGATTGTTAAACTCTTAGTAGCTCTCAGTAGCTAACTACGCACTGTGAATTTGGCCCTAAGTGAATAAAAATTTTCAAGCAGTTCTCAAACCTATTCAAAAAATGTTAGAAGCTCTTTTAACCAGTTTAGTTTGACACCTATATTGTAACATTTAATTTTCCTTTTAAATTCAACTTAATAACAAATTGCAAGCAGGTGGCAACCCTCCTTAAAAATAGTTTCGAAATTAAGTTTTCTTAAACGTCTTTGCTTCATTCATTACATTTATCCTTTCGATTCATTTCAGCAAAATTAAAAAAAAAAATGGAAAACGGAAAAATGGAACATAACGTACGTTACAAAACCAGAAGAAGTTTCAGAGTGCATGTAAAAATAAGCAAAAACTAATTTTAATAAATTAAAATTACCGACCATTGCAACCCCTTCATATTTAATCAGAAGCTATACGTTGTTGGTTTTGTTTTGAATTGAAAGTGATATATTTGTACTAATAATACATACATATATAATTTAGTTTTTGCAAATCTTCTCTTCACCTTTTCGAGTTTTCATCACATTTTTTCCGCCATCTGAATAATGCTTGCTTTTCGGTTTACATTTTCATGGCAACGTCCATATGCGCTTACTTATCTCCGCATTCTCATTCATATAAAAAATCCAGACTTACTATCTCGTGGTGATTTTTAGCCGTCAGTGTTATCACTTGATCGGTGGTTATAAGTTTAACAGCAAAAAATAGTTTATATAATACAACAAAGTAAGTCAATTAAGCGCACTGATTTATGAGCTTTCAACTTAGATTTAAAGTCGAAGTGGGGTCTCATTTATCTGGAAGCTAACACACTTTTTATCGCATTCTATAGCAAAACAGAAACCAGCATACGAGTATGTATGTAGAAACATACTTATGTACAAATATATGTGCATATGTTTGTATAAAAATTGGATATGCCAAATTGATAGATAGTAGCGGGCCAAAATAAGTACAAAAACAAATAACGAATTCGCGCATTAATTAGTTTAACACAATTATAAAAATTTCATGCGGTTGAAGAAAAACTTAAACGCCAGAAAAGAGTTTAACTGCTTCTTAATAAGTAAAACCATACATATTTAATATCTAGATGGTAGCATAATTACCAAGCAACTAACTAGTACATACTACTAGCCAGCATTGGTTCAAACAAACGCATGTAATCGTAGAAGTATTGCAATCCATCAAGCAGAAAATGTGCGCTGAATACGTAATTTTCCACCACTCATCCAATAATACATATGTACGTGACTCTACTGTCAGCTACGAGAAGTGGCAAGCATTTTCACAAATCAATATCAATGAGACCATATACTATGTATACATTAGTTGGTGTGCATACATTACGGTGGTTCGAAAAAAAAATTAAGTCGGATTGTTCTATATCGAAAGCAATTATACCCGTGTTTTTTGTTTTGAAATCAAAAAATTTTTAGAGGTCGCTCAAAGTTTTCCATATAATTTGTAGAGAGAAAAAACTAGTTTTCGTAGAAATGGCATAGAATCCTTGAAAATCAAATTTTTTTTATGAACCAACTTCCACAAAAGGCGGAGGTTATCAGTTCGTCGGAATATTTTTTCTTTTTTTATGTTACCGCATAACTTTGGACTACGTCAACCGATTTCGATAATTCTTTTGCATCGGAAAGGTAGTATCTCAGAGGGGGTCCCATACAAATCTGTTTTAGATTATATATATTTTTTTTCGGTTTTTTTTTTCCAAAAATTACTTGTTTATTATTATTAACTGTTTTCTATTGTAAACAATTTTTTTGGGACCTCATAAAATGCAATGGGGGACTCATAAAAAATCTGTAGCATTAAAAAATTGTATAATAAACAATTGCATGTTATTACTGGCAGTCTCCTGAAGAGAAATCAAATTTTCCGATCAAAAAATATTGATTTTCAAGAATTCTATGTAATTTCTATGAAAACTTGTTTTTTGCCATATCAAATGCGTGGAATGCTTTAAGCGATCTCTAAATATTTTTTTTTCTTTCAAAAAAAGAAGAAAAAACGAGTGATAATTTCCTTATAGAGCAATCCTAGAGGATGAGGGCATGAAAATTCCGACTTTACTTTTCCTTCCACATGCATTTTTGGACCACCCTAGTATACCTATGTACATATATGCGCTCGTACTCAAGCACAAGCAATGCACTACTCCTGTGCGCAGGTTGGTAGCAGCTTTTTAATTTTTCTACACTTACTGTGGCTTAACGAAAAGATACCAAATTTATAATGCATGTGGAGCAATTATAATTTTTTTTTTCTCTTCGAAACACTGGCGCTATAATTGTCAACTTTACACTGCCCCAAAATATGCCACCAGCTATTTGTTGTTGTTGCTGTTTTTTTTCTTTTTAGTTTATGTGGCTAGATAAATATAACAGCATAACGAGTATCGACGCGCTTGTTCATACATATGCATGTATGTATGAATGTCTTTAGCACTCGTTGTCCAGCATCCACTCAGCCTGAGGACTTTATTCATCAAAAATCAGCGCTTGAGCTGTCAAATGCACCGCCACCCCCCTTTCGGAAAATGTGCGCTTAACATGCTGGTGTGCCACCTGTTGGAATTTTGTATATGTAACTACATACATATATACATATGTACAGTGTATCGCATTCATTCACTGCTGTTATTTTCGCAATATGTATATGGAGTTTGCTTTACATTTTTTTTTTGCTTTTGCTGTTCAACTGTATGTTGGGCGCTAGTACAAGTATCTCTTGGCTTAGTCGCCACCGCCACCACCACAACTCCACCCATAAATGCCAATTGAAATATTTGCTGGCAAACAATCAAAATACATAAAAGTAGTTGCGATAACGGCAACGTTGAAAACAATAAAAGGGGTTAAAACAAATTAGCGCATACTACATACTTTGTTGTTTTTTTTGGTTTTGGTTTTTTTTTTGCATGCTTAGTTTAGCTGCGCGAAATACTACTTTTCCTAATTTTCAGCAGGAGCGTACTCGTATATTTGACTATAAATAACACTGGTCGACGGCCAAAATTTACCAGAGACGCCGTTATGAAATTCGTATGTAAAATCACCCCCTGATTCCGAAAATCAAGGTTATTTTTAATTTTATGGTACCGTTTTTGAGATATTTGCAATTTACCGTTTTTGCAAAAAAAAAAAAATTGGGTCCACTTAATCATATATATCTCAAGAACGAATTAAGCAATTCCAAAACGGTTTGAAGCTTTTAAAAGGTAATAAAATTTTCTATAAGCTGTGCATACAACACTTTTTGCTAGGCCCTGTAGATTCAAAGATAACGAACAATCATTACCGATTTTTTCAATTTTTTTTGTAAAAATATAAAAAAAATTGTACTTTGCGGGGAAGGATCTCGAAAACCCTTTATTTTTTTGCAGATTTTTTTTTCTCCCTAAGCTCTGTTGTATTACAAAAAAAATAAGCTATCATCGAAGAAAATCGATGCAAAACTACGTAAGTTATAAGCGATCAAATAAAAATACCCAGGTTGCGCAATTTCAACGTATACCTCAAAACGTATGTATGGTATAAAGAAGAGTGAAATATCTAGCTATGCTCTGTTTCTATTGAGTTAAAAGTTCAATTTATGAATGAAATTACCCATATTTTTAACTTTTTTTTTAAATTTATTTATGTTTATACTATATTCTAACAATCTTTATCTTAATTTGATTTTACTATGTTGTCGAAATAATTATGTGTTCTACTTTGACGCTTATTCAGTTTAGGATCGGTTTCTCTTGTGAGAAACCAGCAGTAATCACCCATCATTCCGACGTCCCAGAATCCTTGATATCGATTCTCAATTAATTTCATTTGCTGATGAAACCTTTCGCCATGTTCATCACTTTCGTCGCCAAGATTTGCCGGAAAAAAGCTCAAATGTGAGTGGAGAAAGTGAATTTTTAAAGACATATTTACGCCCATTTTCGCATAATTATTGATTAGGTCGTTCACTATCTGCTCGTAGTTAGGGCATTTGTGTCTACCGAGAAAAGAAGCAACGACCTTTTCAAAGGATTCCCACGCTGCTGCCTCAACTGATGAGAGTAGTCCTTTGAATTGATTATTGTTGATCAACTTTCTTATTTGTGGTCCAACAAAAATACCTTCCTTTATCTTGGCTTGAGAAATATCTGGAAAAACTGTTTTCAAATAGTCGAATGCTTCGCCTTCTTTGTCCAAAGCCTTAATAAAGTTTTTAATGAGACCGAGCTTGATGTGTAAGGCTGGAAGTATGATTTTCTCTTTCTTGACAAGAGGGGTGTATTTGATGTTATCCACACCAACGGTAAACTCGACTCTTTCCGGCCAATCCTTTCTGACGTAGTGGTCCTTACGAGCTCGGCTATCCCACTTGCAGAGGAAGCAGCAGTGCTTGGTGTAGCCACTTTGTAGACCGCATAGCATTGCAACGACTTTGAGATCAGAACATATTATCCAATCATGCTCTTCATATTTGATAAATTTGAGTATTTTTTGCATTTCCTCGTAGGTTTCCTTTGTATTTACTGCATGTGCAATCGGGATAGAAGGCTTTTTGTTACCAATATGCAATAATACAGCCTTCAAACTCAGTTTATTGCCGTCTATGAACAATCGCCACTCTTTTGAATCATATGTTTGACCAAACTCTTTGAATAAACCAGGGATGTCGTTGCAGTAGCATATACTGTCTTTCTTGGTATAGTGTTTGGAAAATGGTTCGTGACGAGTTCTACTATATGTCACCTTAACATCGGATGACACAAATTTAAATTGTTGCATACGAGAAGTGTGGATCTCGGCCTTTTCCTTGGATAGTTCCAAATCTCTTATCCAATCATTAAGTTGTGCTTGTGACAGAACGTTTCTTTCGTTTTCCATGCGAAATTCAGTACAACTTGATCCCCCGCACTAAGATGTTACTGTTGACAATGGAACTGGATCCGCAACTGCCGTTGAATGTAGTACTGGTAATGTCACTGTAGGTACGCTAGCATAGGTTACTCCTCTTTATCTTCCAACGCCAAGTACTTTTGTTTGACAAATATAACACTCTATTGAATGGCAAGTAGGTTCTCTCCATATCATTGGTGTATCAAATTTTGTTTGTTGTCCTGATTCCCACTGAATCAATTCTACTCGACACGATGTACACAAAGTGTTCGGTGTCCATGGTTTTTCAGCATTTTTAGGCTCAATTCCAAAATACTTGGAGTATAAAGTTTTGATATGATCTGAGAACACTCGTCGTCGCCTTATGATAGTATATTGGCCACACATGAAACAGAACATATCTGGATCCTTATTACACTCAAATTCTCGCGTCCTTTTACTCATTTTATTTTTTTTAATAAATCACGGTTTTGAAATTAGACTTATGAACTGAACTATCTCCGGCGAGCCTTGAAGATGTTATGAAGTTTCAAAGCGCATTAACTCATATTTATACTCGGAACAAGAATAAAATTGAAAAAATCAAATCTTACCTAGACAGAAAGGTTCCTTTTTATAACAAGCCGGGAAAAGAAAATACTACCTGTTTTAGATGTAGGCTTTAGAAATTTTCTGTGTCTTATAATTTTGAAAATCTACCTGCATACTTACCCATAACTGACGGAAATACATGTTTATAACTACATGCCTACAGCAGGTTTCGAACCCAACCACTCTTCCTTTCGATGCAACCACTCTACCTACTATAATACAATTCGAGTATTAAAAGTACTATTTGATTTATTTAAAGAAAAAGTGTTATCATTGTTATGGTGTTATTCGTTTATCCGGATAATATCTCACTTGCACTTTATACCTTTAATATATGTATGTATGTATAGGTACATACATTGAAGTTGCGCAACCTGGGTATTTTTATTTGATCGCTTATAACTTACGTAGTTTTGCATCGATTTTCTTCGATGATAGCTTATTTTTTTTGTAATACAACAGAGCTTAGGGAGAAAAAAAAAATCTGCAAAAAAATAAAGGGTTTTCGAGATCCTTCCCCGCAAAGTACAATTTTTTTTATATTTTTACAAAAAAAATTGAAAAAATCGGTAATGATTGTTCGTTATCTTTGAATCTACAGGGCCTAGCAAAAAGTGTTGTATGCACAGTTTATAGAAAATTACCTTTTAAAAGCTTCAAACCGTTTTGGAATTGCTTAATTCGTTCTTGAGATATATATGATAAAGTGGACCCAATTTTTT
>NW_023458561.1:52140653-52149014 GCF_013731165.1 Rhagoletis pomonella | reverse complement strand
GGGTGCCGAAGCGCCGCCGTTACTTTTTATTTTCTCTATTTATAAAACACAACAATAGATTTTCGAATTGGCTGATATAACCCACAGATACGAAGCAGATCAATGACAATCACTAAAATAAAATTCCATTAACAAATTCCATTTAAGACGTTTAAGCTTGCATTTTTAATGAAGTATTTGCGAAATTTATATAACAAAGTTGCGAATTTTGGCGAACTTTTTGTGACACAACAAATAAAATTTTTTTGCTACTTGCACCACATAAATGAGACGAGTAGAAAACAACATCGGGTATTTTAGTCTTGGCAATGAATAATATTATATCTCTGTTACCTGCATTATGTAATTCGCAAGCCGCTGAGTTCGACACACTAGTTTTGCCTGCTTGGAGCCCATTGCATTATACAAATCATCGCCGATGGGAGATAATCTATGGGTTCAGAGCTTCGCCTTTAGCCAGGCACTAAGATATTCGTTGGTGCTTAGCTTTTCCAGAGATTCACCCTTAGCTTTTTTGCTAACATTACAGAAGGCTACTTCTATGCCAAGAGTCGCTAGGGTTAAGCTGTTTGAAAACTTCAGTTTCAACTCGATAGTACCAAATACTCCAGTAAGCCACTTCTCGGTAGGCCTTCATTTATGTACGCCTTCTAGGATTTACACAAATATTAGCCTCTGTAAAGTTGCCGAAAATGGTCGACAGTAGTAACAGACACCCGCATCGAAACCTTCAAAGCCTTATTCAAAGTAACAAAAAAAAACAACGTTGATAGATGGCAGCTTCGCCTCTATGGGATATACATGTGTAGAAGAGCAGTGACATTTTCCTGCTACAGACCGCCTTCTATGTAGATGGGACATTTTGTAGATCGCTTTTATCTCTTTTCATTATTCTCGGATATTTGATGCGTTTGAAATACATACACTGCCGGAACAAAGTACTGGCACAGCAAACTTTTCACAATATATGCAGAAATTTTTATTCTGATATTTTTTCGCCAATTTTGTATAAAAAAAATGGCTCATTCCACAAAAAAAAAACATAAAAATATGTTTCCTAAACTTTCTAAAAACTCGCGAAAATTCATCAAATTTTCAACTTTTTAATCAGATTTTTTAGAATTTTTTTGAGTACGCAGTTTTGCAGCCTATTAAATTTTAGTAAAAAAATGAAAGTTCGCAGATAGCAAAGAATCGCATTGATTTTTGAGAATTTTTTGTTGAAGGTGTTTTGCATTTTTTTCCATACAAAGTATTTTCGAAAAAAAATTTCTGTAGAAGAGATTGCGAAAAATAAATTGCCAAAAATCAGCGGTAATTCCTAGTTACTTAAAAGTTGTACTTTATTATAATAAAATTGATTGGGCTACACATCTGCAAAATAAATATTTTTCTATACAAATTTAAATTTGGGTCCACAAAAACATTTTATTTTCGGAAGAGTTTAAACTCTGAGTAAACTGAGCACCGTGAATATCAAAATCGATTGTCAGTAACTAACTACGCACTGTGAATTTGGCCCTAAGTGAATTTAATAAATTAAAATTACCGACCATTGCAACCCCTTCATATTTAATCAGAAGCTATACGTTGTTGGTTTTGTTTTGAATTGAAAGTGATATATTTGTACTAATAATACATACATATATAATTTAGTTTTTGCAAATCTTCTCTCCACCTTTTCGAGTTTTCATCACCTTTTTTCCGCCATCTGAATAATGCCTGCTTTTCGGTTTACATTTTCATGGCAATGACCATATGCGCTTACTTATCTCCGCATTCTCATTCATATAAAAAATCCACACTTACTATCTCGTGGTGATTTTTAGCCGTCAGTGTTATCACTTGATCGGTGGTTATAAGTTTAACAGCAAAAAATAGTTTATATAATACAACAAAGTAAGTCAATTAAGTGCACTGATTTATGAGCTTTCAACTTAGATTTAAAGTCGAAGTGGGGTCTCATTTATCTGGAAGCTAACACACTTTTTATCGCATTCTATAGCAAAACAGAAACCAGCATACGAGTATGTATGTAGAAACGTACTTATGTACAAATATATGTACATATGTATGTATAAAAAATTGGTTACGCCAAATTGATAGTAGCGGGCCAAAAAATAAGTACAAAAACAAATATCGAATTCGCGCATTAATTAGTTTAACACAATTATAAAAATTTAATGCGATTGAAGAAAAACTTAAACGCCAGAAAAGAGTTTAACTGCTTCTTAATAAGTAAAACCATACATATTTAATATCTAGATGGTAGCATAATTATCAAGCAACTAACTAGTACATACTACTAGCCAGCATTTGTTCAAACAAACGCATGTAATCGTAGAAGTATTGCAATCCATCAAGCAGAAAATGTGCGCTGAATACGTAATTTTCCACCACTCATCCAATAATACATACGTGACTCTACTCTCAGCCACGAGAAGTGGCAAGCATTTTCACAAATCAATATCAATGAAATCATATACTATGTATACATACATTAGTTGGTGTGCATACATTACGGTGGTCCAAAAAAAAAATTAAGTCGGATTGTTCTATACCGAAAGTAATTATACCCCTGTTTTTTTGTTTTGAAATCAAAAAATGTTTAGAGGTCGCTCAAAGTTTTCCATATAATTTATAGATAGAAAAAACTAGTTTTCGTAGAAATGGCATAGAGTCCTTGAAAAACAATTTTTTTATGAACCGACTTCCACAAAAGGAGGAGGTTATCAGTTCGTCGGAATACTTTTTTTTTATGTATGATACCGCATAACTTTGGACCACGTCAACCGATTTCGATAAGAAAGGTAGTATCTCAGAGGTGGTTCCATACTAATCTGGTTTAGATCCGATAATTGGATCATGAAATATATATATATTTTTTTTTGCCGTTTTTTTTGCTAAAAATTACTTTTACATTTTTTTGGGACCTCATAAAATGCAATGGGGGACTCATAAAAAATCGGTAGCATTAAAAAATTGTATAATAAAAAATTGCATGTTATTACTGGCAGTCTCCTGAAGAGAAGCAAAATTTTGCGATCAAAAAATATTGATTTTCAAGAATTCTATGTCATTTCGATGAAAACTTGTTTTTTGCCATATCAAATGCGTGGAAAATTTTAGCGACCTCTAAATATTTTTTTTTTTTTTCAAAAAAAGAGAAAAAAACGAGTGATAATTTCGTTATAGAGCAATCCTGCAGGGTGAGGGCATTAAAATTCCGACTTTACTTTTCCCCACATGCATTTTTGGACCACCCAAGTATACCTACTCAAGCACAAGCAATGCACTACTCCTGTGCGCAGTTTGGTAGCAGCTTTTTAATTTTTCTACACTTACTGTGGCTTAACGAAAAGATACCAAATTTATAATGTATGTGGAGCAATTATAATTTTTTTTCTCTCTTCGAAACATTGGCGCTATAATTGTCAACTTTACACTGCCCCAAAATATGCCACCAGCTATTTGTTGTTGTTGCTGTTTTCTTTTTAGTTTATTGGCTATATAAATATAGCAAGCATAACGAGAATCGACGCGCTTGTTCATACATATGCATGTATGTATGAATGTCTTTAGCACTCGTTGTCCAGCAACCACTCAGCCCGAGGACTTTAGTCATCAAAAATCAGCGCTTAAGCTGTCAAATGCACCGCCACCCCCTTTTCGGAAAATGTGCGCTTAACATGCTGGTGTGCCACCTGTTGGAATTTTGTGTATGTAACTACATACATATATACATATGTACAGTGTCCCGCATTCATTCACTTATTTTCGCAATATGTATATGGAGTTTGCTTTACATTTTTTTTTTTGCTTTTGCTTTACAACTGTATGTTGGGCGCAAGTACAAGTATCTCTTGGCTTAGTCGCCACCGCCACCACCACAACTCCACCCATAAATGCCAATTGAAATATTTGCTGGCAAACAATCAAAATACATAAAAGTAGTTGCGATAACGGCAACGTTAAAAACAATAAAAGGGGGTTAAAACAAATTAGCACATACTACATACTTTGTTGTATTTTTTGGCTTTGGTTTTTTTTTGCATGCTTAGCTTAGCAGCAGCGTCGACAGCTCGAAATGCTACTTTTCATAATTTTCAGCAGGAGCGTACTCGTATATTTGACTATAATTTGTTTATAAATAAAGTACAAATTACCACACTTATAAATAATGCTGTACAATTAATGCTACACATAGTGCTCTAATTAAAAAATTGTAGGCCGGCTGGTCACTTTATAGGCCAAGGAATTGAATTATGAAAATAAGAGTGGCAACTCACAGCATTCTGAAATACGCTGTTTACAGATATTTTGTCAACCGAGTTTTTTTAGGCTAATTTGCTGCTGCTAATCGTGAATACAAGCATGTGGTACTCAGATATTTTATGGAAAAAAGTTTTTGAAGTGAAACTTCTTTAGCGGCGATTGGTTTCTTGGGTGTTAATTGACGAATTCAACGGAAATTGCACACGGAAATGGTGATATCGGACTTATTGATATATTAATCGATATTTTTATCGGTTTTGTTATCGCTATTTTTATCGATTTTGTTATCGATATTTTTATTGATTTTGATTGATTTTATATTTGGAACTTATCGATATAATAATCGATACTTTCATCCATTTTTAACCGACTTCCAAAAAAGGAGGAGGTTATCAGTTCGTCGGAATCTTTTTTTTTTTTTTTTTTTTTATGTATGTTACCGCATAACTTTGGACCACGTCAACCGATTTCGATAATTCTTTTATTATTATTATTTAACGATATTGCTATTGGTTTTGTTATCGATATTGTTATTGATATTTTTATCGATATTGTTATCGATTTTTTATCGATTTGGTTATCGATTTTGGTTATCGATAATTTATCGATATTTTTTTTTTTGATTTTCTAATAGAATTTTGTTTTCTATTAGTCATCGATTTTGTTATCGATATTTTTATCGATTTTTTAATCTGTTTTGCTACCCTCCAGTGTGGCCCAGGTGCACCTCCTTTTTTAACCGACTTCCAAAAAAGGAGGAGGTTATCAGTTCGTCGGAAAATTTTTTTTTTTTTTTTTTATGTATGTTACCCCATAACTTTGGACCACGTCAACCGATTTCGATAATTCTTTTTCGGAAAGGTAGTGTCTCAGAGGTGGTCCCATACTAATCTGGTTAAGATCGAATTAGCGGATCATGAGATATATATATATATATATTTTTTTTTATATGAGAGTTGAAGTCGGTTTTTTTTTTTGCTAAAAATTACTTGTTTATATATTAGCTACATATTGCGACCTAGCTTTACATGCAAAGTTCAGTCTCAGTTGGCTATTAGTATTTATAAATGTTGATGAAAGCCTATTTGTCAGACAGATAATGTAACAGCATCTGGTACCTAGTTGAATAATTTGCCAGAGAACTTATAGAAGACATGAGATAAAAATATTGGAAGGAAGCTCAATAGATTTGCAAAAAATTTAAAGACAAAATTAATAGATTCAAAAAAACAGCAGTGCACAAAAGTTCGCGATGACATTAAAATGAAAATAAGTTTGAACTTTTGTCAAAAGTGAAATGCAAAAAAAAAATGAATACATATTAAGTGCAGCAACCAACGTAAATATGAAAGCTGGAATATGTTAAATAGTTAAAAAAAAACTTTCAGTTATCCAATTATGATACAATTTGGAAATTATACCAACAGAAATTTATAGTAACCGCACAAAAATGCTAATATATGGTACTTTAGGAAATTAAAAAAGGTGCAGCTAAAATTGAATTTTACATAAATAAAATTAAGTTATGGACACACATGTTTATAGTTAAATTGACACAGAAACTAAAGAGTTAATATCGGGTTTTTTGCAAAAACTTAACTTGCAAATCCGTTTGAGTGTCAGCAAAAAAAAAAAACAAAAACTTTAACACAAAAGTGAAAAACAACACAACAATAAAATGGCAAATATTCGCATATTTAGTCATGAATATGAAGGTAAAAAGAATTCGCAAGGAAAGTCGTTGGTTAGATAAGTTTTTTCATATTTTGCATTTCGCACTTATACGAAGTTAGTATAAGCACATGCACTTTGTGTGTTGGTTTGCCGCGCTTTTTTAATGCCATGCAAATGTATGCATTTTATTAATTGTTACACTTCAAACAATGGTGACATAAAATTATTTGTAACACCAACTATAGCTTAATTCATACATATGTATATATGCATGTGTTAAGCTACAGCACGTATGTATGTATGTAATAGGAAAAAATCAAAGGCAGCTAAAAGGAAAACCCGGCTGAGCCAAGAAACATTTTCAATTGACTGCTTTCAGGGGGAAATATGAAAATGTAAATGAGTGCAATAACACCGGCAAATGAGCTGCATGACAAGTCGCTGTAGCAAACAATAAACGGCGCTACATACAGGTGGCACTAATAGCGGATATTCGTTTAGATATGTATTTTTATGCATTCATGTATATATTGGGTCATATGAAAAGTCACCGCTGATTTTTTGGGTACATCGCGACATTTGATTCGAAATTTTATTTTTGATGCAGAAATTTTTCTGCAACATCTAGCTGCATTTCGGCATCAAATACTTCTGAGGTTTATTGACGAAAAACTTGGTCAAGTGATTTTCACCGGCGAAATGGATGTATGTACATAACGGTATTCCAGGTCCGGCCGTAAAGGGGGGTTTTGGGGGGGGTTTAAACCCCTTCTGTGGAGGGAAATATGCATACAAATTTACCATCATTGAGTTTAAGATAATAATTGTAAAAATTATTTTAAGATCTCAAATTTCAGTTTTTCTGCAGAAATTTTCCTCATGTGTTCTCTAACTACGATGACCAGTTTTCTGTGGCCAAAAATCGGGACATTTCTAAAGCATCGAATCCAAACATACAATTTTGCTTTTAGAATAAAAAAATTGAAAAATTGTTATTATAATTTTTTAAAGAAAATATATCCTACTATCTAAAAAAAAACATATAAATCAAAATTTTAAAATTTCTAGAACATTTATAAAAATTCCACAAAAATATAGAGCATCCTTATTTTCCTGATTGCAGTCATAATTCTTTTCAAAATTTCATTTTTAAGGTTTTTTAATTTGTAAAGTTTTTTTAATGAAACGATTCTAACTTGAATTAAGTGGACTTGTAAAAAATAATACTAATTCCCTCAAAATGCACAAAATGTGATGCAGTGGCGAAATTATAAATAGGGAAGAGGCATATTAGCATTGCTTAGCTATTCTCCTTTCGATTAATTAATTTTTATAATTTTTTATTTTTGTGAAGGTGTTACCATGTTAATCAAACTTTGTTCCAAAATTAGCAAACATCGACAAAGTTCCATTAAAGACTTGAGCCTTTTAATTAGATTTCTTTAAAAAAAACATTCCAAGCATGCAGTTTTGTAGCCCATTAAATTTTTGTAAAAAAAGGTCAAATTTTAAGTTGGTAAATTTTTTTGTGGAAGGTGTTTCTCATTTTCTCCAAACCTACTTTGTATGGAAGAAAATTCGCGAAAAAAAATTGCCAAAATTCAACAGCTACTTCGAACTTGTACTTTATTATACTAAAATTTAATGCGCTGCAAAACTCCATGCCTCAAAATATTCTAAAAATCTGATTAAAATATTTAAAATTTTTATCAACATTTGTTAAAATTCGTCCAATATTTGTAAATGTTCTACGAAGCTTGAAGTTTTAATTTGCATGGTTTTTTAGATAGTAAACTATATTTTCATAAAAAAAAAATAAAAATTTCTTAAACAAAGAAAAGTAGCCAAAATTAGCTAAAATGGCTTCTTCCCTATTTACATTCTCGACGCCGTATATATTGTGTGTATACATTTTTTGGTAATTCTTCAAATGTTTGTTCTCTTTGTTTTGTCTTTTTATTCTGAAAAACAAAATTTCATGTTTTGTCGACAGAAATCTGGTCACCGTAAATGTAGGCTCTTAAACTGCATACCGTTATATGGACATATCAACACCACATTGTAACAAAAATCCCCAGAGACTTTTCAAATGACCCAATACGTACATAAGTATGTATGTATGTATGTACATTAGAAAGTATTTACATATGCTCATGCATCTATAAAAAGAAATACTATGTTTGGACGGGTGGCACAAGCGGGAGTTGATTTTGATCGACTGTAATTAAAGCGGATATCGCCTTGGCAGCGGATGATATGACTGCCAAAGGTGTTAAGACAGCTCAAGTTGGTAAAGTAAACAATGATATATATGCACTTATGTAATATGTATGTATGTAGGTAGTAAGTATAAATATTTTATTAAAGATTTAAAAAAAAATGTTGTGGAAAATATTGTACAAACTGTGCTTG
>NW_023458561.1:52131870-52140553 GCF_013731165.1 Rhagoletis pomonella | reverse complement strand
GCGAAACACATTTCGAACCGAACACTGATTTTGGTAATAAAATTCAATGATTTGCAAGCGTTGCTCGTTAGTAAGTCTATTCATGATGAAATTTCAAAGCATACTGAGCATCTTTCTCTTTGACACCATGTCTGAAATCCCACGTGATCTGTCAAATACTAATGCATGAAAATCCTAACCTCAAAAAAATCACCCGTTACATATCTATATATCTTTTTTATGCACCACGCTGCTTAGTGCTGTTGATTGCAAAAACCTAAATAAGTTTTCCGTATGTTTTTGAATTTCCTAATCTAATTAATATAAATACGTGTGTATTTATTTTTTTTACAAATAATTGTTTCTGCATGGCTGTTAATTGCACCCATTTCCACTACACGACGCTACAACATGACGCGCCAATGTGACGTACGCACGCAATGCGTAGATGAACGCGCATAAGCGCAAGCCACCGCGCATTCAAACGCAATGAGTAGATATAGAGCGGGGCTGGCGAACGTGCCATATTTTCATTTACGTGCCATATTTCCATTTCCATATTTCCATACTGATTTGCAATGCGTGCCATCATTTCCACAGAAATATTTAATACAACCTTGACGTGCCAGCAAGAAATCATGACTTATCACCGTTCTTGGAGACATTAAATAATAGATAAATCGTACAAAATTTTTTAAAACAACGAATTATGCGTCTCTGCGAAAATATTGTCAGCTCCTGCAGACAGCTAATATGACTGGAATTTACTTCGAAGTTTTTAAAATTTTAGACTTAGCATTTTTGGTCAAGGCGACTGATGGTATTTGTAATTCTATTGATGCAAACTCTTTCCTTGTTTTGACAGAGTTTGTGGTCCATATTGAATTACACTGGAACTCAATCAGCAGCATTTCAAAATCTTCGATTTCGCGCCAATAAAATGTCGACAAATTCAGTTTATCAAGTGATGTCACATGCCGATACATAATAAATTAAAGTGTTTGCGATAACTCCGTGAATTCAGAAAACCCCTATTAAAGTTATTCGATGACAGAATTTATTACCAAAGAAAAAATATTTTTGTGACTACGCCCATTATATTACAATGAAGGCGAAACCATGATTTTCAAACAAAAGCTTGTTGAAGATTGATGCACTCGAACTCAAGAATCGAATGTCTTTTGTGCATTTAGTTGATTACCGTCCGTATTTTTGGCACTTCTGAGCTATACATATTGTTGGGATAAATATTTGCTTTGCTCTCTAATTTAACGAAAAAAGAAACTGTTTCGATTATGTAATAACTACTACTAGTATTTGAGATTTTGTTGCGTGCGATCAATGGCACGCGTGCCTTTGTTTCGCCAGCCCTGGTATAGACGCCTATCTATCTATCTATCAGCGCGAGTAACGCTAGTGCTTGATACAATGAAGGCTTGACAGTGAATACTTTGTCCACTAAGCTAACCTAATAGCGACATATCACTTAATATTTCATATCAATAGTTGCATGAAAAACGATGGGCCTTATGCATAAAAATTAAGCAATTTCGTTTTCTTAAATTTTCTGACCTTTTATGCGATTTATTCAAACAAATTTAAGTAAAACGTCTGAAATTTCAAGAAAAGCAATTGCTTATTTTTCATTCATAAGGTCCGATATTTCTTGCCCGCATTTGTTTAAAAACGAAAAATATTATAATTTTCATTATTTGCAACAGCTGGCGAACGCTAAAAGTGGAGAGTTGGCTACCTTTCTCTGTTGTGTTGGCGTTAGCGTTGCCAAATTTTGGCTAAGTGGACGACTGCATTTGAATTCATGTACACATAGTCAGCTGTTGAAGCGACGCCAACGCAACGCCAAAGCTATGTGTAGATAAAAGATTGTTACATATTTATATACATATACGTATATATGTATACACGTAGAATAAAAGAATGAATATATTTATGTCTATATGTACATACACGTGTGGATGTTCAATATTTTCACTTCCACTATCTTCCCCAAGCTATTGAAAGAGCGTGATCCCAAATGCTTCAGACGCCTTGTCTGGAGAGCTGGGCATTGACATAAGAAGTGGCGAATCGATTCTTCTTCATCCTCATCCATACTTTTGTTTTTTTTACTACGAAGGCCGTATTTAAACAAAGCTATTTGTACATTTATTTGTTCTAACAACAAATATGTACATATATATGCATGTATCTTTATACTTATCAACAAAATTTATAACACCTGTGCGCATATCTATAATCATATTACCGTAGAATTGGGTCGCTTGGTTGGCAAATATTTAGCCAACAGCTGAGAGACAACAATAAACAATTCTAAGTGATAAAAAGAAACAGTCAGTATGTTAGATATGAAATCACACACAGGCAGTAGACGCTGTAAAAAATTTGTATTAGTATGCGCTCATAAATTACTTTCATTTTCACTTCAACGACCCGAAAGTGTGCTAAGCGAGAGAATTCGCAAATTAATTTTAATTAGCATACATGCACACTTACTTGTACGTACACATTTATAAACATATACGCATATGTACACATGTCAACATATATACTAGCCGACAGATGAAAATATACAACTTGTTCTAATCCAATTTTCACAATAATTTTCAAGAAAAGTTTTTTCCATTAATTATTTATGAAAATATAGTTCATTCTAAATATAAGGCATATAAATCAAAAATTCACCCTTTATATAAAGTTCACAAAAATTCAAAAATATTTTAACAAAATTTTAAATTTTTCATTCACAATCTCTAGCAAAAATTTCGAGTGTGCAGATTTGTAGCGCATTCAATTTTAGTCCAACGAAGTGCTAGCTTTAACCGCCTAAAAATCGCGTTGATTTTTGGCAATTTTTATTTATTTTTTTTTTTTAAGACTACTTTTGCGTTTTAATCTTACAAGTCTCCTTACTTTTTTCATTGTAGCGGCTATAACACCGATCCATTCGTTTATTCCCTTGAGCTTGTAGTTCACCAGCTTCTCGTGAGAAAAATTTAAAAGGTATACACTTTCATTTGTCGCCTAGCGTACATACATACAAACACAACAACGATGAAACCAGAATAGGCAAAATCAAAACCGACAAAAGGTTTGCCAAAAATACTAAGTAAATAAAGAAGGAAGATTAAACCGGTTCGCCGGTTTATATGGAAATAATGTTAATAAAATTTGTAATCAGGTCTAACAGAAGATATGCATACATATGTAACTATTTATATGTATCAGGGGCGCACACAGGAATATATTTTGGGGGGGGTTTATACTTCTAAAGATATTTCACCAGAAAATACTGGAAATTCGCTTCAGATAACATGATCTTTAAAATACATTTATGCAAGTTTCATGTACAGTATGTAATAAGTAAATAAACTTTTAAAGTTTCATAAATTGCATACTTCATTTACGCAAAACTAACAAAGAACTAAAACATTTTTACACAAGCGGGAGGTTATCAATTCGTCGGAATATTTTTTTCTTCTTTTTATATATGCTACCACATACCTAACTTTGGAACACGTGAACGGATTTCAATAATTCTTTTTTTTATCGGAAATATGGTACCTCAAGTGTCGACCCGTAATATGGTTTAGATCCGATCATTACATCATAACAAAATTAACGGTACTCCTAAATTTGTATATGTGAATTGAAGTCGATTATGTTTTTTTTTTTTAATTACTTGTTAGATAAAAAGTTTCATAAACACAAGATGCGCTCAACTTGCAAAAGTAGTAAAGAATGTTAAAAAATAGTTTTAATAAAAATAAATTAATTAATTCCATGAAATCTTAACACTTTTATACTCATTTTCCTCGATTTCTGGTTTCTAGTTTTCGTTGGAGATGGTGATTTTTCACGATTGCCAAATTTTTTTTTTCAAGAAAAAAATCCTCGTATAAATATGCATTTCTTCAAGAAAATTGACAGCAAAAGCAAGGCGCTTTTTCAATCAACAGAAATAATAAAAAATATTTCTTGCGTTTTTTCTTGAGAGCTGTATTCTAAGCTTTAAGATACGGTTTGTATTTGAGGTTATAGCTTTACGGGTGGTTTGAACCCCGAAACCCACCCCTTATGCGCCCTAATGATATGTGTATATTCTTATGTATATATGTATGTAGTTGTATAGAGCCATTACAATTTGTAGAATCATTAATTCGCTTTTAATATTTCAAGTTTCTGTGAACTCTTCCAGTTTATTGCAAATTTAGTCAGCTGTTATTCTGTTTGCTAAGCAAAGTGCATATAATAGATATTTAACTGGAGTTCGGTGATTGAATTTCATCTTAATTCTGCCACCGCCACAGACACTTTACGATTTTACTTCAATATCGAGTTAGACATTTAGCTTATCGGTTATGCTATACTTACATATACGTATGAACATAAATTCTTTAAATATTATCTTGAATGCGATATACATGTATAGTTACATACATACATATATGAATAAATACATGTTTTTCATTTTCATTTTTCTTTTCCTTAGCATAAGGTACTTAATCTCCGGAATAGCAAATTAGTTTCTCACAAAATTGCAAGCTTTACTATTTCTCGCATCGGGTTTTTGCACAAAAGTTTTCCGAAATGAATTTTTCACTCTCTTAAAGCTGGCACATGATGAGCGGCGCAAATGAAAATTTGTTACGCTCTTATCTATCCATTTTACTAAGAGTAGTGAGTTAGTTTATTTTCTAAAGCAGTATACACACACATGTATATATAACTTAAATCGTAAATATTGTACAAAATTAATAATATACATACATATTACGTGCACTTGGATGTGGTAAAACCTACACATTTTTTTTTTGTATACTCGTATTATTAGTTTTCCCTCACTCGCTTCCCTGAGTGTATGAAATTTCTGCGTTTTACATTAGATGTAATTTATTTAAATGCAACTCAAGATACTTATGCTCAGCCAAAAACAGAGGAGATCTTCAAATTTCTTTAAAAAAAAAACCTCTTCGAAATATTTTTAAACTAAAAACTCCTTAAACCTCTTTCGTCTGACACCGACATTGTGATACATACTTTAATTACCTTACTCCATTGATCCAATTTGTGTTTGAATTTTTTAACAGGTGGCAACGCTCCTGTATGTAATTTATAAAACTTTTTTAAAACAATTTCCTTTCATACCCATATTACGAAAACTCATTTAAGTTACTAATTAGTTCGAATTAAACTTTTTAAATAGATGGCAACCCTCTTCAAAATATTTTCAAACTTCATCTTCTTAGCCTCTTTCGTCTGACACCCGTATTTCGACACATATTTCAATCACCTAATCCCTTAATTGGAGTTGAATTTGATTTTTCAGTTAGGTGGCAACCCTTTCAAAACCATTTCGATTGATACTCATAGCTAAGAAATTCCTGTAACTTAATTGAATTGAATTTTTTCTTAGGTGGCAACGTTTTCGGTGCCCAAATCTAGATATAAACCTCCACACCGGCACGAATACAAAGATATATTTACTGTCTACTAGTAGTGCAAGTTTTAAGAGGCTAAGAATTACTGTTGATTTTTGAGACTTTGTTTTCTACGAAGGTTTTGCGGAGTTTATTCAATATAAAAACGGGTTTCGTTCAATTGTCGATCGCATCTTCGCTTTGCTTAAAATGAGCGACTAAAGAAACCAAACCAGTACACATTTCACTTACTTAATAGCGGTTAGACGTGGCAGAAATCAGAGACACGCAAGCCTCGTTATATCGGGCGCCATGAGAAGCGCATCACAAGGAGGACTGAACATGATCTCTTACTTGAAGCTAATTTTAAAAATCCCACGCCCCTTCCAACCCAGGAAGACTTTGAAGGTGGCCTCTGTCGGTAAGTGACAGTATTTCCATCTACACCAACAGCTTAAATATGGAAAAAGAAGACGGTTCGGGTCTGTACTAACCAAACATTTGGTATACAAGTGGGTTTTAAAGGATTTCACGATTTTTAAACTATTTATATTGTGCAAAGTTGGTACAATGTATTTCATTGAGACTATTTCCCATCGCTAGATATGACTTTTTCCTGCTTTTCTAGCATTGCATGAAGTCCGGCCAATAAATCTGCACGTTTTTGGAGACCACGAAATTATCTAGCCATTTTTTTACACATTCAATCAAAGTGAAGCGTGCGCCGGTAAGTGCTTTGTGTATCGACAAGAAAAACTTGTATTCTGATGATTCATGGTCTGCGCTGTAAGGCGGGTGGGTTATGACTTCCTCTTCGGTAGCATCGCGATAAACTTTGACCACTTGTGCGACCAATGGCTGAGTATCGTCATGGTGGAGGATCAATGCCTTTTGTCTGGTTGCCCATTCGTTTGGTTTTTCCGCAATCGCTTGCCTCCATTGCATCAGTTGTTGTCTGTGGAGAGCCCCGTCGATCGTCTGACCACATTTCAGATGGTGTCGACACAGGATTCCCTTCTGCTGCCGCCAAATGCCAAGCCTGCAACGGATATTTGGCTTTGGTCTCGATGGCCCGAGTTCGCCGTGCTTAAACTTCCGGAATTTTATCGCCGGTGGCAACACACGGCAAAATAACTTTGCTTTGAACCGTTCAAGCAACAGCGATGCGACGTTCGAAGTGGTTTGAGTTCTTGAGGCACCCAGTTTCTGAATTTCTGGACCATTCCAATGGCTTTCAAGAGCAATGAAATGCCTTCATGAGTCACGCCTAGTAAATATTTTCGCAAGTTCTTCTTAGGTTTGGCACAGGTCGTCATCCAAAATACTTCCAATTCGGCATCTAAAAAGGGGTCCTTGTAGGATGCGTCACCACTTTTTAAATGTCTGCTGTACTCAAATCGATGGAGAAAACTTTACGTAAGCCTCACAAAGCAGCCGATTAATTTATGATACGTTTTTCGTCATATATGTAGAAGCAAAACACCAATGCTTTTTAATGTTTATTAATTTTTATAAAAATGTAGCATACATGCAAATCCGATTTAATTAAAAAAAAATTATAAAAACATGTATACAAAGAGATGTGATATTTTAATGACCAGCAGTGCATAAGTTACTAATATTCTTCGAAAATGTTCGCGTACGCAATTTTGCAACTAGCCCTTTAAATTTTAGTAAAACAAAGTGCAAATTTCAAGTGGCTACGAAATACCGTTAATTTTTGAAAATTATTTTTGTAGACAGTGCATCGCATTTTATTTTATAGGAAAATTTTGTCGAGTCATAACAACTGTTTAAAATTTTTTCAGATGCAAATGCGCTAAACGCATTTTAACCGTTATTTTATGGCTATCAAATAAAGGGGTCACCACTGGATGCGAACATTTTAATTACATTTCAAAACAAATGCCTGTTCTGCGTCGCTATTACTAATCAATTATTTACGCTGTGTACTAAAAAAATATTTAAAAACAAAAATCGCCATAAAATTATTATTTTTAATCATTTAGTTAAATAAATCGAGCTTTCTAAATATCTTTTGCACCATCTGTTATAGTTAAGCTTGTAAAGAAATCTTTTGGCCTATGGCAACGAAGTCCGATTTTAAGCTGTTATGAAAATACTTAACTAAGCAAATAATAATTTCTAACAACTGCATGATATTACATATTTTCTGCGCAATTCCCCGGCATGCCCTTGATTCAAGTTCGTTACTTAAGTCCTTCGTTTTCAGCAAATCCAATTCGTGCCCCCTTTCAATTGTGCCAACCAACAAAGGCGATTTCACGCTCACTTTCAATCGTATGCACTCTTACATATGTATGTATGAGAGTATGTATGCGACTGCCTATTTCTCTTTGAACTAACGGTGTGTGCACAAACAGCAAAAACAATAGCAGAAATAACAGCAACATTAAATACAAACAAATAACTTCCATTCACTGAGAGTACCGCAATGAATTAGTTATTAGTTATTCATCGCAATTAAACCGATCTGCACTCAATCTTTTCTCGTATTCATTCGTCGTAGTCGCCAAAAATATCTCACAGAGATTTTATTACTCTCGGCCAAAGCGTTTCGTGCACTTCATTCATTTGTTCATTCATTAATAATATAAGCAAGCAACAACAAGAGCGTACCGCGAGTCAGCACACGATCGAACGAACACACGAGCAACACAATGTGCGCAAGCTAGACAATGGCCAGAGCTTTTACTACACTTTGTGGCACTTCTTAAGCAGTGCAGCTGGCCAGGCTGGCTGAGTGAGTGGCAAGTGCTTTGAAAGCATTCCTTAAGACGTTTGCTATTGGCGTTTGCGTTGAAGTCAACGTCAGCGTTGACGTTAGCATCTCACAACAGTGACAGCTTGTCTTGCAGCTGCGCGCGATTGCAGCAAACTAACGGCGACGTTAACGCTCACAGCGATGCTATCTAACACGACGACGACGACGCTGCTGCTGCATTTATGTACGTTCGCTGTTGGTTCATTCGCAAGGTTTTATATATCCGTCCGATTGCCGTGTGGAGCTCAGTTTGGTGCTTAAGCGCGGGGCGTGTATCTCGTACTCTGGATTTGCTTGCTAGCAGTTGGTTCGTCGCAGTGGATTATAACTGTAATACAAATACAAATATTTCTATTGATTGGCAACAACTTTTTTTTTGCTTTGTGTGTGAAGCAAGGTCCGAATGTGGAGCCACATTTGATTGTGGTGCAAATTAGAAAACGATTAGTGCTAAGCGTAACGGATATCCTCGAACTACATA
>NW_023458561.1:52130712-52131770 GCF_013731165.1 Rhagoletis pomonella | reverse complement strand
TAGAAAACGATTAGTGCTAAGCGTAACGGATATCCTCGAACTACATATATACAAACTTACATACATTCGTGTGTGCATGGAAATTGAAACAATTTCCAAACGAAATAATTTAAAAACGGCATACGGTGTGCAATTTTTTTCTTTTGACAAAAGCCGAATTTTTGCAATAATTCTGTGCTTTTTAATAAAGAATAATTGCACTAAAAAAAAAAGTGTGTAAATGGAAAATAAATTCAATTACTACGACAGGGTTTTATGAGTCAGTAGATAACGCCCGTCACGCTGAACCTTAAATTTATATGAAAATTTTGTGAAAAGTTTGTTTTAAAAATTTAATAACTCACAAATCTATAGAAAATAAAGCCGATTTAGCAACGCTATCGAAAATAAACAAAGAACATTGTGCTCTGCAAATTTAAAAAAAAAAAACTAATTGCGCATAAAAAATGTCGGTCAAGTGGAAACTGACTAATGGATTACCATTCGCAGCAGCCCTGCTGGGTCTGTTCGCACTTATCACGGATACGCAAGCTGTGCAGGCGGGACGCGGCGGCGGACATCGTGTTCAAGGTAGGTGTTGTGTGTGGGCGAATTCTGCTGAGGGAATGCACAATAAAAACTGTCTGAAAAGACTTCAACATAAAACCGTCGCTAAAAATAGAAGTGTAGGAACTAGCGTATTGAATTTCGTGTGTGCAATGACAATAAAATTAAATCCTTAAACCAAAATGCTAAGTAAAGTTTAGTTGAAAATATTTTGAGCTAGCTTAAAAATGGAATAAAGTCATGAAATAAACTAAAATAAACGTTAATATAAAGGAGCATTCTCTCGAGTGCCATCTACAGGGTTGCGTAATCACCGCAAGGATTTAAAAAAAAAGATATACCCAAACGTTAGTAACCATGTAATCTAGTAAAACTCGAAGTGTATTTTTACCTTACAGTTGCAATTTTTTTCCCCCAAATATAATACATAATTTCGGAAAGTTTCCTTAAGAGATTATTTAGTTCATATCGAACTCTAACCGCCAAAATAACGTAAGCCACATTTTTTTCGA